>NW_020699373.1:12447668-12493325 GCF_002925995.2 Terrapene triunguis | reverse complement strand
TCTCGCAAGCTGACCAATACATCCCACCAGGACAACATTTAATCAACATGCCACTTCCACATGGAGGTGGGGAAGATTGAGAAGAAATTCAGTGACTGGAAAGTTTTCTATACCTGAAGTCTTGAATTTAAGGAAGGATCCCTGGAATTTGGGCGCCTCTGAAAAGCCCAGATGAAATCTGTGTAAAGGAAGCATTGGGCAAATGTGGGGCTTTAGAGGGAGAGGCAGTACATAATGTACTAGAAAGCCCATCACCCTTTTCTTACAGCACGGATGAGACCATATCTAGGGCCAGATCCTCAGCTAGTATAAATTGACATAGCTACATTAGCTTCCATAGAACTATGATAATTTACACCAAGTCCTGGCTCCCAAAAAAACTGTATGGAGTTCTTGGAACCTCAGTGCCAGAAAGATTCAGTAGACAAACTGGAGTGAGTTCAGAGAACAGTAACAAAGATGTGGGCTGGGAGCTTTCTTGGTGGTCTAAGCAGGAGTAACTACAATAGAAGAAATAGGATGATAAGAAAAGGAAAATTCAAAGGAAGTGGTGGAAGCCCTACCGGTTCGTCTTTAAATGCATTCTGGACAAAACACTGGGAAATGTACTCCTTCCGGCAAGCCTGCCTAGAACTAGCCCACCTAACCTCAGTGTATCAATTAGTTAAATGAACAAGATAATGCATACCTAACACTAGGGCTTCTTTCATTAATAAAATGAAACATGTCAGATTGATTACCTAGTAGCGGTTATCTTTAACTAAAGGTCAAACAACATTGTATGGCTAACCTCAGCAATATTTTAAAGAGGTCACTTAAAACTATTGGTAGTGAACCTCAGTGCAGGTTGAACTGTTTTTGAAAAGCACTTTAATTTCCTGGCTAAAAAGCCTGATAGATGTGCAAATGATGATACAGTTTCCTTGATATGCTTAACTAAGGCATTTTACAGCTGAATTTAAATCAGTTGATTGCTGGACTGGTAACATTCGATGTGTGCTGTGACTGATTTAGTTATTTTGCTCAGCCTCTTTGACATTAAACGTGGCAGGAGCTACTGGTATATAGAATGCTTTGTGTGGTCCTAAATAATTTTTGTTTTCTTCATTCATTTTGAAAAAGGCCATAGATACATTCTACAGTGAAGAAGCTATATAAAAATTAGGGCTGTCAATTAATCAAAGTTAACTCACACGATTAACTCAAAAAATTAATTGTGATTAATCGCACTTATAATAGAATACCAACTGGAGTTTATTAAATATTTTGGATGTTTTTCTACATTTTCAATATTGATTTCAATTACAATACAGAATACAAAGTGTACAGTGCTCACTTTATATTATTAGTTTTGATTACAAATATATGCACTGTAAAAATGATAAAAGAAATTGTATTTATCAATTCACCTCATACAAGTACTGAAGTGCAATCTCTTTATCGTGAAAGTGTAACTGACAAATGCAGATTTTTTTGGTTACATAACTGCACTCAAAAACAAAACTGTAAAACTTTAGAGCCTACAAGTCCACTCAGTCCTACTTCTTATTCTGCCAATCGCTAAGACAAACAAGTGTGTTTACGTTGATGGGAGATACTGCTGCCTGCTTCTTATTTACAATGTCACCTGAAAGTGAGAACAGACGTTCGCATGGCACTTTTGTACCAGGCATTACAAGGTATTTACATGCCAGACATGCTAAATATTTGTATGCCCCTTCGTGCTTCGGCCACCATTCCAGAGGACATGTTTCCATATTGATGATGCTCATTAAAAAGAATCGTGTTAGACCTTTTGGCCACAGCATCATATTGAGAACTCTCGTCTTTGTACTTCACCTAGCCCAATGAATTCCTGATCCTGACTGGGGCCTCTGTGCGCTACCTTACTTTAACTCTACTAACATTAGACTTTTTGTAAAAGTTCCCTCAAACAAAATTCTATGACCACATGAAATTTAGCTAATTGTTGCTAACCTTCAAATATTCCTGTTAACTCTATTTTATTGTCACCATCAGTAATATCATTTGAATTGCAGTAGCAACTAGAGGGCCCAAATCAGGGATCTGGGCCACACCATGCTGGACATTGTACATGAACGAAGGCAGAGACAATCCTTGTCCCAAAGAGTTTGCAGTCTTAGTAAAGTGACCCCAATCTTCCAATAATGTGCCAACTGGCTTGGAGAAAATGGTTTTAGCTCCAAAACGACAGCAAATTAATGCTGCTTTCATAGCAGCATAATGTGCCCATATTCCTGTCAGTGATAGGCCTTCCATACCACTCCCTGCCCTTGCAATCATTCCTGTCAGGAACAGGAGTAATAGAAGCAGGGGAGGGTACTTAGCTTCCACAAGCAGATCCTTAGGATTCATGTTGAATTACATTATAACTGCAGACCTCTCAGCTGCTGCTAGAATTCCCCGTGACCTAAAAAATGGAGGATCCATGAATTTAACCAGTTGTGGTTGGTGTTATAATGGAAAATATTGGGCAACCTTAACTCTTGGGGATGCTGCCAACTCAACCCATAATGTGGAAGGACCAACCAGAATTTCTCTTTTAGAGTTTTGGATGAATTGAAGTTCCTGTGTGTTACATGGAGTCTATAATCCCAGCAACACTTCATCGAAACACATAATGGAGCTTTAGTACCAGACAAGCTGGTGTGCTGTAGACTTAATTTTGCCACAGACTAAGTCTCTGTGTAGAGATGCCCTAAGTTTGACTGAGATTCTTCCATAAGCAATATCCAAGGCCAGGTGAAGAGTTCGAATTAAATTAAAGTTGCAGCCAAAAGACCTTAGGGAGATACACCCTTCAAAGACTATACAAGCAGTATTCATCCAAAACATATTTGCTATGCAAAATATAACAAGTTTCCTTAGCAACAAGCATTTTCATGTCAAAGACCTGCTCTCTCAGAACTTATCCACTATGGATTATTTATCCCATTATCTCTAAGTGTTAGAGGCTAACTAAAAGCATTTATTGTTGTTTTATCCTTACATTTGCATACATTTTTAGCTCTTGACTATGCTAACAATAATAACTGTAACAGAGACTAGTGTATGTTATTAATTATTGGAATTAAGCTAGTACATCTACATATAAATGAAAATGTTAGAAAGCCCTTTAAAGTATAATGAATCTTTTTTATATCTTCAACTGAATCTATAAGTTTTGCTAGTGACCTCATAAAAATCGTGTTTTCTATTACTATTTAAAAATGTTTCACAACCAGCTAAAAGCAGTCCACATTATTTGTTACGTGAAATAATTATTCATTTCACAATAAAGATCACGTTATTTTAATGCTAATAATAGCTAATAAATGTTGACTTTCAGATGAGTCACTGCAAGATTTGTCCATTTGAATATCAAATCTATTAATTCCCTATAAGTTCAAAAAGTTTATTCTGGTGAACTTCTGGTTTTCAGGCCAAGTTCTCTTCTGACATAACTTGTAATCATCTAGCCAGACCTCCTCTATAACATAGGATAAAAACTTCATAAAAAAAATATCTAGAGCATAAACATCTAATCGTGATTTTAAAATTACCAGTCATGGAAAATCCACCACAAGTCTTGGTAACTTACTCCAGTGGTTAATTACCTCAATGTTAAAAATGTATCTTATTCTCAATCTGAATTTGTCAAGCTTCAACTTCCAACCATTGAAGTGTGTTATACGTGTCTCTGCTAGATTAAAGAGTCCATTATTAAATATTTGTTCCCCATGTAGATATTTATGGACTGTAATCAAGTCACTCCTTGGCCTTCTCTTTGTAAAGCTAAATAGATTTAGCTCCTGGAGTCTCTTGCTATAAGGCATGTTTTCTAATCCTTTAATCATTCTCATGGCTTTTCACTGAACCCTCTCCAATTTATCAACATCCATCTTGAATTGTGAACACCAGAACTGGGCAAAGTATTCTAGCAGTGATTGCACCAATGCCAAATATAGATGTAAAATATCCTCTCTACTCCTATTCAAGATTTCCCTGTTTATGTGTCCAAGGATCGTGTTAGACCTTTTGGCCACAGCATCACATTGGGAACTCATGTTCAGCTGATTATCCACCATGACCACCAGATCTTTTCCAGAGTCACTGCTTCCCAGGCTACAGTCCCCGGTCCTGTAAGTATAGACTACTTTCTTTGCTTCTAGATGTACACATTTGCACTTAGCCATATTAAAGATCATATTGTTTATTTGTGCCTAGCTTACCAACTGATCCAGATTGTACTATAACAGTGACCTGTCCTCTTCATTATTTACCATTCCCCCAATTTTTGTGTCATCTGAAAGCTTTATCGGTGATGATTTTATGTTTTCTTCCATTGATAAAAACATTACGCACTGTAGGGCCAAGAACTGATCCCCGCGGGATCCCACCAGGAACACACCTACTTGATGATGGTTCCTCATTTACAATTACATTATTAGACCTACTTGTCAGCCAGCTTTTAATCCATTAAATGTGTGCCATGTTAATTTTATACTGTTCTTAGTTTTTTAATCAGAATGTCACGCGGTACCAAGTCAAACACCTTACAGAAGTCTAAGTATATTACCTCAATGCTATTACTTTTATCAACCAAACTTGTAATCTCATGAAAAAAAGATATCAAGTTAGATTTCAAACTGCACAGAGGATAGTCTGGTTGGGAAGCACTGAGATTACCTGGGGAGTAGCTCACGCAAGTGAGCTTCCTGCCCTCTTTCTCAAACACCTCTAACGGAGACAAGGCCTGATTCTTCACTGACTTGCACTTTGTGCAGCCGTTTGCACCTGTGCAAAGTCAACATAAAACCTTACCGGGTAGCATTTTATGTCCACTTTGCACTCATGCTATTGTAAGGCCCTGATCTAGCTACCGCTGAAATCAGTGGAAACTGAAACAGGCTGTAGCACATAATTGACCACACAGGGTGCAAGGCAATGGCGATGTAGGCCATTTGTCAAGGACCTATTTCTGTTGGGCCCAATACTGTTTACATGTCAATATTCAAGTCCCAAAACCTGCCTGTTTGTAAGTTAATTGTATGAGTAGGAAATGTGCTGATATCATTCTACAGATGGAATAATGTCTGTTTGCCTAACACAAACACAAAAATGGGGAAAGGATTTTCTTTAAATTTTCAACCAACAGCAAAATTTGCCTTTGGACAAAGAACAAGCATGCAAAATGTCTGCACTGAAAGGTGATCTTTTTTTCCGGAAATTACTCCCAAAGATTATAACAAACTGTTTCACAGTCATTACTGTTGCATGTTAGAAAACAAAGACTAAAATAGAGAATCACTGAAATGCAGATAGCGAATAATAACCAGTTTTCATGCAGCACACTGCATGTGTGGATGTGAAGGGCAATTTTAGTCAAGGAGACTGGGCAGTGTACCCACTCCCCACCACAAAGGAACGTCCATGCGAGAGCTGGTTGAAACTTGGAATTTTCGAGGAACAGAAATTCCAACACTTTGAAGTCTCTTTCTATTTTAAATTGGAATGAAAAAAAAAATAGAACGTAGACATTTCCCATTAAATGACTTTTTTGAGGAAAAAATTATTTTTGGTCAGTCAAAATGTCATTTCAAATGGCACATTTTTAGCGATATCATTCAGAGATACATGCATATTATTTTATTAACGCTTTCTGGGGGTAACTTTTTGCAAATAATTTGCTAGTTCCAGGACCAGCTCCAGGCACCAGTGAAGGAAGCAGGTGATTGGGGCGGCCAATGGAAAGGGGCGGCACGTCTGGGTCCTCGGCGGCAATTCGGCGGCGGGTCCCTCAGTCCCTCTCTTCCTCTTTGAGCTGCCGCTGAAGAGGAAGACAGGGAGCGAAGGACCCGCCGCCGAATTCCCGCCGCTGAAGGAAGCAGCGCGATTGAGCTGCCGCCGAAGTGCCGCTATTCGGCTTTCTCTTTTTTTTTTTTCCCCCGCTTTGCCGCTTGGGGTGGCAAAAAAGCTGGAACCGGCCCTGGCTAGTTCTTTTCCAACAGAAGATAGTCAAAGAATATATAGGGGGCCAGACCTGCAAATGCTATTAACCTCAGGCTGTGGTCCCATGGAAGTCAGTGCAAAGCCTGGCATTTATTTCAATGGGTTGGAAGTGTTTACTACACTTGATAGTAAGTCTTTGTAGGAGAGAAAAGTTAGGGGGAAAAAAGACTACTGGCTGGTAGTTAGAAACAGGCCCGGCTCTAACTTTTTTGCTGCCCCAAGCAGCAAAAAAAAGCGCCGCCCCGCCGAGCCCCCCCCCCCCGCCCCCCCCCCGCGCGCCGCGCCCCATGCCGCCCCCCCGCCGAGCGCTGCGCCGCCGGAGCGCCCCCCCCGTGGAATGCCGCGCCACGCTGCCCCCCGCCACCCCAAGCTTGGCCGCCCCTTACCAGGTGCCGCCCCAAGCATGTGCTTGGTTGCCTGGTCCCTGAAGCCGGCCCTGGTTAGAAAAGAAAAACAGAAAGAGCTTGATTCTCTGTTGTGGCATGGCTGTTTTGACCCTCCTCACCAGCTGATTCTGGGCATAAATATAGAGCTTAAGAGGGCACAGAAGGAGAGTCCCTTTTCTACTGAGGGGAATCTCAGGTGTAGAGCAAGAAGAGCAGTTCCTGTGCCACTACCTCTGCGTGCAGTTAGGAGCACGGCTAAGGAGGCAGTCACTCCTCAGTGCGGTTCCCCAGCTGCCAGAGAGGTCCCTACTGGTACCCATGCAAAGTAGAGCCCCCGTCAGTCTGTTCCAGATTATGCTGGGAGCCATCACAGAGCACAGAAGGCCAAGAATTGAGGGGACAAAAGGCAAGCTTTGTGTCATCCTCCTAAGCAGTATCATGTGATGCTGTTATGGCCAAGAATCAAGACCAACACGCACAAATCAATATCCCAGAGAGGAGTTTGGGGACATTTAAAAAAAATAAAACACCAGGATCTAGATGGAAAATGTCTAGTACTTAACATTTGGGATAATATTTACTCTTTGGACACACAGCAACAGATTGTGTATTTCTAGGCTCCTGGTATTCAGAGTATTTACCTACAATACATCACATGTTGAAATACATACATGTAATAAGTCATTACAAAAGTGTACACAATATTTCAAATTCAATATTGTTTGTCTCACATTTTAAAGTGCAGGCCTCCAAGAACTGATCTTTGGTAAATTTAAAATGCCAACATGGCACATAGGACATGCCTGTGCCTAAGCATAGGACATGAATTCAGCTGCATATGCTGCTTGTAAAGCTCACCTTGTCCCAAAAGAAGAAATGGTTCAAATATTTGCAAGCTGGAAGAATTATATTTATCCTTCCACAAAAATAAATTCATAACACTGAATAGCGCTTTTTAAAATGTCCGGATTTTGTAGCATGCAAGTACTGGAGAGTAGCTAATGGTGTGTTGAAAACAATGAAGTGCATTAGCCTTCACTACAAACTGAAATAACTTTATACAGTTTGAGTCTTTGATTCTCGAAGGAGACTACAGAAATTAAGTGACAAGCCTTTATTGAAAAGATCAATTATGTACCATATTTTCCTCTCACAGTGGTGCAAATAAGCAGTAACTCCATGGAAGTTAATGGAGCTTTTTCCGTGTGCTGGCTTAATCCTGCACCCACTGAATTCAATTGCACAACTTCCATGGATTTCAATAGTGGAGGATTAGCCCAACAGTTTGGACACCAAACTCTTCTCCCTGAAGTGTAAGCAAAATGCTGCAGTGGAAAGACAAGGAACGCTTAGAGAAGGACCTACTAACCTATTAACTCAGTGGGGATTTTGCTATTGACTGTAACGTTTGTAGGCTGAGTCCCATAGGGAGGAGAAAAAGAGGACGACATGGGGCCAGAGAGATCGTGGTAGGAAAGGTAGACAGGAAGAGGCAAGGTAGAGTAAAGATTGGTGAATGAGAATGCCAGACTTTGGTCTGAGCAGTAGCTACCACTAATAACCTGATTTACCTCTAGCCTATTTTAAAAGGTGATTTCTTTTCTTTACCTGTATGTATAAAATATAAATTTCTGTTCATGCTAACACAATCTGTGCAAGTTGCAGTTTATTAAAAATCCCACAAATGCAAACTGACAATAATAAATCTTTAACGGTTGTCTTTCTGACACTGACAACATAAATAACACAATTTACCAAGCAGAAAAATAATATTAAAGATAGAAGCAAAAACACAAATCTAAACTGAGCATCTTAATCTTATTCCCTCAGCAATGTGCTACGTTCATGCTTTTAAATAGTAATCTTTCTTGCAGGGGTTTGGTTCTCCCCCCCTCCCCCCGTCTTACATTTTCATTTCAATGTCTCAGCAGATGGTGGGCTAATAAGCAGTGGGGGTGAAATCCACGTTCACAACTAGACTGTCTCTGGTCCCAGTTTTTGTTACATTTCTGATTAGAAATGGGGCAAACCAATTTAGAAAAAAGAATAAGCCCTGCAAACCTCTCTCTTTTTCTCAAAGCGAACTTAAACTGAAGCGGAAGCTTCTGATACACTGGCCCCAATTCCCAGCTGCACTCTGGCTGCTTTACATTGCATTCCCAGAGCAAAGCAGGCCTAAAGCTGGCATTTGCTAGCCTTGGGCAGATCATCTCAAAGTAAGGGGATTCTTATGTGTCACGTGTCCCATTTTGACAATTTCTAAGCTTTTTCAAAAAAGTTCAAGTTAAGAAATGTGTCAAAACCAATCTTTCCCCCCCAAAAAAGTCTCAGTTTCAATGAATCAATAGTTCTTCATGACAAAAATCTCTTGGCAAAAATGCCTGACCAATTCCATTCACAACTATGTTTAAGAGGAGAGCGGAGAGACCAGAACCCATGTAGAACAAAGCACAAGAATGCTTGATGGGTAATGAACAATGTATTGCTAGAATGATCCTATGAACTCCTTGCAGGGCCTGCAGTTGACTGCGTGGTTTTGTTGACTCATTGGTACCCAAGCTATTTGACACTTGAGCATAGGATATTGCTATAAGGGGATCTACCAAAGGAAACCAGTGCAGATCCCATAGAACGCTGTCCTCAGGCCAGAAAACTGACTGATAGGTTGATGATGATTACAACATATGCATGCACCCTCTGCAATTGAAACTACAGGTGGAGTTTTAGTAGGCATAACAAATACCCCCAAACAGAATTCATCTAGGGGAGTAGAGTTAATGCCACTACTCTTTTGAAAAGAGCCTAAGCAAGGTAATCTTATTACCACTAGTAGTGTCTGCTGTGGGCTGAATCCTGAACCCCTTCAACATAGTGGCAAAATTCTGGTTCAGTGGGACCAGGATTTGGCTCTAGATCATGAAGAAAGGCAGAAAACCTTCAGGCAGTGACTGGCTAATTTAGAGTTCCCTGACAGTGGATCAGCACAGAAAAGTAAGAGACAGAGTTAAGATATAGCATTTTTTTTAAATTCAGTTTTAAAGTCACTGCACCATATACAGTACAATCAAATTATGATTTTCAGTATTTAATTTATGGCCTCTCTACCATTGTTGCTGCATTGTACAATTATACTACATTGCCCCTTATTTTATGAGCTATTTCATGTCACATAGCCTATGAATGTGCAGACAATATCATGTTTAATTAATAGATGTGGAAGATGTCATTTCTTTTGCATTTTGTTTCTTCAAACACTTTGGGCCTCTGATTAATCCTCCAGTTGAACATCAAAGCAGTGTTTCTTTCTTCAACCTCCTCACCTACAGCCACATAGTTCACATTGAATAATATATTTAACAAGTTATGTTGTTTCTATCAACCCAGATACAACTGGGGGAAAAAAAGAACCTGATTCATCTGAACCTATACATACCACCTGAGATGATTATAACGGAGTACACATGGGGTCGGATACAGCAGTAAGTGCCAGCTGCTTTGGCAACACAAAGAAGCTCTAAACCCAGCATAAACAACCTCTTAAGATGGGCTGCTTTGTGTTGCTGGATTGGAGAAGAGCACTTGCAGGGGTCTCACTGTCTCGAGTTTTTAGTTTGGGCACTTTGTGCCTTTGGCAGCACTTTGTATATAGTCAATTTAATTTCCTCATCCCAGTCAGTTAGCCTCAGTTCTGCAAAGCATGTTAGCATGTGCTTAATTGTATCTCGGTGCTGTTCAGCAAAGTACATTTCTTAAGCTGAGGCACATACCTAAATCTCATTAAAGTCAATGGGATCTACTTCAAGTTAAGCATATGAATAAGTAATTTGATAAATTGGGGCCTTAATCAGTTTTCACTATTGTCTGGCTTGTGTTGTTCCCTCTCCACCCCCCCACCCCACACACACACACACTCCCAGAGTAAGAAATAAGTAAAAACAGAGCAAATACCTCCACATTAGGTCCAAAAGGTTATCTCAATTAATAATTATTATATTCACCTTTCCATTGGTATCAACGGACTTTACTAGAGCTTGCTGGAAAAATAAGTTTTTCCCCAATAGAAAATTTCAAATTTTCAGGAAAAAAAAACATCAAAAAATGAAATATTTTGATCATAAATCAAAATGTTTCAATCTGGAAATTGTGTCTTAGTGCCTCATGGTAGTTGTGGTATGGATGCCTTATGCTCCTATTCTCCTCTGTGGGCCAGGCTCCCTGATCAGACTACATCACCCATGATACACCACGGTCTCTCCTATTGGTGAGAGGAAGCAGTGCATCATGGAATTCACATAGCTATAGTGTAACATAAGAGACGAAGTCCAGCTAGGGAGCCTGGCCTATAGAGAAGAATGATGACATTGCACCTGATCTGTAACTCCTAGGAGGCATGGTGGTGGCATATCCAAAGAGAAATATTTCAGCTTTCGGACTTCGGTTTTTCAATAAAAATTGTCCGAGGAAAGCAGACACTTTTTGTGAAAAGTCTGTCTTGTCAAAAATTGAATTCTCTGTCAAACACAATTGCAAGAGACCATTTCCTACCAGTACTATATTTTACTCTGCTCTTTTAGTTTCTTTTGTTGATTTTCTGAATTCAGAGATGTGAAGCCTCAGGCTCAGACTTTGCCCATTATCGTATAATGAAACATGACCGTTGCAACCCAACATGACGCATCAGATGTGGGTGAGTGAATAAGCTGAGTATTTTCTTTCAGTACCAATTGACGTTAAAATTAAATTGAAGACGAATTTGGATATGTGTTTATTTTGCTTTTGAAGTGAATTTAGCACTCATAAATGCTGCCTGAATGACAGCACTGTGAAGTGAAAATCTTTGTTATCCTCTCATCAGGTGCAGCATCATCAGTGGAAGTACAAGCTCCTTCACACTGCCCCATCCTCTACCACAACTCTTTTATAGAATTATATACTTTTGTCCTTAGCCTCTTATAGAGTGAAACAACAAGGGCACAAAATGCAATGGCTTATTTTCCAAAGCTAGCGGCACCAAATCAGACCATCTTCAATTACAATGACTGGGTTTTTTTCTGCATCTAATCCTTTTGTCTGATAGATATTGGTGCGTTGGTGTCCTAGCTGTTCATGTACAATTCAGGAATTGCTGTCCTCTGATGGTGTTAAAGTACAGATCCCTTATGTACTTCTGCCAATGAACAGCACAGCATATTCAAAATAGTACAGTATTAAGAGTATTTTACAGTATCTACCCTTAAAAACTCATCAAGTCTACCTTAAATAGATGATGTTGCCTTGATATCTGTAGCATTACCCTTGAACTTTCCTACGTAAAATACCTTAAACACTACAAATATTGACATAAAGCTATGTAGTGTTTAGGGTGTTATATATGACAATTAGCAAGTTCTTATGGGTGGCTGCTGTCCTATCACTTTACAAGTCCAGCGGGCCTATGGGACAAATATCAAAGACTTGCAGTGTTTCAAAAATCCACCACATATTGCATGCTCTTTCCTGACTGTATACAATGGGCCAGATCCTAAAAGTGTTGCAAATTGATACAGTTCTGTTGAAGTCAGTTGGAGCTACACTAACTTACACCAGCTGAGGGTTTGACCTCAGAGGGTACATCAACATTGCATTTTAAAATCCATGTCAGTGAGTCCAACTCAGACTTGTGCTAAAATAGCTGTGCAATCTTTGGGTTCGAGCTCTGAGGCCCGGGGAAAAGAGTGGGTTCCAATTCGAGACACATCTACACTGCTGTTTTAGTACCTCAGACACCGGCTTGGAGACTCACTGCCATGGGTTTTAAAACACAGTGTAGACACACCCAGTGATAGTATACATGTGCACACACACACACACACGTACACACACACACACACAAGCACCTGAAAGTCTCAGTGATATAGTATAATATACGCACATTAGTGTATTAAACAATGTTATGTTAAAAAAGTTTTCATTTGCACAGTCAAGCATTCAAAAGTGAGGAAATACTAGATTAACAGTTAAAAGAACAGGAGTACTTGTGGCACCTTAGAGACTAACAAATTTATTAGAGCATAAGCTTATGCTCTAATAAATTTGTTAGTCTCTAAGGTGCCACAAGTACTCCTGTTCTTTTTGCGGATACAGACTAACACGGCTGCTACTCTGAAACCTAGATTAACAGTTGTTCATTCAATTTTAATTTGGCTTCCTTATGCACGTGCATTCTGAGATAGTCTTTAATTAAATTATCATGCTATTTTTTTCCACAGGACCCCTGCTTCATTCAGCACACACGTTCTGGAATTTGTTGTTTCAAGAAACAATAAGCTAACAGAATGTAATATATTGTTTTCCCAAGTCATATCTTAGTTTTTATTTTTACAGTCAGCTTGTATTTGGGTAGTTGAATTCATCCAACATTAATAATCTAATAGGTATTGCAAACACTTTCTACAAAAGAGATGGCACTCATGTGCTCATCTGACATTCATTACCTCATGTAACAATCTGGCCAATTTATGAGTAGGCACAAAGACATGCTGGCAGACTGGCATGAGTGTAATTTACTTGAGAAGGGATGAAAGGATATTCTGCTACTAAGCCAGCTCTGGGCTGCATTATCTTTTCTAAACAAAAACAGTACCCTGTTTCCATGACCTTATAAGATAAAGTTTTGGCTGATTTGAGTTAAGAAGAGCTCTAGGCAAGAATAAAAAAGAGGGCCTTTACTAGACTGAGTTTGACCTGAATTAATAATAAATAAAATAATGATTAATGGAACTAATGCTTGCTTTGCCTTGTCCCATTAGTTGGGGTTGGCAGTAGCAATCCATAGAGCATGTGTAATTGGCACCATTTTACAAACTGGCTGGCCAGGTCTAACATGATTGATTTGAAATCAGAGTTCTCCTTCTCCTTGGTGGACGACCCATCATGGCTGCTGAGGTCCAGCTGTCCTATAGAGGCGAAGTTACTTGCCCAGTGTCATCCAAAAGGTCAGTGGCAGAGTTGGCAATAGAGCCCAGGCTTCCTGAATCCCAGTCCCATATGCTCGCCGCTGTACCCTACTGCCTCCCTTATTAATGGAACTTATATAGCTCTTATATTGACCACTAGTTGATCTCTTTTCTAGAACCCAGATATTATCCAGCGTTTCAGTTCTAGTTCTATGTTTTTTTCAACTGACAGACAAAATAAAACAAACTTTAAGAGGAAGGGGGCACCAATGGGATTTGTCTCTACCCTTTAACGCCTACTTTTGTGCTCTGCTTCATAATCAATTTTATAGGGCTTTGTGCTATCCAAGGCCCCTGATAATATTCCCCAGCTATTTTCCTATTGGTTCAGACTAAGATGAATGCTGTGGGACACTCGGGCCCAACTTTTAAACAAGAGCACCTTAGGGGTACATTAAAATATCATAGTGGACAGTCACATTGGCACTTATGCTCATGAATATCTGTTGCAAATATTTAAATGTCAAGTTAAGTGTCTCTATGCAGGATCCTCTAAGGTGCCTTCTTTTGCAATCTGAGTCCTGCATACACAGCATGTGGTTTGGTCACAGCTACAAACTATCATCTCAGCCCATACTTACTATAATTCTAACCTATGCTTATGGAGACATGAAGGGTGACCATACTGCAGTCTCTAAGAAAGGGAGTCTCATTGTTCAAAATGAGAGCAGGTTGGAGAAATTTTGCTGAAACCATATTCTATTTGAATATGCAGTTCCATCAGCATTGAAATGCTTCACAAAAATCAGGCTGATTTACCTAGAAACTTGTTTTATAACAAAACAAAACAAAAAATACACAGTTGCAGCGATGGCCAAAATGTCTTGTTTTGAAAATATTCAGAATGAAATGTTTTGATTTTTCATTTTGCCACAAGTATTAATTTCATTTCAATTTTGTATTACATTATAATTTTAAGAAGTCAAAATCGAAATGAAATATTCCAAATGACCCTTTAAAAAAATCCTTCAGAGCATTTTGAAATTTTTGGCTTTCATGCCATTTGGAATTATGTCAGATTTTGAAATCTTGAAATCCTTCTGAAAATGGAAATTCTGTCCTCCATATAGCTCTCTCCAAAACTAAGAAACTTTATTCAGATGTACTGAAATATTGCTTGTGACCTATGTAATGGTTCCAGTAGCATTAATGGACTGGGACCAAAATGTATTAAAGCGGACAAGAATGATCAAGAATAATAAAGCAGAACCACCAGACAGAAGATCATAGAGTAAAAATAAGACGTGTATGGGGTACGTCTGCTCCCATGGAGCACAATTTAAGAAACCTTTTTTTGGTAATTTAGCTGAATGTAAATTTAACCTAATCCAAGCGGGTTGTTGTTTTATTTATTTTTTTACCCATTCGATCCACTTAGATTATTAAACATTTTTTTTCTAACCATCACATTAACTCTGAAATTCCAGATGACTGCATTTTGATCTGTCCATTTTCACCAGATTTGTTATCAGGATAGATGATCATTTCCAAATAGACATTCCTTCCATCTTTAATCTTCATTCTTTGATGGCTCTCCAATGAATGCTACTATGGAAGAGGCCGAACCCAGCTTCTAACCTTTTACCAACTTTAAGATGAAAAAGCCTCATACCTCTTGGTCTGTTTAGGAACAATGTACATATAAAGAATGACTGACATTTAATCTGGAGGCCTTTTACTTCCCAGCACTTCAGGATTGTCCTAGACAAGTAACCTCTAGCAAAAGATGTAATAGGTTAAATCTTTAGCAGTTGTAAATTAACGTTGCTCCATTAACAGCTTCTGATTTGAGCAGCTCTTGGTTGTTGTTGGTCTCTTTTTTTAAGATCTCACGCATCTGTCGTGATATTTACAAGGACAGCAATTTTGAATCTTTAGTTAGGTGAAAAACAAGATACAGTGCTGATTTTTTCTTAATGAGCCGAGTATTGTATAGTTAATTTTTAATCCAGCCTTGGCAGTAATATAATTATCAGTTCACCAGCACCACTGAGAACATAATAAATAATACATTGTTTCTCTAAAGCTTCCATTTACTCATAGAGCCATGCATGTCAACCCATTGACCTGAGCCACAAAATTCATAATTCACTTAAACAGATTAAACTTCATTAAAATGCATCTCATTTACTGCTGATAAAAAATTAAAATGAAGCGGAGGAAGTTTAAGCATGTACGAGAGACGGATAGGTACGGTAGACACTGGTGCTCAGGTATTTTGATTTCATGACTGTTTACCCCAGATTTACACAAATAACTTTGACTCATTGTGAAATTTCCATAACTCTTGGCAAAATTCCTGCTAGTTTTGTGCAAATTGACAGCTTGTGCTAGTCTCTCTATCAAAGACTGCAAGATTTTGAAAATTATTCCTTGTTTTTTGTTTGTTTTCCATCAGAGAGAACAGATTTTCATGCTGTGAGAAAAGAAGCTAAAATTTCACTACAACCACCTTTGGACTGAAATGTTAACTTTTTGCATTGCAAAAACCTATGAACAACTAGAGTCCAATACATCAATCTTTTCCTGTCATCTAGAGACAAAAGAAATATTTTCAAATGGCAAAAATAATTAGATAGACAGAATAAAGGAAAAGATTTAAATTGCTTAAATGGATATAATGAAAACTATCCCTGGATAATTTGTTAGGAATCCCATTTTATCATGTATCAGGCCTGGTCTACACTAACCCCCCAAGTCGAAGTAAGGTACGCAACTTCAGCTACGTGAATAACGTAGCTGAAGTCGACATACCTTACTTCAAACTTACCGCGGTTCAGACGCGGTCCACACGCGGCAGGCAGGCTCCCCCGTCGACTCCGCGGTACTCCTCTCGTTGAGCTGGAGTACCGCAGTCGACGGCGAGCACTTCCTGGTTCGATTTATCGTGTCCAGACCAGACGTGATAAATCGAACCAGGAAGTTCGATTTCCAGCCGCCGAACTAGCGGCTAAGTATAGACCAGCCCTCAGGGGGTAGCTCTGTTAGTCTGTATCCGCAGAAACAACAAGGAGTCCGGTGGCACCTTAAAGACTAACAGATTTATTTGGGCATAAGCTTTCGTGAGGTAAAAAACCTCACTTCTTCAGATGTATCATGTATCTAAAGAAATGCTGAGTAACTGTTTTGTACGGAAATTCTTATCACAAAGTAACCGCTTCAGATCAACGTGTATCTAATCTGCATGCAACATCATTACCAAAGCATGACAGACTCTGTGTCATAGAAAGAGGAGATGGAAAGACATATGTCCCCTACATCACTATGCATTGCAGATCTATTGTGTTTCTTCCCCCCCTCAAATATATGATAAGATTATCCTTATTTGTACTGCACTAACACCTAGACCAGGGGTCCCCAACGTGGTGCCCGCCGGTGCGTCCATGTGCGCCCGCCTACTGGCCGCCGGACAAGCAGCCACCAAAATACCGCCGAGAAGCGGCAACGTCAAGAAGTGCTACCACCGAAATGCCACCGTTTTTCGGCGGCATTTCGGCGGCAACACCTCTTGATGACGCTGCTTCACGGCGGCATTTCGGCCCCAACGCCTCTTGACGTTGCTGCTTCACAGCGGCATTTCGGCGGCTGCTTGTCCGGCGGCCACGGTCCTCGGAGGCTCGTCGTCCGGCGCCCGCCATACCGAAAAGGTTGGGGACCATTGACCTAGACTATATATATATATAACTATTTATACTACATATGACTATATATATGATAAGACTATCCTTATTTATACTGCACTAACACCTAGAAGGTCCATGTCAAGGATCAGGGCCACACTGTTTTAGGCACCGTATGCACATCAGAAAAACGTGGGTCTCAGCCCCAAAACATTGACAATCTATGTATAAAACAAGAGAGAAGAAGTGGACACAACAAACAGACGTGGGGAGCACAGCAAGATGGTTATGATTATTAATGTAGTAAGCATCCATCCCACCACACCAGGAGCTTAACCACTGCCAAGTAGTCTGTAGGTATAATGACATGGGTAGGTTTGAAATTCACATTTAGAAGCTAATGTGGATTTTTATAGTGAGCTCCTCCCAGGCAGAGGGGGCTGCATGGTTAATAAGCAACTCTACTGAAATAAATAAGATGCTCCCATCCTGTGGGCAGAGAAACAGGCCTCATTTTTTTAAGAGCCTCTGCCTTCCCCATAAACATAGGTAAAGTTAAAAGGAGGGCCACAAGGAGAAACATAAACAGAGTTCCTGTATATCTGTACAGCACCTAACATGATGGGGCCCTGACCAGCTTGAGGCCTCTAAGGGCAGGTCTAAACAGCAATTCAACACCCACGGCTGGCCAGAGTCAGCTGACGCAGGACCAAGGGGCTGTAAAGCTGTGGTGTAAACATTCGGTCTCAGGCTGGAGCCTGAGGTCTCTGACCCTCCCCCCCTCATGGGGTCCCAGATTCCAGGCTCCCACCCGAGCTCGAATAGCTACAGGGCCGTTTTACAGCCCTGCAGCCCGAGCCTCGCCTCAGTTGAGACTGGCCAGCCGCAGGTGTGTCACTGCTGAGTAGACATAGCCTAAGGGCACTTCACACAGCACGTGGCAGAGAGTCTCAGAGCCCGGGTATTAAAAATGGCTATGTAGCAAGCTCGGGCTGGAGCTCGGGCCCTGAAGCCCGCTCCTCTCCCTCGGCTTCAGAGACTAAGCCCAAACAGCTACATAGCCATTGTTAGCACCGTAGCATGTGCTTGAGTCTGTACCGCTTGGCTCTGAGACTCACTGTGGCAGACTGCTGAGAGAGATTTTATTCATAGTAATAATAAATAAAATAATACGTATCCTCTCCCCTGCATCCAGCAGCTGACATGCAGTGTGCTGTGGAGTAGGACATAGGCCCCACTTTGTACTTCCGACACATTTCAGCGTGTTTGAAAGCAATAACCTCAGCAGAGGATTTTTTCCTGTGGTGGCTGGGGGGAAACATGCAGATGTTTGTATGTACGGGGCTGAGTGAGAGCAATGTCTAATGGCACTAGCTAGAAGAAGACATTTCCCTTCACTTTGAGTCTTCCCTGCTAACAGATGGTGAGAGATACAATTAGATGTGCAAGATAGGTGGAAACACCTGCTGATAGTTCCTCAGTGCTTCTCAGCTCCAAAGCAGCTGCTGTTCTCTGCCTTTTAACAGGCCATTCACTAAAGGAGAAGCAGAAATGTGTGTGTGGGGGGGGGGGGGGAGTTTATGTTGTGACTGCCACTTCCAGGTTAGTAGCCAGGATTCACTCGGAAGGTGTTGTTTTGATGGATAGTGCCCCAAGGACACGAAACAGAGCAGAAGGATGACTGACTCAGATTTGGTTGATGAAGGATAGCAATTTGAGAAGCCTGTAGGAATAGAAGCCCATAAGAAGAGCCGTGGCCAACACAGTTTTATATGATTTTTCTCTTTTTCGTGATGTTGGATATTTCTGAGGATGCAAGGAGCTGGAACTGATCCAAGATATGGAGGACATAAACTGAAATGGGTAAAAAGCTAAAAATACTATTAGCAGCTTCTTGTTCAGGTAGCTCTAGCATGATCATATTTTTTCAATGCGGTCATGATTTTATTGGAAAGCAGTGAAATGAAATTGGTTCCAATTTGTTAAGGCACTAGTTGTTCTTAAAACACAAAACACTCACAAATATTTCTCCTTTGCTAATCTAACGTGCAAGGAAACTCACCACCAGTGTATTAGAAATAATGAGTTGATAAAAGCACTCACGGTGGCAGGATGTTAAAGACCTGCCAAACAACAACAAATAATTTTAGGAGCAATGGAACTATCGTTCTCAATAGGTACCTTGAGAGGCCATGTGGTCTTGGGGATAGGAGATGAGATTGGATTAGGGTTCAGAAGACCTGGGTTCTGTTCCTATCTTTGCCACTAGCATGCAGTTTGACCTTGGACAAGCCACTTCTTCTCCCCTTGCTCCTAATTTCTGAGCTACATAGGGCTTTAGGACCTGGCCCAATGGGAGTCTTTCCAGTGATTCTGGACCAGGCTCCAAGTGACTTGTCCAAGATCACATAGGCTGTCTGCCATATGAATGATAATACCCTTGCTTAGATACCTGTCTACATATCAGAGCATTTATACTCTGCTCATCACCATGGCATCTGAGCACCACACATCAACCTGCACAGTAGTTTATTTTTCCTCTAGGGCTCCAATTGTCAGTTCCTTTTGGACCACGGTTGTTGAAGAATTCTAGTTCCAGCTGTGATCACTGTTCAGCTGTGCAATAACCCAGCTTTCTGTGATTTTTCTTCACTTGTTTCCTATTCCAGCATCCTTTGAGTCCCTTGGGACACAAACTTTTCCAATACGTTTTGGACAGGGGCCCATCTTGAGGCTCCCATTGCTTGTGAAAATTACCAGGTGGCTAGATATACCAGCTCTAAAGAGCCTCTTTGTACCAACACAGTGGCACAAAGCGGCCACATCAGATCCACATGTGCAAAATTGTGTGCATACAAAGAAATGCCTTTCATGATTTGCCTTGTGATATCTCTTTGTTTGGCTTACAAGTGTCAGTTATATCCAGGGGTTCCTACTTTTCCCCTGAACAGAGCTGAAGGATACACCTATATATGTACAATCAGCTCCCCTGACTCAGACCTACTGCTGGACTGCTACAGCTACTACATAATTACTGTTGCATTAAATCAGTTTAACCTCTTTAATTATTAGCTTAGGGTCTATTATTGCATTCCTGCATTGTTCCCTCATCTCATACTGTGACGCCCATCAAACATCACCAGCTAACCATGCTCAGGCCTGACCAGTACCAGGTGTTGCTGGAACCGGTGGCGAAGACGATAGGTCACCTTTCCTTCTGAATCATGGCTCCAGCATGCACTGTGTGGTGGACACACTTTACTTCCAATGAGACATAGCATAAAACCGAGGGCCAGTCCTGACCACTTGTGTTCATTGTAAATAATCACAAGCATGAACAATGCCAGATTCAAGCCTCTTCCCCTCATATTTTGGGAAGGTTGGATCTGGTTCCTGATCTGTTTGAACGTTCCAGCTCAAGCCTCTTTGTCATGATTTGAGCTGCATGACTGAATTAAAACACCCGCAAACTATAGAGAAATTTGGATTCTGCTTCTGGATTTGAACTTAAATTCAGGTTTATCTTTAATTATAAAAGGGGTGACACAGCAGAGAACCCTACCTTCCAAACAAGTCTTTTATCCTGAGAGATGTTGGTCTATTCTGTAGAATCTTCACATTCAGGGAAGACACAATGAGAATGAAACAGAATTTTAGACATCCTATTTCAGCGGTAGAGCAGTGGCCACAAGAGTAGAGTCAATGAGTTTAAGATAACTACTTACCTTGCCAAAATTTACAGACAAAACAAAAAGTGAACCGTTAATCAACATGCTTGTCTGGTTCAGTGCTTTATAATATATTTATAAGGATTCTTCTTCTTATATTATTACTGCGCCTTTAGCCAGATTGGCAGATCTGTACTTCATGGGATAGTAGAATATCTCTAATTTGTCCTTTGTATTAAAAATAGATTTCCAGGTGAGTAGTTCAGTAAGGAACAGAGCTGTGAAGTCCCATGGATTGCCAAGGGGCCAGCACAAGTGATTGCATAACACTTGGTCTGCATCCATCCCTAAGCAAGAAAAGAAAAGAAAAGAAAAGAAAAGAAAAGAAAAGAAAAGAAAAGAAAAGAGAGACACCATGGGAGAGAGAGAGAGAGAGGTTTAAGGGCAAGATTCTAAAATACAGAACCTAACCAGCTGATTCACTTCCAAGGATTAGAGAAGTATCTTTAAAACAACTGCTTATATCCCCATACTAACTGAAACCTAAGAATGCTCCATGGTTTGATTTAGATATAGTCCACATTGAATTCCATTATCTAAATGACCAAATTTCAGAGGAAGAAGGGAATTCAGATTAAATGTTTGTGGTTTCCCCCTATTTCTAATATCTAGCTTCATCAGAGACACGGCACCGGTCCAGATTGTTCTACACATCTCAAAGACCTGTACCGCTGCAGCCAACAACAGCCTTTCCCTGAATCTGCATGCTAGAGAGAGAGAGAGAGAGAAAGTGCATGTGTGTGATGACTCAGCCATTTATTTCTGGCATCCTTTTTTGGATTCCTACCACTTCACTCCAAATACTTAACTACTTTTATAGGGTGGCTCACCTCCTCTGAAACTGGCAATCTTCTCATTGAAATGGGCCACATATCTCTCCCCTATAGATGGGAAATCTTATAAATGCATAGATTTCAAGGCCAATAGGGACCATTATGATAATCTATTTTGACCTACATAACACAAGTCATGGAACCTCATCTAGTGACTTCTGCATCAAGACCACAACTTCTGCTGGAGCTAAAGCCTCTTTGAGGACACCCTGTTCTTGTACTTTGTAAGGCCTCTCCAAGAACCATATAACTGCCATTCCGTCCTCCCCCTTTTTCAGTGCAATATACCCAGGCATGAGCTTGATTTAAATTCAGAAACTGAATCTAAGTGTATCTATAGTTCAAAGGTATTTGGATCCAGTCAACCTATTAGAAAGAGGCTTGAGCCTAGAAGTTCAAACAGACCAGGACCCAGATGTAAATTTCCCAAAATATAAGGGAGGAGGCTTGAATCTGGCATGGTTCAGATTCATCTCCACTTATAATGAACACAAGTAAGTGTATGTCTCATTTTAAATATAGCAAATCCAGCACATAATGTATGCAGGAGCCAGAGTTCAGAGGGGATGAATTGTGAGATTGCTTATGTAAAATATCATAGGCCGAGCAACACTAACTGGCCTCTAGCAAATTGTTTTATGAATGCGTTAGGCTAATCTATTTGAACAGAGCCAACACAGTCAGAGATTTATGTGGCCATGTTAGGTGCTTATTAGCGACACCTGGCAGTGTATCACATCCCCAGGCAATAGAACGGTTCCTATGGGATTGTAGCAGTGAATGCATGCCCCGTCCCCTGTTGCAGCAGGCGACGGGGATGCTGACACCGTGGTCACCATCTACCCGACAGTTTCAGGCCTCACCACAATAAGGCACAGATTCAACAGAGTCCATAGCACTGCTTTGCGGTCAGGGCTGTGTGGCCTAGTAGCCAGAGTCAATATCACTGCCCTTGGGGGTCAGGGCTCTGTGACCTAATAACCAGAGTCAAAGAAGAGGGCCACCAGAGGTGGGTGGCAGCAGGAGTGGTAGGGGGGACCTGGCCCCTCCCTCTCCACCGAGTCTCAGCCCAGGACCCCGTCAACAGTGAGAGTGGTCACCACACAGTCAGCCGGGATCCTACCGCAACACACTGACTGTCTTTGGGTTCGAGGTATCACTTACTACATCCCCCTTGGCCACTTCCTACCATGAATCCTAAAGCCAGGGTCCATTTGTCATCAGGATTTCCGAGCTCCTTGGAACAGGTAGCTGGTTGGGACTCCGACTCCCGTCAACTGGCTGGGGGCAACCGGTCTCTGTTCTGGGCCTCAGGATCTCTAGTTCTTGCAATCGGAGGCTGAAGTGGCTCCTGGACTGGAGTCTCCAACGAGTGTCCTTCCTCTCCGGTGGTCAGCCCAGAATGAGCTGGGCTTCTCTCCTTTATGCTAATGCAGCATTTGGCGCATGCCTGGTCTAAGGAGTGGGACTTCGGCCGCCCATAGTGTGGGATTAACCCTTTACTGCCTAGTGCAGTTTATGCACACCCTGGAACAGGGACCAACCTAGCTGATATAAGTTAGAGGGTCCACAGGACTGCTCTAATTCACTGGGAGGGCAGTCATGTCCCTGTCCACAATAGGGGGAGGCATAAAGGTGGCTTAAAGCCATCTTTGCCTTCTTTGTCCCTTCAGATGTGGGGAGTGGAAGCTCAGCATAATTGAGGCTGTGCCCCTTAAATCTTAGAACATAATACTTTTCAAACCTACAGCATTGTCTTTTGGGGCATTATTTCCTGAACTTTCCAGCTGAGGCTAGCACTGATAAAGTATTGCTTTGTCCTTTTGTGAATATTATGAACAAAATTCTGCAAATCCTGTTAATCCTACCACAAGAGTAATACAGATTTTTTCCCCAAAATGTCTCTACAGCGTTTTAAAATCTTTTAGCTTACATATATCCCATTTTTATTATATATATAGAAATCAATAGTGTTGACACGTCAGCCTGACAGTAAAATCACATTTAAGCTTCGGTGGGATTTGAAATGGGTATGGATAAATCCATTATTTATGGAAACAGAAATACAGATTGACCAAGATGACAGTCTCTGCAGAGTAAACAGTTAACTTCTCAGCTTCAGATGTCACTGTCTCGGCAGCAGGACCAGAAGTCTTGCCTAGTCTATCAACAACTCCTAAGAAAAACATGCTTCAGCTGTTGGCTTCTGGGGAAAGGGAAGGAACCAGCACTGGAGGAGAAGTAGCCAGATGGTTCTTTAAGAGGGAGAGTGATTTACAAAAACAATATGGAACAGGGTGTCTTCGCAAAATGTCTAACAGAAATTATGGGCTTGATGTCAAAGTCACTTGGTGAGATTCTGTCGCCTGTGTTTGTGTCGCCTTAAAAGTCTATGAATCTATAGGATTTTTCCATCAGTTGAAGAGAGGCAAATATCCACAAAGAACACCATGTCCAGAAGAGGTGAGCCTTCCCCCCAAAGGATGCTGAGCTATTGGAATGAATTGGCAGTAGTCCAGCAAAGGGTGCCAGAAACACATGATTGAATCAGTAGGTGGTGCACACTCATATCAACATGCAGTTACAGAGCTGGAAGAATCAATTTAATATATATAGGACAATCTATACTGGTGCAGTGTCTCTGCTTAAGATGGACTTTAGGTATGTACAGAAAAATCCAGACATACAATCCAAATTCCCCCCATCCTTACATATTTGGTCATTTGGATAAAAGGTTCAGAGATTCAAAATGGACTCACTTGTGATGGAAAGCAAACTATGGACCATGTTTAGGTTCCAGTTAATATGGAGACGTGAGTTTGGCATGAGTAACATGACATGAGTATGGGGACAAAGCCTGGCTTGACATGAGTAATTGGACGTGGGTGAGGCCTTGTTTCTTTGGAGACAGGATTAGGGAGATAAATGGACCAGCAGGCTGGAAACAGCACATCTGTACTAGCTAAGATAAGGGGGAACATCCAGGGAACCATTTACAATGGATGAGAGAACAGTGGTAGCATTCTCTGAAATGCTTCCAGTTCCATGCACAGGGCCAGTTAGATGGGCAGAACTGCAGGGTCTCAATGCATGGATGAGACAATGGTGTAAGCGGGAGGGGTTTAGATTTATTAGGAGCTGGGGAAACTTGTGGGAAAGTACAGGAAGGATGGGCTCCACCTAAACCAAAATGGAACCAGATTGCTGGCACTTCAAATTAACAAGGTCATAGAGCAGTTTTTAAACTAAATGCTGGGGGCAAGCTGACAGGTGCAGAGGAGCACGTGGTTCAGACAGCGACATCCCTTAGGGGAGGATCTATTAATGGAGATTCTCTACATCCTAGTAAGGAGGAGAGGATGGAAGATGATAAAATACAGGTAGGATCTGATGAGAAACAGTCATATGAAAAAAGGTCCCATTCAATTACATCATGTAATGACAGACAGCTAAAAAGTGACAAGTTTTTAAAGTGCTTATATACCAATGCTAGAAGTCTAAATAGTAAGATGGGTGAACTAGAGTGCCTCATATTAAATGAGGATATTGATCACAGGCATCACAGAAACTTGGTAGAATGAGGATAATCAATGTGACACAGTAATACCAGGGTAAAATATATTGGAAGGACAGAACAGGTCGTGCTGGTGGGGGAGTGGCACTATATGCTGGTGAAAGAAAGCGTAGAATCAAATGAAGAAAAAATCTTAAATGAACCAAACTGTACCATAAAATCTCTATGGATAGAAATTCCATGCTCAAATAAGAATATAGCAGTAGGGATATATTGCCGACCCCCTAACAAGATGGTGATAGTGACTGTGAAATGCTCAGGGAGATTACAGGGGCTATTAAAAAAACCCTCAATAATAATGGGGGATTTCAACTATCCCCATATTGACACATGTTACCTCAGGACGGGATGCAGAGATAAAGTTTCTTGACACCTTAAATGACTATTTCCTAGAGCAGCTAGTCCTGGAACCCACAAGATGAGAGGCAATCCTTGATTTAGTCCTAAGTGGAGCACAGGATCTGGTCCAAGAGGTGAATATAGCCGGACCGCTTGGTAATAGTGACCATAATATAATTAAATTTAATATCCCTGTGGTGGGGGAAACACCACAGTGGCCCACTACTGTAGCATTTAATTTCAGAAAGGGGAACTACACAAAAATGAGGAGGTTAGTTAACAGAATTTAAAAGGTAAAGCACCAAAAGTGAAATCCCTGTAACCTGCATGGAACCTTTTTAAAGACACCATAATAGAGGCTCAACTTAAATGTATACCCCAAATTAAAAAACAGTAGGAGAACCAAAAAAAGTGCCACTGTGGCTAAACAACAAAGTAAAAGAAGCAGTGACAGGCAAAAAGGCATCCTTTAAAAAGTGGAATTAAATCCTAATGAGGAAAATAGAAAGGAGCATAAACTCTGGAAAATGAAGTGTAAAAATATAATTAGGAAGGCCAAAAAAGAATTTGAAGAACAGCTAGCCAAAGACTCAAAAAGTAATAATTTTTTTTATGCTCATCAGAAGCAGAAAGCCTGCTAAACAACCAGTGGGGCCACTGGACGACCAAGATGCTAAAGGAGCACTCAAGGATAAGACCATTGTGGAGAAACTAAATGAAGTTTTTGCATCAGTCTTCACAGTTGAAGATGTGAGGGAGATTCCCAAACCTGAGCCATTCTTTTTAGGGGAGAAATCTGAGGAACTGTCCCAGACTGAGGTGTCATTAGGGGAGGTTTTGGAACAAATTGATAAACTAAACAGTAATAAGTCACCAGGACCAGATGGTATTCACCCAAGAGTTCTGAAGGAACTCAAATGTGGAATTGCAGAACTATTAACTGTTGCCGGTAACCTATCATTTAAATCAGCTTCTGAACCAAATGACTGGAGGATAGCTAATGTGACGCCAATTTTTAAAAGGGGCTCCAGAGGTGATCCCAGCAATTACAGGCTGGTAAGTCTGACTTCAGTACCAGGAAAACTGGTTGAAACTATAGTAAAAAACAAAATTGTCAGACACATAGATGAACATCATTTGTTGGGGAAGAGCCAATATTGTTTTTGTAAAGGGAAATCATGTTTCACCAATCTACTAATTGAGGTGGTCTCAAGCATGTGGACAAAGGGGATCCAGTGTATTTAGATTTTCAGAAAGCCTTTGACAAGGTCCCTCACCAAAGGCTCTTATGCAAATTAAGCTGCCACAGGATAAGAGGAAAGGTGCTCTCATGGATTGGTAACTGGTTAAAAGATAGGAAACAAAGGGTAGGTATAAATGGTGAGTTTTCAGAATGGAGAGAGGTAAATAGTTGTGTCCCCCAGGGGTCCGTACTGAGCCCAGTCCTATTTAACATATTCATAAATGATCTGGAAAAAGGGGTAAACAGTGAGGTGGCAAAATTTGCAGATGATACAAAATTACTCAAAATAGTTAAATCCCAGGAAGACTGTGAAGAGCTCCAAAAGGATCTCTCAAAACTGGGTGACTGGGCAACAAAATGGCAGATGAAATTCAGTGTTGACAAATGCAAAGTAATGCATACTGGAAAACATAATCCCAACTATACATATACAATGATGGGGTCCAAATTAGCTGTTACCACTCAAGAAAGATATCTTGGAGTCATTGTGGATAGTTCTCTGAAAACATCCACTCAATGTGCAGTGGCAGTCAAAAATGCAAACAGAATGTTGGGAATCATTAATAAAGGGATAGATAATAAGATAGAAAATATCATATTGCCTCTATATCAATCCATGGTACACCCACATCTTGAATACTGCGTGCAGATGTGGTCGGCCCATCTCAAAAAGGATATATTGGAATTGGAAAAGGTTCAGAAAAGGGCAACAAAAATGCTTAGGGGTATGGAACAGCTGCTATATGAGGAGAGATTAATAAGACTGGGACTTTTCCGCTTGGAAAAAGACAACTAAGGTGGGATATGATTGAGGTCTATAAAATCATGAGTGGGGTAGAGAAAGTAAATTAGGAAGTTTAATTTATTCCTTCTCATAACAGAAGAACTAGGAGTCACCAAATGAAATTAACAGGCAGCATGTTTAAAAGAAACAAAAGGAAGTATTTCTTCACACAACACACAGTCAACCTGTGGAACTCTTTGCCAGAGGATGTTGTGGAGTCCAAGACTATAACAGGCTTCAAAAAAGAACTAGATAAGTCCATGGAGGATAGGTCTGTTAGTGGCTATTAGCCAGGATGGGCTGGGGTGGTGTCCCTAGCCTCTGTTTGCCAGAAGCTGGGAATGAGCGACAGGGGATGGATCACTTGATGATTCCCTGTTCTGTTCATTCCCTCTGGGGCACCTGGCACTGGCCGCTGTTGGAAGACAGGATACTGGGAATACCTTTGGTCTGACCCAGTGGGGCCGTTCTTATGTTCTTATGTAATGGATAAGTCAGAAACGTAAAGATGAAGTAAAGAGTAAGTCGTATGTGGACAGAGCATGCTGTACAGGGACTGGTTCTTACAAAGTAACCAAGCCAATCTCAAAATGTATAGTAACTGCTGTTAATATACAGGAAGCCGTTTGCTGCGTAACTCTGGATGTGTGGTACCTCTATACTCACCCCCAGTGCTTGAGCCTGATCACCTCAAGTGCAGTTTGACTGTATGCCTATAAAGAAACCTCACTGATGAGTTTGGAGTTGAGCTGAGTTCTTGGGAACCGAGTGGATAAGGTCTGAGAAGCCAGCCCAGCAGATTAGAGCTGTGCCTCGGAACTGCTGATCTGGAGCGGGTAATGCATGCACCCTGTAGTGTGAAGGTCACATGTAGCATTACTGGAAATGGTATAGGAGGGGACTAAGGGATTAAATATAAAGAAGTTACTACCACATTGGAGAAGTAGGTTAAATCTAAGGGCAGACCCTATGGACTCCCCAGAGACTGGGACCAGGTAAAAATGAAACTCTAAAGAGTGGTATTAGAAGGGGAAAAGGATGCTTGGCAAAGTACACCAAAGCTCTGTTGAATGCCCCTGAAGTTTTCAAAAAATGAGACCCATTGGCAACCATGGAAAAAAACAGTAACTATTTTTTCCCCTCCTAAGGCAATGAAAGCTCATTCAAGGCAGCAGTTTCACAAGGATAATTTCTGCTGGCTAAAACTTGACAAACAAAACGTGCCACCCGATGAGATGAATGTAAAAAGCATAAAGAGCAAATAAAAGTTGTAAAGGGGGGGGGGGGAAAAAAAAATTGAAAAAAATCCCTAAAAGAAAAAAAAAAAAAAAAAAGCCCGTTACCTACTTGAGTAATCCAAAGTAAAAAGCTAAGCTCAGAAATAAGTACAAAATAAATAAATAAATAACAATAATAAAAGCTTAGCGCCAGCAAGGAAAAGTCAGCCGAAAAAAGGGCTTTACTGGAAATTCAACTGAAAACGTTATTAGTAGCTAGTGAGGTCTTGGGAAGTATCTTATTAAACTATAGAAAATAAAAGTAAGTAATTTAAGACAAGATATGTGCAGTTAAAAAAAATCTTTTGCACAAATAACACTGCAGAGCTCAGAGGGGACTAAATAGTCAGCGGTAGTAAATCTAATCAAGTGTTAAAGAGAAGTTTAAAATGTTTTTAAAACAGAATCCTTGGTTTAATAAGGAAAGCCAGTTATAGCAGCATAACTCAGTGCAGTCACGCCTGGTAAAATTCTTAGTTATCAAACAAATCATGCAAAGAGGAGGTCAGGTGGCAACATCCGCCACTATACTTCCCCCCCGAAAAGCCTCAACAGACATTCTGAAGGAAAGAGGTCCATCCCAATGAGTGTCTCAGAAGCCAACCCAACAACATGAACATGTTTTCCCTAACATTTGGAACTGAATCAAGTGGCTACGTCCTGTATTCTGTCTCTTTTCCATAGGCTTGTGTTGTACTTCTTTGGCTTTCTTCATTGCAAACCATTACGGTACAATCTTTGCACATTGCACCAAAATTTTATTTAAATTCAGTGAGATTGCATGCAGTGTATTCATAATTAGATGCAGTGGTTAGTTGTACCTAAATCCTCCATTTACTATTTCTACCTGAAATTCAATTACAGTTCCTGAGCCGGTGGCAATTTGTATAAACGTTCTCATGGTGCATTATAATTGGGAGTTGAATGTGGCTGTAGTTTGTCATGACCAAAATGTTAATATATTTCATATCAACTACTAGGTTCTTCTCTTTCTGAAATACAGCTGTGGGTTGCTAATAAGCACCTAACATGGGCACACAAATCTGAGATTGTTGGGTCTGTTCAAATACAGTAGCTATAGAGGATTTCACAGAGCAATTTCCTATAGGTCAGTGTTGCTTAGCCTGTGTTATTTTCCATAAGCAGTCCCACAATACCAGTTTGCTATTTTGCCTCTAGAGATTATAACAGATGAACTAAGCTTGTTGGTAGAGCCTGTCTAAATTACTTTGTCTCACGAAAGCAAATATCACCATGATAACTTTATCTCCAATGCAGTATTTCTTTGTAGAATACAAAATATGAATTAGTAATTGGTTGATTTTCTCCAGGAATATGCATTGATGAGGCATCAAAGCTACTGGATAATGATGATAGAGAGTCCCTGGACTGAGACAGATTTGCTTTATGAATCAGGAGTTACTTGAAGAAGTTACGTCGAACACATGATCAGACACTGACCGTGTTCAATACAAATCAAAATTGTAGTTACTTTGCTCATTACTTTTTATGATTTTTTTCCTTGGGAATAAAAATATGGGCTAGCAGATATGGAGGATGAATTTTCCCGGCCATACATCTTATATAGTCATTTACATCTCTGCCGTCTGAACCTGTATAATTTTACACCCACGCTGCACAGGTGTAAGTTACTGAACAAGGAAGAGAGGAACCAGACCCATTTAATTGTGCGCACAGACCTGCAAGGGACTGAGCAAATTCAACTTGTGTTGAAGTCAATGGGAATTGAGGTTGCAAACCAAATCATAGGAGGAACTCAGCACCTTGCAGAAACAGGCCCTTTGATATTAACTTCTGTTCTACATTGATCTTGTACCACTTTTGTCACTGTAGTATCTGAGCTCCTTGCAGCAGTATGTGTTAAGCACCATAATTAATATCTGTCACATGTGGTCTGTGCGTTCTCTGATCCGCTCCAGAGGGGAGACTTGCATATGCCATGGTGTGTAGAGTTATTTGTGCTGGTGTTGGGTCCCACTGCTCAATGTTAACGTTGGAGAAGGCAGGTTGAAGAAGTTTGCCTTGCACTTGGAGTAGAAGGTGGCAAGGTTTGTGACGGTCCTTTGTTCCTGTGGAAATTTGTTCCAATGTCTCAAAAAAAGCTCTGTCTCCCACACAGATGAGCTTTCCCCTCATTATAGAGAGTCCCATTGTGCCTGAGGTGTGGAATTGTCAACCATGGTCTTCATCCTGGAGTTTTAGGATACATGTTTTAGATATGCTGGGACCAAGCCATTGAGCACCTTGAAGGAAAGGACCAAGACCTTGAACTTGACTCTGTTCTACAGGGAACCGGGAAAGATAGATTTGATGTGCTTGCAATAGCTCATGTTTCTGAGGAGACATGCTGCAGCACTTTATACTAGTTGCAGTTTCCTATGGGCTGATGGCATCCTATCCAGGTGAGCAGCTGTGCTGTAATCCAGACATGACCAAAACACATGTATAACTGAGCCCAGGTCATCATCCACCAGTCTCCTTGCCAACCAGAGATGGGAGAAAGTGTGACTTGCAGAGGCTGCCATGTGAAAGCTTTGTGGGAGCAAGGAATCCAGGAGCATTGAATCGACCAGTTCTGGTTGTGTACCTTCCAAAGAAAGCTGCTCTTTGGCTTCAAACTCTTCAAGGTGTTCTCCTCTGCCCATTCGTAGGACCTCTGTCTTGCTTAGGCTCGGCTTCAATCAGCTGTTCTTCCCTTCCCAATGACAGCCACTTGTCCCACAAAGTCCCTTAAGCCATCGTTCGCAAACTGTGGAATGATGGCCAATATTTAACACAGCTCCATATTGCATTCATTCATTTACTGGACGCAGATTTAGTTAGACAGGACCAGCTCTTATTTCCACCGGAATCAATGGCAACTCTCCCATTACATTCAACAGGAGCAAAATGGGGCTTATTATAAATGGTGTTTTTGGAGCCAATGCTGATAAATCTGGCAACACTAGCTCCAGAATTAAGAGTTCCAGATTCATTTAAAAATAGTCAGCTGTTTCTGCATAATTTGGCATATTTTACATGGAAAGAGTAAGTAGTGATTTTTCCCCCTTCATGAGTCATTAACCTTTGTTCTCAAAGCATAACGAAATAGCTCATTTGACATACTTCAAAAGCGGCTCGAGTGCAGAAGTACACGAACGTAGATGAAAGATCAGGTGTTTCTACTTCTAAGACACAATGATTTCACAGAAGGAAAATAATGGTGGTAAATGTGTGGACACTATTATAGTGCTGTTTGAATCCAGGTGTGAAGGATAAAGTTTTCCGATAAGATTTTCAAAAGATCTCAGAATTAAACTTAACTCTGCCTCACACTGAAGCCAATCAACAAAGGATTTCAGTGGGAGATCCTGTTAGGCCAATGCTGAGTGCTTTGGAAAATCCCACCCTGAAATAATATTAAGTTTCTGATTTCAGTATCATCCTGATATGTTTACATCAGGAATATCAAGAGATCTTTTCCAATGTAGTCAAGTTGTCATTAAAAGAGACACACTCCTGGATTTAAAGAACTCAAATCTTTTTTTTTTTTAAATCGCCAATAGCCCAATGTGAAATGATGGACTTACTTTCACTTGTCGAGAGAAGCTCTCCAAATTAATAAGGAAGCCAGCAAAATACACATACAGTTCTTTTTCCATTGCCAGGGTTTAATATTTTCCCCACCCGAAAAACATTTGTGCAATAATGAATTCAGTATATTCTTATTTGTTCTCTACTTCATAGCTGTCGGCTATCTCAGCTTTGAACATCTGTCCCTGGGAACCAAAGTTTCAGCCAATATCTTCAGACTTTGTAGCAGCTGGATGCTGTCAACTCTCTGCTGCCTCCTGGGGACAGAGGTCCTGGTTGCACAGTCTTTTCTTTCTTTATTTATTTTATTTATTTAAATAAAATATAGACCTGCTTCTTTGTGCAATTATGCACCTGCATTTTCAAGCACTATTAACATGACTGTATGAATGAATCAGGTATTTGCATTCCCTTCTGACAGACCACAGATGTTTCTTATATGGAGACTTGCTCCTTATTACTCCAGACCAGTGGGAGTTGATGTGATTGTCTATAAAATTTCGTTATAACCCCATGAAAAATGGAGCTAAAAGCGAAACACGACTCATAGAGATACAAGCAACTGAACTGGAACATGGCCGTCCAGCACTTTGATAAATAAAAGTCTTTGAGATTTTTTAAACTATACAAGATGACATTTCACACAGCTACGATTCAGAAATTAAAACTCATCTCACAATTCAGTAAGTGCAAATGTCTTTGTCAGATTTATTTCTACCAGAGGAACAAAACTTTTCTGTTCCTTCTTTTCTGCCCTTGTATTTCCACTCTCATATGATCTTAGAGCCAAGTTTTCACTGGAGATGGGATCATTGGTAACACTTAGAATAAAGACTAACTTTAACCTCCCTTAAAAAGCACTCATCATACACTTTTCTTGAGTTTTGGGAAAACTCTGTTATTTCTTAATTAATCTATATGAATTAATTAATCTATAGTCTATTAATTAATCCATTCTTATTTAGTATTGTATTCATTACCGCTTTTCTTAAAATTAGGCACAATTAGTAAAAGGGATCAAAAACAAACAGAGAGGAAATCCCAGCACAAGTGGCCCAAGACACAGGAGAGTTTGGGGAGAAGCTCCTGGACATGTGTCAAGGCTAATTCCCCACTCTGGCACTTCGAGTGCAGAAGGTGGGGGCCCACAAGGACTCAAAAAATTAATACTGGCAATTCCAGGCTTGTATTAAACTCCCAAGGTTACAGCTTTTCTCTGACCTTGGATTGATAGATGCTGCCACCACCAAAGTGCAAAACCCTTTGAGAACCCAGGAAGGCGCACTTGGGAATTCCTTCCTGTGGGGTACCCTCAAGCCCTTTCACCTCCCGTCTTCCCCCCTTCCAGAGGGAAGAGCCGAGAAAAAAAAGAAAGGAACTCAGTTGTTGCCTCCAGCTAATTAAACATGTGCACACACCTCTTAAGACAGAAAAATCCAATTCTGTTCTTAAAAAAGGTAAATTTTATTAATAAAAAAAAAGAAAATACATCTGGGAATTTAGGCTTTTGCTAGATTAAAAAAAAACTACAAGGATTAACCGTCAAAAATAGCTCTCTTGAGGTCCATCTTAAAGGTTACAAGCAAAACAAAAGCACCTGAGGTTAGCACAGAGGAGTCCACAAGCCATAAAGAAATAAAAGGGATAAACCTAATCGCCTCTTCCTAGACATTTCCTAATCTACTTACATAGCTGGGGGTTTAAATGATTAGTTTCTAGGTATGATACTGATGATTTTTCATACCTGGCCCAAGCTTCTCATAGCATAACTGCTCCCTGTCTGCTTCTCCCCAAGAGAACAACAGACAGACAAAGGGGGAGTCTTGTTTCAATTTTAAAAAGTTCTGGCCTTCCCATTGGCTCTTTTGGCCAGGTGCCCACTCACTTCCTTTTACCTATGCATCGCAGTGAGACTTCTTAACCTTTTAAAGGTAGAGTAATTACAGAACAGCTACTAAGAGGGATTTTATAGCTAAAGGCTGGCTGGGTATTTATAAAAGGGAGGTACATAAGAACATAAGAATGGCCATACTGGGTGAGACCAAAGGTCCATCCAGGCCAGTATCCTGTCTACCGACAGTGACCAATGCCAGGTGTCCCACAGGGAGTGAACCTAACAGGTAATGATCAAGTGATCTCTCTCCTGCAATCCATCTCCACCCTCTGACAAACAGAGGCTAGGGACACCATTCCTTACCCATCCTGGCTAATAGCCATTAACGGACTTAACCTCCATGAATTTATCTAGTTCTCCTTTAAACCCTGTTATAGTCCTAGCCTTCACAACCTCCTCAGGCAAGGAGTTCCACAGGTTGACTGTGCACTGTGTGAAGAAGAATTTCCTTTTATTTGTTTTAAACCTGCTGCCCATTAATTTCATTTGGTGGCCCCTAGTTCTTATATTATGGGAAAAAGTAAATAACTTTTCCTTATTCACTTTCTCCACAACACTCATGATTTTATATACCTCTATCATACCCCTCCTTAGTCTCCTCTTTTCCAAGCTGAAAAGTCCTAGCCTCTTTAATCACTCCTCGTATGGGATCCGTTCCAAACCCCTAATCATTTTAGTTGCCCTACTCTGAACCTTTTCTAAGGGTATGTCTACACTACAGGATTAATCCGAATTTAGATAATTCGAATTTGGGAAACAGGTTGTATAAATTCGATTGTGCGCGGCCACACTAAGCACATTAATTCGGTTTTTAACCACATTAATTCGGTGGTGTGCGGCCACACTACCCCATTACTTTAACCACAGTAATTCGGTGGTGTGCAGCTACACTAACCCTAATTCGAATTAACAAAATCGATTTAGGCGCTACTCCGTTCGTCGAGGTGGAGTACAGAAATCGATTTTAAGTGCCCTTTAATTCGAATTAACTGGCTCTGTAGTGTGGACGGGTGAAGGGTTAATTCGGATTAACGCAGCTAAATCCGAATTAAAGTCGTAGTGTAGACCAGGCCTAATGCCAGTATATCTTTTTTGAGATGAGGAGACCACATCTGTACACAGTATTCAAGATGTGGGCGTATATAATGGCAATAAGATATTCTCCGTCTTATTCTCCATCCCTTTTTGAATGATTCCTAACAGCCTGTTTGCTTTTTTGACTGCTGCTGCGCACTGCATGGACGGCTTCAGAGAACTATCCACGATGACTCCAGGATCTCTTACCTGACTAGTTGTAGCTAAATTAGCCACCATCATATTGTATGTATAGTTGGGGTTATTTCTTCCAATGTGCATTGCTTTACATTTATCCACATTAATTTTCATTTGCCATTTTGTTGCCCAATCACTTAGTTTTGTGAGATATTTTTGAAGTTCTTCACAGTCTGCTTTGGTCTTAACTATCTTGAGCAGTTTAGTATCATCTGCAAACTTTGCCACCTCAGTGTTTACCCCTTTCCCCAGATCATTTATGAATAAGTTGAATAGGACTGGTCCGAGGACTGACCCTTGGGGAACACCACTAGTTACCCCTCTCCATTCTGAAAATTTATCATGTATTCCTACCCTTGTTCCCTGTCTTTTAACCAGTTCTCAGTCCATGAAAGGATCTTCCCTCTTATCCCATGACAACTTAATTTACATAAGAGCCTTTGGTGAGGGACCTTGTCAAAGGCTTTCTGGAAATCTAAGTACACTATGTCCACTGGATCCCCCTTGTCCACATGTTTGTTCACCCCTTCAAAGAACTTTAATAGATTAGTAAGACATGATTTCCCTTTACAGAAACCATGTTGACTTGTGCCCAACAATTTATGTTCTTCTATGTGTCTGACAATTTTATTCTTTACTATTGTTTCAACTAATTTGCCAGGTACCTACGTTAGACTTACTGGTCTGTAATTGCTGGGATCACCTCTAGAGCCCTTTTTAAATATGGGCGTTACATTAGCTATCTTCCAGTCACTGGGTACAGAAGCCAATTTAAAGGACAGGTTACAAACCATAGTTAATAGTTCCACAATTTCACATTTGAGTTCTTTCAGTCTTGGGTGAATGCCATCTGGTCCCGGTGACTTGTTACTGTTAAGTTTATCAATTAATTCCAAAACCTCCTCTAGTGACACTTCAATCTGTGACAATTCCTCAGATTTGTCACCTACAAAGGACGGCTCAGGTTTGGGAATCTCCCTAACATCCTCAGCTGTGAAGACTGAAGCAAAGAATTCATTTAGTTTCTCCGCAATGACTTTATCATCTTTAAGGGCTCCTTTTGTATCTCGATCATCGAGGGGCCGCACTGGTTGTTTAGCAGGCTTCCTGCTTTTGATGTACTTAAAAAACATTTTGTTATTACCTTTTGAGTTTTTGGCTAGCTGTTCTTTATACTCCTTTTTGGCTTTTCTTATTAAATTTTTACATTTAATTTGGCAGTGTTTATGCTCTGTTCTATCTCACTAGGATTTCACTTACACTTTTTAAAAGATGCCTTTTTATCTCTCACTGCTTCTTTTACATGGTTGTTAAGCCACGGTGGCTCTTTTTTAGTTCTTTTACTGTGTTTTTTGAAAAGTGTCCATGCAGCTTGCAGGGATTTCACCCTAGTTACTGTACCTTTTAATTTCTATTTAACTAACCTCCTCATTTTTGCATAGTTCCCCTTTCTGAAATTAAATGCCACAGTGTTGGGCTGTTGAGGTGTTCTTCCCACCACAGGAATGTTCAATGTTATTATATTACGGTCACTATTTCCAAGCAGTCCTGTTATAGTTACCTCTTGGACCAGATCCTGCGCTCCACTCAGGACTAAATCGAGAATTGCCTCTCCTCTTGTGGGTTCCTGCACCAGCTGCTCCAAGAAGCAGTCATTTAAAGTATCGAGAAATTTTGTCTCTGCATTTCATCCTGAGGTGACATGTACCCAGTCAATATGAGGATAATTGAAATCCCCCACTATTATTGAATTCTTTATTTTCATAGCCTCTCTAATCTCTCTTAGCATTTCATCGTCACTATCACTGTCCTGGCCAGGTGGTCGATAATAGATCCCTACTGTTATATTCTTATTAGAGCATGAAATTACTATCCATAGAGATGCTATGGAAAATGTGGATTCATTTACTATTTTTACTTCATTTGATTCTACATTTTCTTTCACATATAGTGCCACTCCTGCCCCTGCACGCCCTGTTCTGTCCTTCCAATATATTTTGTACCCCGGAATGATTATGTCCCATTGATTGTCCTCACTCCACCAGGTTTCTGTGATGCCTATTATATCAATATCCTCCTTTAACGTGAGGCACTCTAGTTCACCCATCTTATTATTTAGACTTCTAGCATTTGTGTACAAGCACTTTAAAAACTTGTGATTGTTTATTTGTCTGCCCTGTTCTGATGTGTCAGATTCTTTTTTATGTGAATGTTTCTCATCTGGTCTGGCCCATACTTTATCCTCTTCCATTCTCTCCTTCTGACTAAAACCTAGAGAATCTCTATCAATAAGCTCTCCTCTATGAGAAGTCTCTGTCCGATCCACGTGCTCCTCTGCAGCAGTCGACTTTCCCCCATCTCCTAGTTTAAAAACTGCTCTGCAACCTTTTTAATGTTAAGTGCCAGCAGTCTGGATCCACTTTGGTTTAGGTGGAGCCCATCCTTCCTGTATAGGCTCCCCCATCCCAAAAGTTTCCCCAGTTCCTAATAAATCTAAACCCCTCCTCCCTACACCATCGTCTCATCCACACATTCAGACCCTGCAGTTCTGCCTGCCTACCTGGCCCTGCGCGTGGAACTGGAATTATTTCTGAGAATGCCACCATAGAGGTCCTGGATTTCAGTCTCTTCCCTAGCAGCCTAAATTTGGCCTCCAGGACGTCTCTCCTACCCTTCCCTATATACCCCCCTCTCCCCGCACTTCATTTAGCACAACATGAATAGGAATTTGGGGATGTTTCATATCCATCATGTCTACATCTGCCAAGAGTCACTGGGCTTCCATGGTCCATGACAGCCCCACCATGCCAGGGCTTCTAGCCTGGGAGTCCTGAGAACCCTGGCTTGAGCAGGGAGCCTGGAAACTGCACAGGCTCTCAGGGGTTCCAAGTTCCCTGCCAGCTCCCTAGATGTAGGTCTCTCAGGGCTCCCTGCTGTGCATGAGGGATCCTGAAAGCCCTGGGATGGGCTTCCATACAGCCAGGCCTCCAGGGGCATCCAGGCCAGCTCTACTCAGACAGCAAATCTGTAGGAGAGCCAGAACTCAAACCCAAGTCCTAGCCTAGTGCCCTAACCACTGACCCATCTGTGCTTAAGTATTTTGCTGAACCAAGTACTCAGCACTCTGCCGGATCAAGCTCCTACTAAGCAAACATGTACACCATCACATGCACAGACAAGGGAAAGTGCTGCAAACTGTTGTCACCGCCTTGTTAGCAGTGTTAACTGTTTTTTAAAGAAGCAGATTTAACTCCACTTCACTTCCTTTGCTTTCATTTCACACCGCATACTCTGTAAAGGCATCAGCCATGAAACAGACAGAAGGGAGGGCAGAAAAACAATCACATTCGAACAGCTGGAGCTCTTTATTAAGTTAGTTAGCTTAGTTTTACAACCAATGATGCTGGATAGCATTCCAAGCAAAGGCCCCTCTTACCACAATGACAGGAAAAAGAAATAGCGGTATTGTTTTTTATTTTAATGTGTGGATGCAGTTCCACCCCATGCCACCCAATCTATTTTAAAGGTACACTAACAGAAAAGCCGTATAGAAGTTTTCTATTTTCTGTTTAAATCCATCCTATAGCTTCTAGGTTAGGGATATAATCATTGATCATTCTAGAGGATGGGTTAAAAAAAAGACATACCTTGAAAAGCACTTTAAATCCCATTCAATTTCTTTAAGAGAGAGAGAGAGAGTCAGGTTTTATTACTGCAAAATCAAGGCAAAGATAATGAGGAGTCCGGTGGCACCTTAAAGACTAACAGATTTATTTGGGCATAAGCTTTCATGGGTAAAGACCGACTTCTTCAGATGCATGGAGTGAAAATTACAGATACAGGCATAAATTTACTGACACATGAAGAGAAGGAGTTACCTTACAAGTGGAGAACCAATGCTGAAGGCCAATTCAGTCAGAGTGGATGTGGTCCACTCCCAATAATTAATGAGGAGGTGTCAATACCAAGAGAGGGAAAATTGCTTTTGTAGTGAGCCAGCCACTCCCAGTTCCTATTCAAGCCCAAATTAATGGTGTTAAATTTGCAAATGAATAGTAGCTCTGCAGTTTCTCTTTTTTGTTGTTGAAGTACTGAATGTCCAGGGAGGCTGAAGTGTTCTACTGGCTTTTGTATGTTACCATTCCTGATGTCTGATTTGTGTCCATTTATTCTTTTACGTAAAGATGTAGGTCCTAGTTTCAAGTGGGTGAGAAATGCCACATAAATATCCTTCTCACAACAGAGCAAGATTTCTCCTTGCAGTCCCAGCTGAAAATCACTGGCACTTCTGACCCCATGTAAACAGGAAAAGGAGTAAAGAAATGAGGTAACATATAAGCCATAGGTACAGAGTTAAGAAAATCTTAATCCCTTGTAGTACAGCATGATTCCTAGTGTAAGTGCTACTCTGAGGCTGCACCTTTGCTGAATAGGCCTGCCTAACTTCACAACTTTCATTTAGAAAGATGTCCCACAAAGGCATTATTGTCAGGCTTCCATAGGCCAAAACATCAACCATAAATGTTTAATTATCCTCACATTTTCAGGCATATTCCAGATGCAAATCAGGCAAGGGCTTCAAATCATTGGACAGGCACTTAGCAGATGTTGTGCTTGTGTTGTAGTCTAAACCAGATTTAGCAGCAGAGATCCTCAGGAAACCCCACCGCCAGAGATCCAGGACAGGAGAGTAGTGTAAGGAGGTTGCCTTCAGGTGTATAGGATTTCTCTATAGCTTTCAGTACCTCTCGGTAGCTGGAGAGCTGGGCCCCTTAACCCCTCTTCAGGTTTACTCATATTTTTCCTTCCAGGGAGAGGGAAGTCAGATACTCTAAATGTTTTAGCTCACTTCGTTGACCCTGCCATGGACTTCTGCAGGATGAGGATAATGTAGCATGGGATGATTATAGCCATAAAGGAGAACAATGCCCTCTTTCTGAATATTCCAGCATTGTATATGGTAGCATAATACAGAATACTGTAGTGATGCATAATGATAGCTTGATGTAGGTCTGCATTTGACTGCCATTCTTCTAAGGCTTTCTGCCAAAATATCAGTATGTATTGCTTTCCCAGTCTGGGCCACACTCAAGAGAGACCATTTGTTTGATGTTTATAAATGGGTTAATGAAGGATTTGAACTTAATATAATTAACTATTGATCTTTTCAATGAAATGTTGTCCATGGAATGAAAACAGAATAGGACATTCTCAGAAAATAATTCAATGGTCTTTGAATACATTTCAGTGAGTAAGTCCTCAGTGAATACTTATGGTAAAGACAGATATTGATGTAGATAATTCCCTCCACGGGGCGAAAGAAAACCCACACTCACATGAGCTGGAGGTGTTCCACACAAGTGCAACAAGGAAAGATCCTGAGGCATTACACATCTTGGGTTATAGCTTGCAGAAACATGGAGAGGTGGGTTTCCAACTACAAGAATGTCCCAAGATTTGGGAAGAGATCTTGCGGATGTTGAGACATAGTGCAGAGTCCTTGGGAGCATGGAATACAAGTATGTTACTGTCAGTACATAGAAGGGGAAAGCAGTCTAAAGAAACAAGCCACCAATATATATGTGCATATAAGAAGTTGAGCCACCCCAGTCAATACATCAGGAGTTTGGTGAACTCCCTGAGCCCCAGAATTCCATCTCGCCACAAACCTCACCTCCTAAACCCCCACCCACAGGACAAGTTATTCTCATTGGTAATCAAGGGGCATCCAGGAGTGGGTCTCCTCTGCCAGTCTACTCCAGAAAGAACTGCTTCACCAGATCCCCACTCCAGTGCACAGCTATCTGGTCCAGTTCAGTTGTTTCAACTCTGCTTCCAAAAGCCAGCTGGTTTGGGGCACTGTGAACTCAGTTCTAAATTGCTACCAGAATTGCCAGCCCAATCAGACCCCTCTGCAGGGTCAGCTCTGCTCTACTTACTGTCATCACCAGCCCAGCCTCATTGTGGATTCAGCTCTGCTCTTGTCCAGCCCAGATTATAGAAACCAAAGCAAAAGTGGAGTCCTGGATCCCTGCTCCTTGGAAAATCACTTCTCAACTCCAGGACAAAACTCACTCCCTTTTGCTGAGCCCGGGCTTCATTACCCAAACAAAGTCCATTTCTCTGAAGCTCAAGGTGACCCCTGCCCCAGGACATACTCTTCACAATTCCCATTTCATTTCATGAGTGCAATAAAGATAATAATCTGTCACCTTTACACACCAAAACAGATGAATTCCGGCCGAAAACAACAAAACTTTGTATGTGGAATTATGGGTAGATAACATTATTATTCATGTAAATGAGGTTGGCCAGAGCTGGCTTTTCCCCTTCTCTCGAACAGGGATCAAAGAGTTCCATCTCTCTAGGACTTCTGGACCTGGGGCTTACATATGGACAGAGACAACACGTGTGTGGGAGGGAGGAGCATGCAGGGTGATGTGTGTCCCCCCATCCAGATTTGCTGCTTGGCTTGTCCTGAACATGCTCACATAAACTCAGTATGCTCAGTAACACGGCTGAAGCCGGCTGCCCTAACTCCATCCCCTCACTATCAGCACGTGGAACACGTGTTTCATTGTGCATTCACCCTAAATGACAGATTGTAATTTTTTAAAGTAAACTACTTGTTTTAAAGATGGTTTCTCAATGTACGAGTTGAATACACCAATTTTGCAACTGACGCTGCACGGTACAGCTGACAGCTCTGATCCCCTTTGGGAGGGTAGGAGGCTGTCTGTGAATTGTTCTTCCTGCTTTCGCTGGCACCACAGCACAGCAAAGGGATAGATCTACCTGAGCGATATCCTGGAGCGTTTAATGCCTTTCTGCAGTGGGAGTTCCTGGCCTTATGCTGTGTCTTTCAGTCTGAATAGGGAACATTGCCCCTGCCTATTAACTGATAGCACACATGGTTTGTGTGACAGATTTCTGTTCTGATACTTGGAGTTTATTATTTGGGGAGGGGGGCAGTTCTGCAAAGCCTGCTGATAATGAGTAGCATCTATATGCAGAAGTTGTTCCATTGAAATCCATGGTACTTGCTGCATGAGTAGCTGCTTATTTAGCCTGAGTAAAGGTTACATTTTCAGGTGCTCGTTAAACAACACTTGTTACCGCAGTTAATTGAATGAGATCAGGGCCTTGCCGTGTTAGGTGCTGTACAAACACATGGTAATTCCCTTCCCTCAGGAGTTTAGAGTTGAAAAACAAGACAGTCAAACAATGAGGAGGAGAAACAAGGGGGCAGAGGTGATGTGAGTGATTTGCTTCAGGTCACCCAGCAGGGGAGTGGCACATCTGGGATCAGAATGCAGGTCTTCTGAGTTCCACTCCAATGCCCTTTCCTAACATCATGTTCCTCTCTAATTGTGAGACTACAATCTAACCGTGCACTCATCTATATAAGGACAGCAACCGGGCAAACTGTATTATTTTCACTTCAATAAAAACCAGACCATCTAAATTGTTGCAAGATAACCTAGGAGAGATTTCCCACATAAGATTTATGGAAAATATGCCCAACGACTTCAAAACCAGCACACCAGTCATGTGCACCTACTACAAGGACAGCATAGAAATATGGTCAATATATAGCAGCAAGGCAATATATCAACATCACTGATTCCTGATTCTCCAGATGATGTACTGTCTTATTCAGGATAGTATTCTGTGTCTCATGACTGAAGCTGGATGAGTCACTGATCGGTTGGGTTCAGTGACAGTTCCAAAGTTTGTTTATAAAATTCAGTTTGACCTGAACCAAAACCAAAAATTAAAAAAATATATGGCAAATTGAAAAAGTCAACAAAAAATTGTTTTTGGATCAAACATAATGTTTTATTCAACCCCCCAAAACCAGAAAATATTTGGTTTCGTTTCCCATGACTTTTTAAAGGAAAAGCAAAAGAAATGAAGGTCTGATTCACAAAACATCTGAAGGCGGAACTGGCTACCTTATAAATGTAGCCCAGTGGTTAGTGACCTCACCTACAATACAGAAAATCCAGGCTCAACTTACCCCTCTGCGTGATGGGGTAAGAAATTTTAACTTGGTCTCTGACATTGCAGGATAGTATCCTAAACACTGGGCTCTGAGATATACTGGTGTGGGTCAATCTCTTCTGTTGAAGTTGTTCCACTGTGTGTATAAATACTTATTGGAGCAGGGATCTGAACTTAGGTATACCACCTTCCGAATAAATTATACATCCCAAAAAAATTTGTTCAGCTCTACTCGTGACCACAGACTCATAAGTACGACAGAAAAACATTAGTTCACTTGCTAGCCATAGGATTATTCTATGAAGATGTACAATGTTTCTGCACAAACATCCAGACAAAAACTTTCCAAAAGCAGCCAGCGTTCTGACCATTCCTAACACGCACTCCTGATTTAATGCAGAACTCTTCTGAATTCAAGAGAAACCTGATCCTGAATTTGTTCCAGATATTCCTCCTGCATTTGGATTTCTCCCCATCTCAAACTCTCATCATTTCAAATTTCTCTCTTGCTCACTATCAAGATCAAGACGGTTGAACTGAAAATCCCTCAGACAGCATCCCATTACCCAGCAGGATCTCAGTCTAGATAAAGAAACCTTTTCCATTCTTTAGTGCTACCAGTGTGACTGCTATCCGAATGCAGACTATAGTCCATAAAGATCACTGTCGTTCCATGATATGTAAGAGAATGGAAAGGCTGCTTTCAGACTGTCCATTGAGATGGAGTGTCTGATCACTCCTGTATTCAAAGCAAACAATCTGTCTGGGTAAGCAAGGATTTAAGGAAGATATTATCAATTCTATTTAAGCAGATGGGGCATATCAGCTCTGAGGATGCACTTGCTGAGATGTCCCAGCATACACTGCTTGGGACCGCTGTCTGGCCCTCTTTTTGTGAACTACAACAAAAGAGAAAACAGATACATGGGGTCATAACACTTTCCCTGATTAAACAAGTGTCAAAGAGAGTTCTGGCCAAAGCCAAATTAAATTAGAACCCTAAATTTATATGCACATCTTAAAAATAATTCACAGAAGTCAATGAAAATTCCCAACTATCATCATGTCACAAGATGAAGGAACATTTAATCCTTAATATGAAGGAATTTATTTTTCTTCCACAGCAGCTGCATTTTCTTATTCGAGACTCACTTTCAGCCACCCATACTGAACAAGAGATTCTGACTGTAGCATTATAGTCACTTACCTGAGTTAGGATATCACCCACAGGTCCCAACTAAGATTTAGGACCCATTGTAGTGGACACTGCACAAAACACAAAAATCCTGCCCCAAAGTACTCACAATCCAAACAGACAAGACAGACAAAGAATAGAAGGGAAATAGAGGCCTAGAGGAATGAAGCGACTTGCCTGTCACAGCATGTCAGTGGCAGAGACAGGATAGAATGTAGGGCCATGTCTACACTACCCGCCGGATCGGATCGGTGGGAAGTAATCGATCTATCAGGGATCGATTTATGCTGTCTTGTCTAGACGCGATAAATCGATCCCCGAATCCACACCCGTACTCCACCTCGGCAGGAGGAGTAAGCGGAGTCGACGGGGGAGCCGCGGCGGTCGACTTGCTGCCGTGAGGATGGCCAGGTAAGTCGAACTAAGATACTTCGACTTCAGCTACGCAAATAGCGTAGCTGAAGTTGCGTATCTTAGATCAATCCCCCCCCATAGTGTAGACCAGCCCTTAGTCTAACTCCCGGTCCAGTGGTCTACTCACTCATCCTCCTGTTAATGTGATTTTCAAAGGGTCTGCGCACCTACAGCTCCCTGTTAGTCAATGACAGTTGTGGGTAATGTGAACAATTTTTTTTTACAAAAATGTTTTTCTAGCTAAAAATGCAGATTTGGCAACACCAACACATTTCATAAAATTAATGTCAACTTCAACAATTTGTTTCAGATGAAAAAAAAATTGTTTTGACATTTTTGAAATGAAAGGTTTTGATCTTTCAATTCAAATCCAAATCAAATCTTCTTTTTCAAATGTCTCTAAAATTATATTTTTAAAAATTAAAAAAAAAATGAAAAATGCTCAAAGTTGAAATGAACATTTCATTTCAAGCCAAGGAAACAAATTAGGTTT
>NW_020699373.1:12427931-12442668 GCF_002925995.2 Terrapene triunguis | reverse complement strand
AGTTGTGTGTGTGTGTCTGTGGGGGGGAATAGGGGGTTGCAAGGTTATTGTAGGGAGGGGTTGCAGCACTGCTACCCTTACTTCTGCGCTGCTGCAGGTAGTGGCGCTGCCTTGAGAGCTGGGCAGCTGGGAGTGGTGGCTGTTGGCTAGGAGCCCAGCTCTGAAGGCAGGGCCACCACCACCAGCAGCGCAGAAGTAAAGATGGGATGGTACGGTATTGCCACCCATACTTCTGTGCTTCTGCCTCCAGAGCTGGGTTCTCAGTCAGCAACTGCCACTGTCCGGCCACCCAGCTCTGAAGACAGCAACGCAGAAGTAAGAGTGTCATGGTATAGTATTGCCATCCTTACTTCTGCGTTGCTGCTGGTGGGGCGCTGCCTTCAGAGCTAGGTGCTGGCCAACAGCGCAGCTCTCCAGCTGCCCAGCTCTGAAGTCAGCGCAGAAGTAAGGGTGCCAATACTATGACCTCCTAAATTAACCTAGTGACCCCCCTGCAACTCCCTTTTGGGTCAGGGCCCCCAATTTGGGAAACGCTGGTCTCCACCGTGAAATCTGTATAGTATAAGGTAAAAGCACACAAAAGAACCGATTTCATGGTGGGAGACCAGATTTCAGTCTGTGACGTATTTTTCATGGCCGTGAATTTGGTTGGGCCCTAGACATAACTCCATCTCTGTAGGTCCAGGTCACAGCTCTGGAAAACATCATGGGCAAAACAGTGCAGGATTCCCAGGTTTCTTCCCACTCTCCTCCCCCCTCCCCTCTTTTTTTACACAATTTTTAGGACAACTTCACTTCAGAATCCCCTAGGAGACCATATCTTCCCACTCCGATTTGACCCTAGTTTGGAATAGTTTGTATGCTCTCCATCTTCCTCCCTTTGAACCACTGACAAACATCTCCATAGAATTCATGGCCTTCAAAGCAATATTCTTGGTGGCAAGTACCTTGACTTGAAGGGCAGCCTTGTTTTTCCAAATCTGCCCCATTATTTATTTGGTAATCAGCCAAAATTAACATCTCCCTTATGATAGTTTCACTTACATTAAATAACGGTTCATGTCTAAAGTTATTTCAATTTTTCCTGGTTTAGAGGTGGACAGTGTGTTATAGTTAGTGGTCATTTATATTGGTGCAACTCCCATTGGTCGTGGGAAACCGAGGAAGAGTCAAGGGGGTAAAGACAATGGTGGGGTTCCATTTCCACACTTATCTCTGTAGCTTTTTGCTCCCAAGGATGCAGCTTCTCCCCGCCCTCCCCCTCCATGCCCCAACCCCTTTTTTTGGACATTAAACCCTTGTTTCAATAGTGAATAGTTATGTTATTCATTGCAAAGACAGATATTTTACTTCTGGGCATTTCAACCCCATGAAGGGACATAGACGGCCTTACTGTGAAACTCACTACCTCACCAGTGGGTGAGATAATACCTTTTATTGGGCCAACTTCTGTCGGTGAGAGAGACAAGCCTTTGAGCGACACACAGCTCTTCTTCATGTCTGGGAAATTTACTTAGGGCAGGTCTACACTTAAAACGCTGTATTGGTACAGCATCACCAAAGCAGCTACTGTGCTGGAGGGCGTAAGCAAAGACGCCCCTACACTGACAGGGGAGCTTCTTTCATTGAGGTAGCGCTGTCTAATCGGAGTGTTGGGTGGGTATAACTATGTCACTCATGGGTGTGGCTACCCTACCTTCTCCCTTGGTGTTTAGCCAGCAGACAGGCATATATTACCATGCACAGACATGTATCTTATTTCTCTGCCCATGACCAGATTTCTTTGGATGCACTTGACTAGATAGACTACACTCCGCGATTGTCATAACTCATAATGCAAAGTATACGTACAGAGGTTTAAAACTATTCCAACCCATTTGTCATTACCAGCATTAGTATCTTAGTGACCAAGTGATCCTGCTCCCTCTGTGAACAATAGTCACTGTTCTGTTAGACACTGCTGAAAACCTGTTTACCTTGAACTGTTCTGACAGCTAATGCTGAAGCCCTTAGCACCGAAGTTTTCTCTTTACTGAGTTTTAAAATGCTCGCATCTCACCTTCACTGAATTTATTTCTCTAAGGTGCTTCTACAGTGTGTTCTGAGAAAAAAAACCCATCTCCTGGTCTTACCCGACAAGGATCATAGCTTCTAATTTTCATTGTTCTCCTTTGTGCCTACATTTGTCCCTCTCAAAATTAAATGCTGCATTGTGTGCCAACTCTCTGGCGTTCTCCCACAGGGCTCTCAATCAATCACAAACTCTTTGTTTACTCTCTTATAAAAAGAACATAGGGCAGGTTCATCATAACAATTTACTCTGGGGATACAAGCTTTGATTTCATTCTACTTTGATTTCTCACTTGGTCATTGTTTTGAAAGATTCCCCATGGAGTTGTGTCGCACATCACTGATTTCTCGCTTTCCCTGTCGAGATTCCAGAGAAAATGAGCAGCTTTTGTTACTAAGTCCCTCTGTCTCTCCTTCAGTGTATTCCTCCCCATTTCACGCTGGCTGCTACTTTTAAGTGTTCACCCTGCTGCCACGAGTACCATCTGGAGCCTGGAAAATATGTGTTGTAAGGTATAAAATAAGTTTTCCTCTTCCGTCAGGAAGGAATGCCTTAAAACAACCCAAAACCATAGTGCTACATGAAACACAGTCATTAAATAAAATAGCAATTTTCTTGCCCCCATAGATTTCACACTTCTAGACAGCAGAGAAAGGTGCTTCAATGATTTATTTATGTATTTGCTTTTCAGCGCCGTAGCTTCAAAGGCACAGCTTGGATTCTTTCTCCCACCCTTCAATAAAAACTCCAAGAGATTTGCTGAAATTACAGACTTCTCTTGTTGAAAGAGTAACCCAAAGAGATCGTATTATTATGAAACAGATGAACAAATGCATCATGCTGTGCACATGCTGTGCTCTTTCTGCATCCTGGGGACTGTTCCTCTCCCCAGAAGCCTCTTTTCTGCAGCTACCCTCCCAACTGTCCATAGCCTCCCTTTTATTTATTGTCCAGGTACTTCACTGCCTAACTAACTGCCTCACAATAACTCTGAGTTAGCAAGTCCCAGGTGAACCTGAGTTGCCTCATTCCCCCTCATGAAACCTGTAAAAGGCAGGCTGGGTCCCTGATCCCTTCAGCAGGCCAGCTACCCTCTGACAGGACATTTCTCTCATTTATTGTCTAAAGGAGAGAACCTTTGACAATGCGCCACCACCCAGTACTGCAATACACTGTCAGCATTAACTAGGAGCCCAATTATAGCCTGATGTGGGATTTGAACCAATGACTTTCTGCCCAAGAAGCAAGATTAGTACCCAATCTGGCAGTAATAATCCCATAATGAGAAATGCAATTTGTGGTAGCAAAACATTTTGTCCTCCGTATTTCCTAGAACTGTCTCTTAATAATTCTGTTTGCTTTAAATTGCTCTTGAACGAGCACAGAAAAAATAGCAAAAAGCACAAGTGCATGTGGAAATAGAAAAGGCACATTTTCAAGAGAACAGTTCATCACATAAGAACGGCCATACTGGGTCAGACCAAAGGTCCGTCTAGCCCAGTATCCTGTCTACCAACAGTGGCCAATGCTAGGTGCCCCAGAGGGAGTGAACCTAACAGGTAATGATCAAGTGATCTCTCTCCTGCCATCCATCTCCACCCACCCTCTGACAAACAGAGGCTAGGGACACCATTCATTACCCATCCTGGCTAATAGCCATTAATGGATTTAACCTCCATGAATTTATCCAGTTCTCTTTTAAACGCTGTTATAGTCCTAGCCTTCACAACCTCCTCAGGAGTTCCACAAGTTGCCTGTGCACTGTCTGAAGAAGAACTTCCTTTTATTTGTTTTAAACCTGCTGCCCATTCATTTCATTTGGTGGCCCCTAGTTCTTGTATTATGGGAATAAGTAAATAACTTTTCCTTATCCACTTTCTCCACATCACTCATGATTTTATATACCTCTATCATATCCCCCTTAGTCTCCTCTTTTCCAGTCTGAAAAGTCCTAGCCTCTTTAATCTCTCCTCATATGGGACCCGCTCCAAACCCCTAAGCATTTTAGTTGCCCTTCTCTGAACCTTTTCTAGTGCCAGTATAACTTTTTTGAGATGAGGAGACCACATCTGTACGCCGTATTCAAGATGTGGGCGTACCATCGATTTATATAAGGGCAATAATATATTCTCCGTCTTATTCTCTATCCCCTTTTTAATGATTCCTAACATCCAGTTTGCTTTTTTGACCGCCTCTGCACACTGCATGGATGTCTTCAGAGAACTATCCACGATGACTCCAAGATCTTTTTTCTGATTCGTTGTAGCTAAATTAGCCCCCATCATATTGTATGTATAGTTGGGGTTATTTTTTCCAATGTGCATTACTTTACATTTATCCACATTAAATGTCATTTGCCATTTTGTTGCCCAATCACTTAGTTTTGTGAGATCTTTTTGAAGTTCTTCACAGTCTGCTTTGGTCTTAACTATCTTGAGTTGTTTAGTATCATCTGCAAACTTTGCCACCTCACTTTTTACCCCTTTCTCCAGATCATTTATGAATAAGTTGAATAGGATTGGTCCTAGGACTGACCCTTGGGGAACAACACTAGTTACCCCTCTCCATTCTGAGAATTTACCATTTATTCCTACCCTTTGTTCCCTGTCTTTTAACCAGTTCTCAATCCATGAATCACGCTGTATTCAGCTATTAGAAATACCTCTAACTCTGCACCTTTATGTATTAGATAGTGTATTTATTAAAGAGAATTTGCTCCTAGGTTTGATTAAATTAAAATCCTTCAATAAATTTAAGATCATTTTTCTATGTGCATTCATTGTCAGATAAATATTAGTCTCACAAGAAGTGGATTTATTATTGTTAAATCTCTTCTCTATTGGATATATAGTTGGAGAACAAAGATGCTAGTGGCAGCACAACTTAATAAACCTTATAAAAAAACACCAAGTGGAACTTTACATTTGCAGATGAGACAATGATTTCTCCCCCTTCTTCCTCCCCTCTTTAACAGTGAAATCAGTGCTTGCAAAATATGCTAAAGCAATAGACTGACATTCCAAATATCTCCTCAGCACAGGTACAGCACAGGCTGTCAAAAGACAAGCTTCCCCCACATCGCTTCACTGGTGTGACTTAATCCTGGCCTATGGCAGTCCTTCCATTAAACGATAAAGGGCATGGCTCTGGCCCTCAGTCATTTGCATCTCTGTTGAGTCAAATGATGTCAACTGTGGCAATGAAACTATTGAATTTTTGATGTAAGGAAGGACGTGCTCATTTCCACCCAGATCTACAGTCAATTACTTGACATCCTGAGCTCTCTTAAACAAATTCAGTGCCTGTTATAGTTTAATGGAAGTGTCTCAATGGACTTTGGAGAGGATTTGTATCTTTTGCAAATGTAAAGTTCCACTTGGTGTGTTTGTTTAAAGTTTATTAAATTGTGGAAGCACGTGACCACCATGCTTTCGTATGGCTATCACTTACCATGGGTCTCACTCCTCACTCCCTGTTCTGGTTGCCTCTGTACAAAACAGCTGAAAAAGCAGCCGGAAAAGGGTAAGCAAGCAACCCCACTGACACAACGAAGCCCTTGGCAGGCTCAAAGCCACTATAGCCATCTTGGTATCACCCTCCACATAGGGGGTGGGGAATGGTTGTGCTGGGGCAGAGTGCACAGAGCAGTGGTTGGCTGCAGCCATGATAATGAGGCACCATTTCTCAAATGCAGCCACCAGGGAGTTTCCCTGCGGCCACGGCAGCTTCTTGGGTGGTGATGGGGGGGGGGGGGCAGCAAAGCCTGTCCCGGGGGGGGGGGGGGGCCCACCGCGGAAGGAGCAAGGGGGGTTCTCTACCGGGGGGGGGCGGGGGGGGGGGGGTGTTAGTGGGGCTCTGACTTCAGCCCTGGGGTGGTTGGGCATTGGGGACTTAGGGAGCCTGGCTGCAGACTACGGCTCCAGCCATGGGGCTTCAAACTCCAACCCCTGGTCGCGCAGTGGCGGGCTCCCATCCCCGGCTCCGGCCATGTGGTGCCAACCCTCAATCTCACTGTCGGTCGCTGGCCCCCGGCGCTAACCCCCGTGCATGTGCTCTGACCCCCAGCCCTAGTCACTGACCCAGGGTGTCGGCCCCAGACACCGACCCTGAGCTCCCGCAGCTAGCGGCCCTGGGTGCAGATCCCCGGTGCTGGCCTTGGGCTCCCCTGGGGGCTGGCTCTGGATGCCACCCCCGAGCCCTGGCTGTGTGGCAGCAGGCGCAGACCCCAAGCGCCAGGCCCAAACCCGGCCGTGCGCGCCGACCCCCAGCCCTGGCTGCTGACCCTGAGCACTGCTCCTGGATGTCGACCCTCAGTTCCAGCAGGAGCTGGCCACGGGTGCCCAGACGCCAGCCCCGGGTGCAGATCCCCAGTCCTGGTCATGCGGCAGCAGCACCAGCCCCAGGTTCTGGCAGGTGCTGGCCCAGGACACTGACTCCCAGCCCTGGCTGTGCAACAGCGGGCACGGACCCCAAGCACCGACCTTGATGCCGACTCGCAGCCCCGGTCACACAGCAGCAGGTGCCGGCTCCAGGTTCTGATCCCCAGCCCTGGCCACACAACTGCGGGCACCGACCCTGGGCTCCCGGGGGTGCTGGCCCAGGGCACCGACCTCCAGCCCCAGGCGCCAACCCACACCTCCGACCACGCGGTGGCAGGCCCCCCTCAGCCATTGCTGCCTCACCCCGCCATCCAGGTCTTAACTTGCCAGGACGTGGGTGAAAAGTGATATTAAACATAGACATATCACTTTTCACAGCATTATTTTTATTACTGATTCTGCACACACAAAAAAACACCATCCTATTTAAATACATTGCAATGAACTCGAGGTGTATACATGCATATCTATTTCTTTTTCCTAAAGTTAATTAAGTATTTTAGGGGAAAGTGTCAGTGCAGCCACCAGCAGGAGCTGGTGGACGCATTCTGAGGCCACCAAAAAAATTGTTGTGAGACCCCCCTTAGAGCAGTCCTTTGGGGAAGATTAGAACAAGTAGTTGTCTGCCAAAAACTGCTACAACCAGCTGCACCACTATGGCTGCCACCCCCACCTTTTCCTGGGACCCCGGGATCCAGCGTGACACCCTTCGTTGTCCTGATTCTGAGAGATGTCCAGGCCAGCCCACGCCAAAGAGGGCGTGACCCAGATGGCATTACCACCTCCACGAACACTACCTGGGATGAAAGACTGGGACCCTCCCCCCCCCACCCGTGTATCCTTTTCATTCCCACTTTATGTCTTCGCTTTCTAGCATTCTCCTTTTGACTTCTGGCTGATAAGAATCTGGCTCAGCCATCCTGTCGTCAGATGTTTGGCTACGTGCATGTGTTATTTCTGGCTCTGGCCAGAGAGCCGGTACAGCAGGCTCCAATCAAACTGCCCAATAAGACCACAAGACTTGGTTTAGTAGCGAAGGCGCCCGGCCAGGTTTATTGCTGACAAAGCACGGTGCTAATGCCCTGGCTCAGTGGTTACATGGATGCCCATGACAATGGACACAGCTCAGTCAGTGGCGGGACTTTCCACTGCCCCCTAAGCTGGACGAAGGCTTAAAGCGAGGAATCCCAACATTTATAGATTGAGAGAAACAATCTGGGTTAAACAACTTACGTATCGTCTTACGCGTTTGTTACCTTCCCTTGGACTTTCCTCCTGATGTTTCAGACAAAACATGACTATTCATCACTTTTGTCAAAACATTTTATCGTGTGCTAGGTTGGGGTGTTCTTGTGCTGGCATGCTGGAATGTGTGTTTCCATATTCAGTGTGTTTTCGCAATGCTAGCAATACTGGTGCCGAGTTCACGTACGGGACATTGACTTACAGGCAAGCATCTGCTTTTGACAGGGACTGATTGTTGCTCATAGCATAACTTTTGCTGACTTTGGTTCAGGCCTCAGGCCTTGCACCAGGCTCATGCATCAGGCTCTTTCTTTCTACTACATTCCCCCACTTTGTGTCTTTTTAGGAGGATGTTTACCCATTGGCCCGGACAGGGCCGGCTCCAGTTTTTTTGCCGCCCCAAGCAGCAGGGGAAAAAAAAAAAAAAAGCCTATCGGCGGCCCTTTTTTTTTTTTTTTTTTTTACTTTTTTGTGTGTTCCCACCCCCCCCAGCTATACGCGGTTTTCGCTTTACGCGCTAACCGCGGAACAGAACCCCCGCGTAAGACGCGACAGACCTGTATATGGGCCTATAGGGTATATATGTATAGGATGTATATGTACATATGACACCACCTCATATCCAAGCATAACAATCCTTTTTCAATCTGGTGTTGTAGTCTGGCCCTTTTGCTTTGGTACTGCAGATAGCAATGTGCTCTTATTAGGGCCGTTACAGTTACCATGTGTATTACCATTAGCAGTAGGCTCAGTGTTTTGAAATACTGGGATAGTACTGTGGGATACACGGTAGTAATGCCTATGTATATAAGAAGTAAAACAGAAATTTGGAGTAGTGGCATTACAAATGAGGCCTTTACATACAATTGCTTGTAATTAGTTACAGTACTGTCCATCCATGTTATAGGTTATGCTTTGCTGGTTCTCACCCTCTGGGATAAGCTTTACTGGGCAGGAAACAGGAACGGCTGGCTTCTGTTCCATTGGTTGCATTGCTTTGTGTAGCGGACATAGATCCAGTTGTTTCTCATACCTGCTGTCTTTCCGATAACCTACTGAGTTGACAGTAACCAATTTATCAAAGACTGATGTGTCAGGATGTAGTATTGGTACCCGGACACTGAACAAGATTGTTTTGAAGAACATGTACCTCAGCTAGGATGCAGTGTCACTGACCCCAAATTGCGACTAGTATTAACGGAATTTGTTTACCCAATTTTTAGTTACTATGTCACTTAATTTCTTTACGAATTTGTTTTTCCTTGCCTTCATGTTCAATCTTCTATGAGAAGGCGTATTGCTTTCCCCTGCTGAACACTTTGTTTTAGCCAAAGAGTTAGTAACATAATTTTTACCAAGCTTTTTAGAGTTAATTGGCTTGTGATACCGATTTCACTTTTGTTAACTGTTTAGAAGCACAGATGTTAGCAAACCACTGCTTCCCTTTAACATAATTTAAAAGAGAATAAAAATTAAACCAAAATGAATTTTTATAAATACAGGTCGATGCAAATACTTTGAGTGTATTAAAGTTTTCTGACACTTGGTTGTGTTTTGAAAACAAAGGTAGAAGCCTGTTGACAAGGTGGAAACTGTTGAAATTGTTTAGTTAGCTTTATGCATAAATTGTTATTTTTAAACATTTTTGCTATGGCATTCTTATAACTATATTTAAAAGTGAAAACAAGTTTATAAAAATTGAAACAAACAAAAATTGACATTTTGTTAATATTACCTTTACCTTAATGCTGAGGTTTCCCCTCCTTTTTCCCTCCCTTTGAATTAAAAAAAATACAAATACAAATAAAAAACAAAACTGTGATTAATAAAAGAGAATTCTTTTTTGTTTTCAATTGCATTATTTGTTGAGCCAGAAATATATGTAACAAAAGAACATAAGAACGGCCATACTGGGTCAGACCAAGGGTCCATCTAGCCCAGTGTCCTGTCTGCCGACAGTGGCCAATGCCAGGTGCCCAGGAGGGAATGAACAGGTAATCATCAAGTGATCCATTCCCTATGTACATATGTAAATATGTAAAAAAATGGTAATAATATTATCATGGTTATAACCCAACCATAATTTTAAAATAGTGTGGTACCACTTATTTTAAAAAAGGGTATAACATTGACTTTTGTTGCAACAAAATAAAAATAATAAAAAGGTAATCATGTTACACATACAACACAGAACAACATACATGACATACAGGACAAACTTACAATTAAAAACAAATGGCACCAGAATGCTTTTCATAACTATACAAAATAAGGCATTTAGTACTTAGTTATTAAAACAATACATTAAAAAAACCAGACCGATAAACAAAAGGGTTAAACATTTAAGCAAGCAAGTTATTACCTTATTTAAAACTTTTTAATAAAAATTGATAAAATTCATATTAATATTTGCCAAATTTGTTGTATTAATTTAGTAACTTAAGGCATTTTCCATTACTTTCTATTAAGCTCTATTTTAAAACTCTGCTATCTGGAAATAAGGAGAGTCCACATTCCAAAGATTAGTCAGTGGTTAGCGTTAGAAGCAGAGTCTGTATTTCTGTTGCTAGGTAACCGTATCTTTCAGAAAGATAGGCGTATTTCCCACTGTTGCATTCCTGAAGGGTTAAAATGATTAATGTACTGGAATTATTTAAAGTAAAGTTTTTACCTTGTTTTCTCTTTGTTGTTTTGTTCAGTTTTCAATTGCTTTATCTGTCAGAGGTTTCTGTAAAAACTATCACTTTTAACTTTTAAAACAGAGAGCAGAAGTGAGGAGAGGTCGGGGCGGGGGGGGCGGGAGGAGCAACCCGAGCCAAGAGAGATTAATTCTATCTTAAAGTACAGGCGACAGCAAATTTAGCAAACGGAGAAAGACTATAAAGGAAAACTTAACCGATCTGTCAAAATATCTGAGAAAGAAGGTTCTCTTTTTAGCTCTGAGCGCAAAGTGTGGTTCTGTGGGTCGAAACAGTTGGGAACCCCCACCCCGGGGTTTTATTCTGGCTCTGAGAGGAGAGTGGGGGTAGTTACCTGCTCTTGTAAAACCTGAATTTGTTCCCCCAGCGTCTGTTGCTTTCGTTTGCACGCCACACGGATTGCAGGAGTGCCCTTTTTTGTGGCAGTTAACTGTTTTGGGGCAACTCCACGTGTTAATGCATCAATTCTAAGTGTTAACCCGCTTAATATTGTTTGCTACTTCTCCTTCCTGTGCACTCACTTCTCCTGTTCTGACAGGCACCAGCTTAGGTCTCAATTTCAGTTTTTACCAGAACCTGGCTTTTAATATACGGTGATGGTTGCACAGCAGTGGCCCGTTTCATTTTTTAATTTTGCTAGGGCCACTTTTTTCCATTTCTGTCCCCACTCTTCAGGCACAGGGTATCTAACCGGAAGTCCATTGTTGACTACCAAAATTTAACAGGGGCAAGCACATCAATTTGTTGTAGGTTTTTTACAGCTATTTCCAATGTTTTAGTCTGTTCCTGGGAGCCAATAAAGTTGTTAAAATGAAAGTCTTACTTAATACTTTATATTTCAACTGCTTTAACTCTTTTTCCTTTATCTTCAATAAATGGCTAAAAAGGATTTTTAATAGTGCTTGTGCCATGGTACTAAGCAAGCTGAGGTCTCTGTAAACCATAACCCTGAACCTTGTTTAACACTATTCCATGTTGGACAGTGACAGGGTCATTTAACACCTTTAGCACTTTGGGCGCATATTCCATCAAATGTAATGCAATAAAGTCAAAATGTGGCTTAGTACCACCTTTCTCCCCCTTTTCCTCAGCTGCACCAGTGAATTGAGCCCATACGTCCCAAATATCCCATTTTAATTCTGCAGTCATCATGGTTTAATTCTTCTTTCAATTTGCATTTAATTCCTATAGCAGTTTGGCGTATCAGTGGTATTCAGCTACATGAGCACATGCCCCTCAGACAGCATGGTAGCTCAAAATTGTTCTATGTTCTCTAGCTATACATTTATGTTCAATCAACCAGGATTTGTCTATTTTGTTGTTGTTGTGTGATTCATAGCTAATTATGTGATGTCAGAGTGATGGAGTGTTTTCAAGCGTCTGCAGTTTTTCCCCCTCCATTCTTATTGCTAAGTTTTGTATATTTACTGAGGCCAAGGTCATCCAAAGCATTGGGTTATTCCCCCTCCCTCACCCCCAACACACACACACACACACACTTTATTTTTAGCTTTAGCATGGGAACTTATTGAAAGCTTCCAGACTACTTAGGAATCCTCAGTCCTTAATTAAAGCTATTGATTGTGTGGTTTGAAAGAATCTCACATTTCATAAGACTACAAGCTCAATCTCAACGGCTGCTTGTGTGTGTACTGTGTCGACCTCCAGAGGCTGGGCTACTCTCTCAATTAGAGGAAATCTCCCATGTGTTAGAAACCTGTCCTGTTGATTGATGCTAGGTTTGAGGTTTGCTAATGATTGTGGTGTATGTAGATACATACGATATGCTTGTTACATAGCCATATGACTTCTCGGAACATTTTTTTCTCTTACAAAATTCTAACAGTGGAAACCTAGTACAGTGAATCCACTCTTTGATAATACTTCTATCATAATTTTACATCTATATAATAATAATGTCCGGGGCTCTTAATCAGGCCTGTGGCCATATTGTTCTCAGCATTGTAAAAAAAGATACACCTGAAGACGTGGTCTCTGTCTTAAAGAGCTTCAACTCCATACACATACCCTAAAGGGACCAGATTCGTCTCTGCAGCTTTAATGATAATACTGAGCTCTTTTCATCCATTAATCTCACAGCACTTACTTTACAAAGGAGGTAACATTAGTTCCATTTTACAAATGGGGAAACTGAGGCATAGAGGTAAAGTGATTTCCTAGGGTCATCCATCAGGCTACTGGCAGAGCTGGGACTAGAATGAGGTCTGCTGAATCCCCATCCAGTGGGTTTATACATCAGACCACACTGCCTTGCCTAACAATATGGCTGAAGCTTTATTGGACCACTGCTAGCACAAGTTACTTGAATTAACTTATTACTAGCTGTCCTACCCTGGTTTTATCCTGGATTCCTCATTTTGGGGGCTCACCACTTCCTGACAAACTGGATTGCATCATCTTCTGCCATAGCAATCCAGGGAGTGAATCCATGCCCAAGGAATCTATGCTACCACTAACAAGGTTGTTTTCATAGCTGCATCCCTTATTTACTAAGCCTTCACCATCTGCTCCAGCCTGCAAACAAATGAACATAATTCACATTGCAATTACATTATAAAGAAGTAAGCTATAAGTGATTTAAAAGCATCTATATGTTCTTTATTCAGCACATCTGCTGTGCTCTCATTTGCAAGTGTTTCAAGCACAAATCAGGGGAAGCATTTCTCTTCCTCAACCGATCTATATTTATTGAAAAAAACTTAAAGCAAACAAGAATTTATTAAAATACTGGGTTTTTTACCCTAATAAAAGTTTAAGGCCTTGTTCACGAAAGATCCCAACCTCTCACTACCTGCCTTTCATGTGCTACAGTTTAAGAAAAATCATTCAGTACATTTCCTCTTTTCTTAGCTACAGACAAATCATCATTCAGCAACACAGCTTTGTGAACATCAAAACTGGATGGCAGGCCATTGGATAATAGGTATTAAAAGAATATAATCCCTACTTAAAAAAAAACCAAAAACACTCCTTTGCTAAAATTGGTAATGGTTAAGGCAGCTGGTGTGCTGAGACCACTGCTTAACACCCTGACGAATATGGTTGTGTCTTGTTGTAAACTTAGGGCACGTCTTCACTACCCGCCGGATCGGCGGGTAGCAATCGATCTATTGGGGATCAACTTATCGCGTCTAGTGAAGACGCGATAAAATCAATCCCTGATCGCTCTGCCGTCGACTCCGGAAATCCACCGCGGCAAGAGGCGGCAGCGGAGTCGACGGCGGCGCGGCAGCGGTCGACTTGCCCCCGTCCTCACAGCCAGGTAAGTCGACCTAAAATACGCAACTTCAGCTACGGTATTCACGTAGCTGAAGTTGCGCATCTTAGGTTGACCCCCCCTCGCTGTAGTGTAGACTTAGTCTTAGACTGTAAAACACTGTGGGGCAGGGACTGCTTTTTTGCATGATGGGTCCTACTTCCTGGGGTTCCTAGGTGATACTGCAATACAAGTAACAAATATGGGGCCAGGTTCACAAACTAGATTACAGACCCTTTGCATCCCTCGGGTGGTATGAAGGGGCAACTCACCAGCCACAAAAGCTCAGCAGAGAATTCCCCTTACATACGGAAACTCCCTGAGGGAGCAATGGCACTGCCATTGGGCTCTGCTTCTCTGTTCCACCTTCCAAAACAGAAGGCATGTCAAAGAACAGAGCAATAGTAGGAGGTATAGCAGAGTAGATGAATCTGGTCCCTTCAATAGGATCGTGTGCATGTGCACAACGCAATCCTCCACTGGCATCGGATCCTTAGCCAGGAGTGACAACAGCTTTAAACTGTGTTGGGCTGAGCCACGCCCGAAGAATCAGGAAGCCATTTCCAGCTCCATAAATGTCCCTTCATCACTCAGTGCAGGAGACAATCTAGCCCCTGAAGTGCTAAGGTCAAATGGTAGAAAGAGACCCATCATATGCCCTGGCTTTAAAGAACAGTGATTGAACAACACAATAAAAGGCAATATGAAGGTATTTAGAGAGGTTATGTGACAGTGGTACATGTAATCCTTTAAAAAGGGAGGTTAAAACTGTACTTTGGTCAAATGCAGAAGCATTCTTTAGTATGATGTAGTGTTATGAGCACCTAGCACTGTGCAAGTATTTACCAAGCCTAGGATCTGCTGAATAATTAAAATGATGATAATGGCAATATTGTAATGTTTTATGAGGCAGCAATCCAGTTACCAAGTGGATAAATAATGAGGCCAAAGGGTTCAGTCCTGATGAGGGGAAAAGGATTATCAGTGTAACCCACTATGCTTTAGCTTTTAAATAAATGGTGTGTGTGTGTGTGTGTGTGTGTGTGTGTGTGTGTGTGTGTGTGTG
>NW_020699373.1:12351650-12427921 GCF_002925995.2 Terrapene triunguis | reverse complement strand
TGTGTGTGTGTGTGTGTGTGTGTGTGTGTGTGTGTGTGTGTGTGTGTTTTAAATAAACACTTGCGGAAATCCTTGACTGGACGGTGTACTGGTGGATTTTTGAATAAGAACTGCAACCTTAACTAAGTTACCAAATGGAAACTATGATAATCCCATTTTCATATGGTCACACACTTTCCAAACATGTAACTTTGGGATGAAAACTGGGTTCGGTGACGGTGGAAAGTTTGAGCATAATCCCTTGTGTCATTTTTGAGTACTGGAAAATTGAAAGACACATGTTTACCAAATAAAAAGAAAGTTACACACATTTTATCCAAGGAAATGGTAAAAATGGGATGTTTGATATTTGAACCCGGTAGAGTGCTTACTGAGGACGAGCAACTTTACTTATCTATAAACAACTGTTTACCAGCCAATATATTACCACTCATGAAAATTGTCTACTAAGTCTGTCCTGTAGAAAGATTCCCACAAGTGTGCACTTAAATTTTGATGCACTTGTACATGTAGGTACATAAGTGAGTTAATGCTAATGAATGTTCTTTTCTCTTTTGGTTAAGCCACTGACCTGGGACTTGGGATATAGGAACTCAATTTCCAGCTCTATCACAGACTCCCTGTGTGATTTGTTTTCCCATCCAATGATTTTTTTTTTAAATCCTGTCCCAAATCTAAATTAAAAGTCAAAAACCTAAAAAAACCCACCATCTTGAAAATCGAACACAAAAACAAAACAAATGGTTTGGTTATTGACATTAAAACAAATTAAAATGGTCAAAAATTAAACTATAATTAGCTTCAAAAACCATCTTTCTGAACTACAAACTGGAATTTGTCAAAACATTTTGTTTTGACAAATTAAAGCATTTGAAAGAAGTTTCCAAGTCAAAAAAAATCATCAAAACCAACCCTTTCCTGCAGTGCCTTGGTTTTGATTAATCAGCGTTTTCTGATAAAAAAATTCCTGCCTGGTTCTCTGTGTATGACCCTAGGCAAGTCACTTAATCATTTTGTGCCTTACTTCCTCATTTTACAAACGAGGATTATTTAGACTGATTGAGTCACAGCCCCTGCTCTGTGAACATACAATGCTTAGTACAATAGAGACTGGATCTAGGTTTATTATTGCTCCAAACCTAGATCATTTTTAAGGCAGCTTGAGTGGCAGTTAATAGTTATCAATCTGTTTGGTGCATCCCGCACAATGATTTATTTTAGATCTCACTAGCTAAACAAGATCATTCATGGGCTGTATTTGCATGAAAAACATCCAGGAAACACCTGGCTATTGTAGGAAGTAGTGTTTAGTTATGTCTACACTGCACTCTAAGCTAGGGCAGTGACTCAGATTTGAGCCCCTCTTGCATTCACACACAACTCAGTCCGGTTTGGGTCAGCAAGCACTCAGGACCCAGCTCCGAGGACGACAACGCTAAGGAGTTGGGTCAGAGCCTGAGTCTCTCTGAATCGGGTCCAGTGTGAATGGACGTCAAGCTGCAGACCTGAGTCAGGTGGACTGCATAGTGCAGTATAGCTAAGACCCCTGGGTCCAGCAACCGTAAACCAGGTTAATAATGCAGTGTGGACACTAGCGGGGAGAGGGGCATGGATCACTAGTCATGTCGCACTCCCTATCAGTACCCGGCTTGGGCCTGGGAAGCTAATGATCCAATCAGTGGACCAAATTCAGTGATGAGTCCTGGTCCCGTGCCACCTGAAGCAGGGGCTTAGAACCACTGAGTCCACAAGCCGGGTCCCACAGACCCGGGCTTAGTGTGCAGTTTAGACATACCCTTAGATATGCAGACCCCGTTCTGCAACGAGTCTTTCACACGTGCTTAAAGTGTACGTACTGAAAATAATTCCATTGAAGCCAATAGGGCGACTTACATAGTGCATAAAATTTATCATGTATATAAATCTTTGCAGGATCATGGTAAAAACATGCATCACTCTTCCTGCGTTTCAACTTGGACAATTGTATCAGCCTTATCTAAATTCTCCTTTCACTTCAACTGAATGAGGAATGATCTTTTTAGTCTTGGTTCTGAATATTCAGCTTCGCTAGTGTTAAGTCTATTGAAGTCAGACGTTTTGATTTTTCTTTTTCTGGGTTTCCTGTTCCTGAAACTCTTCTCTCTTGGGAAAAGATACATAACTTTCCGAGTATAATAAATGTTTAAAAATTAGAGATTAGTTTTGACAGCCGGTAGAGAGAAATGCCCCTGGGAAATAGTGTCGTCCTATTCAGCATTTCACTATGTCATTTCATTATCGTTGTACAACTTTCAAATTTTACAAAAGACACAATACTACATTTCTAATTTCCTACGAGTTGCTACAATAAAGTCTCAGTCTATCCCCCTTTCATTTATTAAGGCCCTTTACAGAAAATCCTCTACTTTCTGTATTATGTATGAAAACCTTTTCGAGTGTCAAATCTGGCCATATTGTGTTCCATTATTTTTGTAGAGACACCCGCCAACTGCAGTGAGCAGGTGAGAGGTTCTTCCTCCATAGGAGTTCTGTTTGACAGACTTTTGCAACCTGGCCCTGCTCCCTGCAAAGCAAGCTAGCAGACATGGTATGTCTGCACAGCGGTTTGGAGGGAGTCTACCAGCCCGGGTTGACAGACTTGGGCTGGTGGGACTCATGCGAATGCTCTAAAAATAGCCAGAGAGGCAGCACTTGGAAGATATGGCTCAGGCCGGAGCTCAGGTTCTGAAGCTTCTGGAGGGGGTTGGGCTTCAGAGGCTAAATTCCCACCTGAACTGCAGCTTCAAAGCGTGCGGCTATTTTACTAGCCCGAGGCTGTTGACCCAGGCTGGGAGGCTCCCTCCCGCTCACTCCAAAATGCTGTGTAGACATACCCACCGAGTCTCTGCAAATGCTTTGATAACTAATACTTTGTGCTTGTTGGGCCAAGCTGCTCAGATGATGCAAATCAGCCTAGCTCCACTACTTCAAACACGACGTATACGGATCTTAACATCCTCATTTTAGTTTCTAGCAGATCTAACCAGAGAGAGGCAAACAACTAAAACTCTCCTCTGCCATGAAGCCTACAAAGAACTTGACAACTGTTAGATTACGGGGGTGCTGGGACTGCACCCCATCAAGCTGACAACACTGTTGTGATGTCTTTCCCACTCCATCAGTCAGTCTGTTTCCATCTGTTGTCTCTGGTCATGTAAATGAACTCTAAGTATAAGGCAAGTTACTGCATGCAGGTGAGGATGTGAATCTTGTACTGCACCAGCTTGCTGCACAGGAACATCCTGTGTGGACGTTGCTGCAGTGCCCTGAAAGTCCCAGAGCGTGTCTTGGTTTACTACTCTTTGAAAGCCTAGTATCCCAAGCCACTCTCTGGGACTTTCGATGCACGGTAGCAGTGTCCAAGCGGACGTTTCTGCGCAACAAGCTTTCGGCGGTGCGCCTGCGGGAGGTCCGCTGGTAACGCGGATTCGGCGGCATGCCTGCAGGAGGTCCGCCGGTCCCACACCTTCGGCGTACCCACCGCGGAATTACTGCCGAAACTGCGGGACCGGCGGACCTCCCGCAGGCATGCTGCCGAAGGTGGCCTGACTGCCGCCCTCACGGCAACTGGCAGGCCGCCCCCCGTGGCTTGCCGCCCCAGGCACGCACTTGGTGCGCTGGTGCCCGGAGCTGCCCCTGCATGGCTTGTACTTGCTGTATAGATAAGCTCTTACCCAGGCACTAATACAAATCAAGTAGACATTTCACTTTAGACAATTTTATTTCAATTTCATCTTTACTGGAAGAGATAATTGCTGAAACAAGAGTTTTTAAACAAATATAGTAAGGTATTCATGGAAAATTAATTTAGAATGATGAGTATTTACACACAATACCTGACTCTAATTCAGTCGTGTCCAATTAAAATACAGCCTAAGTTTCAAATTGATACCAAATATTCTAAGCAAAACTCACAGCAGAGAGAACACAACCAGTCCACAGATTGAAATGTGTCCCACTCATAAAATGCTCATTGAATAATGTAAAAAAAGTGAATACATTCATGAAAAATTACGTTCTGTTTGTGGACTACCAATGGTAAAAAGAGTTACATTCAATTACTTACATGTTTGCTACAAAAAGATCACCCCTCCATAACCTATGGGAGAAGTTTGTGGTGGTCACAAGTGGCAGGGAGGATCTACTGCCTACTGTAAAACCCAAGAATCTGTGGTTAAGGATAAATCTGCAGACCCCAGGTTTGGGTTTTTTCCCCTCTGCCCCCACACCAGCAAAGCTCACTTAGGGATCTTGCTACCATTCCTTTACTTTCCATTTCTCTATTAGCAATTTCACTGCCCCTGCTCCACCCAGACGGGTAAAAGGTATGGAGTGCAGCTAGTGCTAGAGTTCTGATTGGAAATTCTCCAAGTCCTGAAGATGGTATGTCACAGAGGGTCCTCTCCCAGGTTCTGCCCCAAGCACGAACCTTCCCCCTACACAGAGGCCAGAATGACTACAGAAGGGCTCTGTGGGGATGGGAATTCATGGATTTAAGGGTGGGGCATGTTTGGAGCAGGATGGGACAGATCACATTCCAGACTCACTGCTTTCCCTCTTCCATATTCCACAGCACGGTTCTGCCCACTATTATAAACTGAAGGGCCACGTATCATAGCACACATACATACTGCACCATATATGTAATGAGAATCAAAACAAGTTTATAAATATTAAAAATTAGTAACTAATGGGTGGGTTAGGATAAGTACTACTTCTTTAGAAAATTCATTTCAGGCTAATCTGATGTCTAATGAAATCAACATCCACTGCCTGTCAAAATACCCAATTGCCCTGAAATTCCTCACTGACACTAATATAAAATGGATTTAACTCCACTGAAGCCAACAGAGTTTCACTGGTTTTACACCAGCAAGAGTCAAAGCAGAACCTTGGATTCTCCAGAAGTAACTAGCCTCAAGAGGTTTTGGATACAGCACCTGAACTGATTTAATAGATCTATGAAAGTCTGCCATATGCAGGGTCCTAAACAATAAAGAACAATGGACTTCAACAATCTCAGAACTGGTAGGTAAAGTCCCATGGGAAGAAAATCTAAGGGCGAAAGGAGATCAGGAGAACTAGCAGTTTCTGAAGGAGACAATATTAAAAACTCAACTGCAAACTATCCTGATGCAAAGGAAAGATAGTAAGAGACCAATATGGTTCATCAGGAGCTCATTAATGACCTGAAAATCAAAAAGGAATCCTACAAAAAGTGGAAATATGGATTAACTGCTAAGGAGGAGTCAGGGCCGGCTCTAGGAATTTTGCCGCCCCAAGCAAAATCAATTTTGCCCCCCCCCCCCTGTTTTTTCTTACCCCACCCCCCGGCCCCGCCTCAACTCCGCCCCTTCCCCAAATCCCCAGCCCTGCCTCCTCCCCGCAGGCTCTCAAGCCTGGGAGGGAGGGGGAGCAGCGGCGCGCGAATCAGCTGTTTCATGCACCGTGGTGCGCGAGCGGCGGCAGCAGCGGAGGTGAGCTAGGGCGGCCGGGGCACATTTTTAGGGGCGACAGGGGCGGCATTCTGGCGCCGGCCATGCCGCCCCTAAAAATGTGCCGCCCCAAGCACCAGCTTGTTTTGCTGGTGCCTAGAGCCGGCCCTGGGAGGAGTACGAAAGAATAGCACAAAAAAGTAGGGACAAAATGAGACAGGCTAAGAGACAAAGTGAATTACACCTAGCAAGGAACCAAAGGCAATAAGAAGAGGTTCTTTAAATACGTTAGGAGCACGACAAAGAAAAGCAGGGAAGGAGAGCTAATAACGGATGATATCAAAAGGCTGAGGTGTTTAATGCTTATGTTGCTTCACTCTTCACTAAAAGGGTTAATGGTGACCAGATACTCAACCCAATTAATATTGACAAGGAGGAAGGAACACAAGCCAAAATAGGGGAAACAACAAGTTAAAAGAATATTTAGGGAAGTTAGATTTACTCAAGTCATCAGAGCCTGATGAAATTCATCCTAGGGTACTTAAAGAACTAGTGAAGCAATCTTGAAACCATTAGCAATTATCTTTGAGAACTCACGGAGGACAGGCAAACATAGTAACTATCTTCAAAAAGGGGAAACTTTTTTTCAACTATCTTCAAAGAGGACCTGGGGAAATTATAGACTAGTCAGCCTAACTGCGATCCCTGGAAAGATACTGAAATAAATGACTAAATAATCAATTTGTAAACACCTAGAGAATAATAGTGTCATAAGGAACAGACAGCATGGATGTGTCAAAAACAAACCGTCCTAATTTTCTTCTTTGACAGGGTTACTGGCCTAGTGGATGGGGTGAAGCAATAGACATGTTATATCTTGATTTTAGCAATGTTTTTGACACAGTCCCAAGTCTCATAAGCAAACTAGGGAAATGTGATCTAGGTGAATTTACTATAAGGTGGGTGCATAACTAGTTGAAAGACTGTACTCAGCAGGGCCAGCTCCAGGCACTAGCAAAGGAAGCAGGTACTTGGGGTGGCCAATGGAAAGGGGCGGCCAGGTCTTCGGCGGCAATCTGGCGGCAGGTCCCTCAGTCCCTCTTCCTCGTTGAGCTGCCGCCGAAGTGCTGCCAAAGAGGAAGAGAGGGAGCGAAGGACCCGCTGCCGAATTGCTGCGGAAGAACACAGTGATGAAGCGGCGCGATTGAGCTGACGCTGAAGTGCCGCCAATCGTTTTTATCTTTTTTAGCTTTGCTGCTTGGGGAGGCAAAAAATCTGGAGCTGGCCCTGGTACTCAGAGTAGCTATCAATGTTTTACTGTCCGAGTAGGAGGTGTATCTACTGGGTCAAGGGTGGGGTTAGTCTTGGGTCTGGTACTAGTCAATATTTTAATTAATGACTTGGATAATGGAGTGGAAAGTATACTTATAAAGTTTGCAGATGACACCAAGCTGGGAGGGGTTGCAAATATTTCAGAGGACAAGATTAGAATTCAAAATGACATTAACAAATTGGAGAATTGGTCTAAATTCAGACTTGATTTTCAAATGTTTGCAGTTTGGTTGTAGCTGTGTTGGTCCCAAGATACGAGTGAGACAAGGTGTGTGAGGTAATATCTTTGAAGAGCTCTGTGGAGCTCAAAAGCTCATCTCTTTCACCAACAGAAGTTGGTCCAATAAAAGATATTCCCTTCCCTGTCTTGTTTCTCAGTTTTCAAAGTCAGGCATAGTTTTGTTCACAGGAATGTGTGCGCAATTTGCACAGGCAGTAATGCACGGCCGATGGGATATTTCTATGGTGCTCACTTATCACCCAGTACTTAAAGCAGAACTCCTGTGAGCCGCTTATTCCATGGCCAGTTCCAGAAAATAGCGCAACAGCACCCTGCCCAGCTGTCTTCGAAGCTTAGCCCGGAAAGACAGTCCCCAATACCCCAGTGCAAGTGGCTTCCAAGAGCCATAGCCATCCTTTGGCATATTAGTGTACCCGATTTTTGTTTTCAATCCCAGTAATTCATGTGCACATTAATCATGTGTTTACACATGGGGGGTGGGAGACTATGTTTTCAGAAGTGCTCAGCACCCGGAATCTCCCACTGGGAACAATAGCTACTGTTGAGTGTTCTGCGTTTTTGAAAAATCAGGCGCTTATTGTTTAAGAGACCGTATGCTGTTAAGTTTTCTTCATGTCAGCGCTTGCAAGTAGCGCCGTAGCACTGTAACTATTATTGAACACGTTCAGTAACATCTTTGCTGTAAAATGTCCATTAATGGGGGGGAAAAAACAAACAAATCAAAAGCCCACCAGTGCGGGAGGGGACACAAATCCAGGCTAGATACCTCCTCTGGGTTTCTCAGAGTCGGGTCTTATCTATGTCTGTTGTGTAAGAGACTTGCTCATGGGAGTGGTGCCAGGGATGTCAAGTACAGTTAACACAGGCAAACCAGGGACTTGTATTCTAAGCTGTCTGGGGAAGGAAAGATCTGTTTTGATATTTGCATGGTTCAGGGGTTGAGCACATAGTCAGGGCTTAATAATAGGCAAGACCCATTAGTTCCCATCCTTCTGCTCCTTTGTGGCCCCTGTACTAACTGAACGGTGGCAAGGAAGACAATGTACAATGTCTAACTGTGATGCCCCAAGTATGAGATTTGAGGTAAACTTCTCAATGTCAGCCCCTTAATCTGGTCAATATGGGGGTTGATGGCAGATGGACGGGTGAAAAAACCTGGTCAATTTGGGGGGTTGATGGCAGAGAGGATCAATTTGGGGGTTGATGGCAGAGGACGGGTGGAAAAAAAAAAAATCACAACTCTGCCTACTCTGTGGAGTTCAAAAGCTTGTCTCTCTCACTGATAGAAGTTGGTCCAATAAATGTCGTTACCTCACCCACTTGGTCTCTCTCCCAACACTATACATCAATTCCGGAACATTATTAATTCTCCTATTACAGTGGTTTGTTTCTGAAGCCTTTAGCTGTCTCCTGGTTTGGGGAATTATAGGAAATAGAAATGATGTCTGGTGAGGTTGCACCACACTTTCATCCTGAGAATCCCTGAGGCAATGGCTACAAATCTATAGTGGCAACTGTTGCTATGCAGTTGCAGCAAAGGGGATGTATCTTTCTGCTATATTTGCTGCAGCGGACAACATTTCTGTGGAATTGATTTTGGTCAATACTGGCCTCAGCCGCCATACAATATTTATAATATTAAAACCAATATTAGGTCCTAGGGCCAGGCCACAGTGAATTGCATTTGTGCTTCTGCTGCAAAATATGGTAGTAAATTCACAGAAGCCCGAGAGGGAGATGCTGCAGTTACTGTATGACTTTTGTTGCTGAGGCTCTCTCTCTCCAGCCTCCAGGAAAGCTGTGCTTTGCTCTTTTCTTGAGAGGAAAAGTGGTGGGTTTTGACCTGAATCATTAGTTTTCTCCTGTTCCCTAGACTCTCCATCATGACCTCTGATTGCCCTTTTCCCCAGCTATTCAATAAGTTGGTATCTTTTTTAAAGAGAAGAACCAAGGAAAAGTAAATATCCACTGCCCTCTATTGCATCCCTCTATTGCAAACATTGAATAACCCTCACAATACCCTCAGAGGTAGTTTATCACTAAAAGTGATTTGCAAAAGCACTCAGTATTGGCCTTTATCCATCTATCTTTTGGTTTTATATGGCTGTCCATCACAGTGTTATCTGGACACCTTCCCCGTAAAAATCAGTAACAATAGGGAAGTCCATAGTAGACGTCATGGGGTATCTGGCACTTCCCTTTTTGGGGTTAAAGTGCTGCTTGGGGGAAGGATACGTGTTTTGTTTTCTCTTTTCTTTTTTGGCAGGGGAAGGAAATGGGATGGGGAGGGGAAAAGAAGATTTAGGAGTCAAAGAAGATGGTAGCATTTTGAGTGTCATTCTTATTCTCTTCCACTGAAGTCTCCTCCCACTAAGGCGACCAGACAGCAAGTGTGAAAAATCGTGATGGGGTGGGGAGGTAATAGGAGCCTATATAAGAAAAAGACCCCAAAATCGGGACTGTCCCTATAAAATCGGGACATCCAACCTCCCACTGAAACCAAAAATGCCACTGAGCAGAGTAAAGCCATTGCCAGGCACTTTTGAACATCCCACCCTTAACAGGTATATCAGAGAGCCTTCCAGCCAAGGATCTCAGTGCTCTTTAATGTCACCCAGCCTTCAGACACCTCCGTGAGGTAGGGAAGCATAATCCTGTCCTCCAAGGGTGCTATTGCATTGACTGTGGGAGTCAAGAATGTCACTGGCCCAACAGTGTATTCAAATCACGAGGAGCACAGGGATTCTGCAGCAAGGAACTTACAACCCCATTTTATGAGAGCTGTGAAAGCTCAGTCAGCATCTGATGGGCTCCAGTGCTGGATACAGATGGAAAATGTTCTAACTTCATTAAATGATATTTGTCTTCAGTGGATCAACTTTGACATGCTACATGGACATGTTGTCGCTCAGTGAGCGAAAAATACCTCAGTCAATAATCTAGTTATCTGTAGGTGTTTGTACTGCAGCTATCACGAATATCTAGGCACAATAAGAAGGTTATTTGATGTGATGCACAGGAACCTTAAATAGAGGTGGTGTGCAAGGCTCCAGGAGTAGGTTTCAAATCTAGACAAGGCCGACTGATAAAGGCATCAAAAGCTAGTGGGAACATCTGATGTCAATTTGCCACTTGAACTGCCAATGTAAAGAATTCAGAGCAGGCTTAAACCGGTCACATCAGCTCACACCACTGAGCAATCGCGCTGGAACAGTAACGCAGGTGAAAAAGCCACCACACACAAACATGTGTCACACATGTTCTCAGGAAGATTCCTACACTAGACATCTACTATTCATTCACCAGGGAACAAGTCATCCCTTCCATGGGCGGAGGAGATGAAAACCCTACGGATTTGATAATGGCAAGCACGGAGCGCGTAAGAATGCTTCTGCAGCCCCATTATCTCCTTCCCGCAGGTGTCTCTGAATTTGTCCACCTATGGAGGAGGACAGCCTTTGTCAGGGACATACATAATCCCACCTCCCCAAAAAACCCACACACATGCACACTCCACCCCAAAATGGAATCCACACAGAAGTTAATACTGACCAAGTCTGTTTGTTAAACTTTGAACTGAGTTCCTCCATTGCAGACCTTTCCCCAGCCCAAGCCCTTGGCAGCCCAGCCACAGGCATTGAATTCTGCTCAACCCTCGTCTGCCCCCGGCCCCACCCCGACTCCACCCCCATTCCAACCCCTTCCTCAAAGTCCCTGCCCCAACTCCGCCCCCTTCCTGCCCATATTCCGACTCCTTCCCCAAGTCTTCGCTCCGCCCCCGCCTCCTCCCCTGAGCATGCCACATTCCCATTCCTCTACGCCCCCTCCCGGAGCAGCCAAACAGCTGTTTGGTGGCAGCCAGCGGCAAGCACTGGGAGGTAGGCAGAGGAGCAGGGACATGGCATGCTCAGGGGAGGAGGCGGAGGAGGTGGTGGGGCAGGGGGTGGGAGGGGAGCTTGGCTGCTGGTGAGTGCAGAGCACCCACTAATTTTTTCCCATGGGTGCTCTGGGGCTGGCACCTATGAGCCCAGCAGAGCTAAATGAGGATAGCCAACTGTGATGGGAGTGTAAGGGCACAAGGACTGTACCTAGATAGCTCTGGCCTTCCACACATCCGCATACATTCGATTTTCACAGGCCAAGTTCCTTCATGCAAAGCGAGCTGGAAATGGATTTAGGAGTGTGTTTGTTTAGCTGTCTGAGTTTACCATATCACACAGCTCATGTTTAATTTTCAAACATGATCACAAACGTAACCACTTCCTGTGACATTGTGCAGTCTATATGGTTTTATAAAAACATAAGTGAATATAATGTAACTGGAATATGCTTCATGCAAAAGGTCTCTTGTAAGGTATCATTACAAAGCTTATAATCTACTGAGTGTGATCATCCTATTTGTATAAATGTACCACTCTTGTATCTAAAACTAGAAATATGAAATATAACTCTGAGGGCCTATTGTAATTATGCAAAGTGTGGGCCATTAATAGTGGTTTGGAATCTTGATGACTCCCATTAACCAGGACCATTGTCTGCAGATAGCTGTGTTTACCTGTTAGTTTTCCTGTATATGTGTGTGCTGGCAAGTGGGCAATGAAGTCACCTGACCTGGAATCCATCTTTAACCTGGTGCTTTTCCAGTGAGGGGGGGTGGAAACCCAGAGGGACAAAAGGTTCCCGCCTTATGCAAAAGATATATAAAGGGGTGGAAGAGAACAGAGGAGGAGAGGAGCCATCATGAAGAATCCCCTAGCTATCACCTGAGCTGCAACAAGAGCTGTACCAGGGGAAAGAATTGTGCCCAGGCCTGGAAGGTGTCCAGTCTGAGAAAAAGCTTACTGAAGCATCTCTGAGGGTGAGATTATCTGTATTCAGTTTGATTAGGCATAGATTTGCGCATTTTATTTTATTTTGCTTGTGACTTACTTTGTTCTGTCTGTTACTACTTGGAACCACTTAAATCCTATTTTCTGTATTTAATAAAATCACCTTTTTCCTTATTAATTAACTCAGAGTATGTATTAATACCTGGGGGAGCAAACAACTGTGCATATCTCTCTATCAGTGTTATAGAGGGCGAACAATTTATGAGTTTGCCCTGCATAAGCTTTATACAGGGTAAAACGGATTTATCTGGGTTTAGACCCCATTGGGAGTTGGGCATCTGAGTGCTAAAGACAAGCACACTTCTGTGAGCTGTTTTCAGGTAAACTTGCAGCTTGGGACAAGTGATTCAGACCCTGGGTCTGTGTTGGAGCTGACGGGAGTGTCTGGCCTGGCAAGACAGGGTGCTGGAGTCCTGAGCTGGCAGGGAAAACAGGAGCAGAGGTAGTCTTTGCACATCAGGTGGCAGCTCCCAAGGGGGTTTCTGTGATCCAACCCGGTCACACTTCCCACTTCAGCAATGCCAGGGTATTGGACACACATGCAGAAGCATGTAGCAGCAAGAACTGTCTTAGACAGCACAATCCTCTCCTCATTTCATGCAAGACAAGCCCACTCTGCAAGGAGCCACAGTTTGAAAAAAATTACAACTTGAAATTCATTTAAATGTTTTTGTAAAATTACCATTTTAAAATCATAGTAAAACGCAGTGAGCTATATATTAAGACTATTTCAGTGGTAATGTAATCCGTATGTTTTTGAGTTAAGCTACATTATAATACGTCTTAACACCCTGAGCCTGCCAACATTTAAAGCCCCATGGATAACTTTACTCACATGAGTAATCTCGGTGAAGTCAATAGAAATATTTACATGCATTTAACTGGGTCTGCCACCTCTCAAGTGCACCCTCAAGTCCTGAGGGTTCTTGGCCATCATCCTGCCTCAGTTTCCCCCTTCCTGGGCTCCTCAATAAACTTCACACACAGCCTTCTCTCTCTGTGCAAACACCCCTCCCTATAGGCTGGGTTTAACATCATCCAAGTTACAAACAAATATCAAAGCCGCAAACTCCAATGCAATTCCCTCTTTTTAGCAGGCCACTCCCAGCCCTACCTGACTGGAGTCTTATTTCCCCTAGCGGCTCAGGCTCTCCTGAAGCCTTCTGCTCTGTCCAATCTGCAAGGACGGTCTACCTCTCTGCAGCTGCCTGATCTATAACAGCCCCCAATGCTGCCCGGCCGTCTTAATTAGCCAGATTGGAAGTATCTCCTCTGCCACAGAGGAGCCGGACCTGCTTCATTTTAAGGGACCAACCACCCTAAAACACCACATGAAGTTACTCTAATCTTTAAGGGGTTTGTTGGATCAGGGCCTGACTCTGTGCCTCAGTTTCCCCATCCATATAGATGATGCTTATCAACCTTTATAAAACATCTACATATGTAGAGGGGCGGCTCTATGTTTTTTGCCACCCCAAGCACGGCAGTCAGGCGGCCTTCGGCGGCACACCTGTGGGCGGTCCGCTGGTCACGCGGATTCGGCGGTGTTTCTGCGGGTGATCTGCTGGTTGCCGCAGGACCGGCAGACCTCCCGCAGGCGTGCCGCCGAAGGCTGCCCGACTGCCGCCCTCACGGCGACGGGCATGCCGCCCCCCACGGCTTGCCGCCCCAGGCACACGCTTGCTGCGCTGGTGCCTGGAGCCACCCCTGCACATGTATGAAAAGCACTATATGGCCCAGATCCTGAAAACACTTATGTGCTTAATTTTAAGCATCTACTACTCCCATTGAGTAAACAAGACTACTCACATGAGTCAAGTCACTCATATACTTAAATGTTTGTAGGATTTAGCTCTTATAAATTCATATTTTAAAAGTAGCAAGCAGAAGGCACTACCTCAAGTGCTTAAAGTTTTGCATATGTGTAATGCTGATGTACTGGAGAATATAAGTTTTAAAAAAAAAAAATGCAACATTAACTCTAATATATAAAAAGAAAAACCCATGTTTTGATATTGGTTTAGGCAAAGTTGCCACTTACTTACAAATTTCTGCAAGATTTTTTCCTAGGACATATGCTTACATTTCAGTTTCCTGTAAGCTACCTCTGTGTTGTGCATTTTGAGCACTGTTATGAGAGAAGTTTCAAAATAAGTAAAAACACATTCCTTGACCTTCAGCTTTTCCCTCTGCAGTGAGACGGAAGTTTTACTTTTGCTAAAGTCAGAGTAGGTTTTGCTGACCAAACAGTTTTTAGTTTACAGTGAAAATGAGGGCAACTGCTGGGAAAAAGCCATTTTTCACCCTTTGGGAAAACAAAGACAAAGTAGAAATTTGTCTTTTCCTAGACAGGCAAAACAACAAAACTTTTCACACTGTTCTATTGAGCAGAGACTGACTATACTGATTTTTTTTTACAACCTAAGGAGGTAAAAATTACTGTACATAGCTTTAAAAAAAACAAGTCATATTGACAAAGATATGTGTTCATTAGATTTGTAATATTCAAGTATAAGATGGTTTACAGAATACAGAAAAGATTACCAGAAACAGTTATAACATTGTAACAGCTAACACACACATATATTTTACATTATAGATAAATAGATAGAAAGATAGATAGATATAGATATAGATATAGATATAATATATGCCTGTTTGTCTTCCCAATCTTAAGCAAACTATGCTTGAGTCTTCCCATAAAAAAGAAAAAGCAACAATTCAGGTATAAGGAACCAAGGGAGAAAGCAAGAATATGTAGTACCTGAAGTAATCAGTTCAACCAATGAAAACACTGAATAAATGAGAATTTGATCACGTAGTCAATCTTCTATTATTACAACCATTACAAAATATAGTAATAACTTCCACATAAGTACAGTGGAACTAATACGTTTTTTGAGATGGAGGCATTTTATTCTTTCCCGGCAGAGGCATCCACTGAGTAATAATATTTGTACTGCATTTACTACTGATTTCAGTTCTGGAGGGATATGATGCTGCATTGTAAACAGGCTGAGACAATGTATAAATTATATTTCTTATGTTTAAATTACAGGCAAGCTAAAATGAGAACCTGGTCAACTATGGACCCTTCAGTTGTCCGCGTGGTTTGGGGGACATGTTTGAAAATCTGAATCTTTGGATGTAAATCGGGCAGCTTTGATTTTGCAGTGAATCCAAAATGGGAAAGGCTGTATTTTCCAATTTTGGCTTAGTCATGAGCAGAATCTCATGAAAAAGACTTTTTGATGAGATTTTGGTCCAGCGTGGGAGAATTTTTCACAGTTACAGAACTTGTAATAGTTTCAAGACTTTCAGGCTGAAACTTAAAAGAAAAGCTCCTAAATTTTAGGTACCATCAGATCCAAACCTAATTCAACAAACTTTAATCTGAACCTTTGCCTGAAATGTGTATGGATCATTTGGCACGGCTCCTCCTTTTTATACCACGGAAATATTTAACAGTTTTAGGGCAGGATTTTCAAAATGAGTTTTCCTAACTCTGCTACTATTGACTTAAATAGAAGCAGAGGTAGACCAACAGCAAGTGCTTTTGAAAATCCACCCTTATGGTAAATATACCATGTGTCTGGTCTTCCCTCCAATGGAGGGAAAGAGAGTACAGCCATTGACTTCAATAGGAGCAGAATCTGGCCTAATCTTCTTAGGGCCCTTTTTCTTAGAGCTAGCAAAGCTGGTTTCCTCTTTTATGAGGTTCTGTTCTCCATCACAGCCTCCATACTGGGTAAGGTTCATGACAAAGAACTAGAATTACCATAAGAAAAGTGGAAGAAGAAGAGATCTTATGTCTCCTCAGGAACAGGCACAAAATCCTAACACTACTTGGTCCATCTCAGGAGGCATCAACTTGTGTAGCCATGACATTGTGTTAGTTGATCCTGTTTCATCTCAGAAGGTAAGCAGAGTTAGGTTGGATTAATACTTTGGTCTGGAATAGCCTCTTCACCTAATATCCACCTTTTACTTTTCTTGGGTCTCAAATATAACAACTTTGCAGTCAATTCAGAGGAACCATCCTTAACTCTTTACAGTTATCACAGGAGAGCCAGATAAACCAACTGTTAATGAGCTGCACTGGCTTAGCTGTATGAGGAAACCACTACCAGCAATGAATCAAGTTAGCACAGTGAGTGGACTTTTATTTACTAGCTTTACTGAATGTCACTTCATTCTTCGGTTCAGTCACTCCCTACACCTGCCACATTGAATTATCTAAATTTTAAAAGGTGAAGTAACTATGTAACATTCCCACAGTTGTTAAAGCTCTACCCCCCCCACACACACCTCAGAATCTGCAGGAAAAACTGGGGAATTTCAGCAACCCATTTGGCAAATTCAGCCTCTAGGGACAGAACCGTAACTCTTTATATCCCTCATGCTGTGTGAGCATAAAGGACCACATGGACTCATCTGTCTTTAAGAGAATGAAAGCCTCTTTTTTTTGGTTTAACGTTAATAAGCCCACGGGGACAAATTCATTCCTGTTTTAACTCCATTGAAGAGGAGCTCTGGTAACAGATTTTTCAGTTTGCCTGCATTTCCCAATACACACATAAATAAATACATTTTGGTTTGGGTCAAACAAACTATTTTGGGGGGCGGGGGAGGAATTTTGGGCAAATTGAAAAGTTGGAAACTTATTTTGAGTTGAACAAAATGCTTTGTTTTCAGGCATTTAAAAAAAAGGAAATGAAAGGCTAGCTACACAACACCAAAAGCCTCCCCTCATACCTACTATCCCAGTGGTTAGTACACTCAGCTGAGATGCAAACACCCAGGTTTGAGTCCTATCTCTAGAGCAAGGCCTTGAGCCCATGTTTCCAGGGAGTTCTCTAACTACCAAGCTATTGTTTTTGCTGGAGCGGGTTTCTCCCAATCTCTCCTGTTGAAGCCCTTCTACGTTGTATAAATAGTTAACTAGCCATTGGAACAGGGACTGGAACCTACTTGTCCCTTGTATGTGATGCACTTATATATACACACTTCTGCATAGATAATAAAACCAGGCGGACTGTGTCCCATTGTGCTGATTATTTGTAAGTATAGAAATGGCTCAGAATAACAGAACACTGAATTCAGAATAGTATTCTGCTCTTGTTTGGCTGAAATGTTCTATGTTCCTTCCTTTCTCAGAGACATTCTAACAGCTCTGTCTGCTTTAGGGCGACCAGACAACAAAAGTGTGAAAAATCAGGACAGGGGGTGGGGGGTAATAGGAGCCTATAGAAGAAAAAGACCCAAAAATCGGGACTGTCCCTGTAAAATTGGGACATCTGGTCATCCTAATCTGCTTGTAATGGAATATCAAATTGTTTGTCTAACACAAGCTCAGTTAAGACCTGAGTCCCATAGGGAGACCATAACCTCACATTCTGGCAGCCTGGAAATTAAAAAATTTGTTTTACCTGTAATTACATTTTCCATCATTTGTAGAGCCCTCTGCTGAAAAGAGTTTTTACACAATTGCCCCCCTAACAGCCACCACAGAATCAATTTAAGCTTTCATACTGAGAAATTAGTTTAAATTCATATTATTTTTCCCTCCAAAGTTGCCATTCTGACTTCAACTCCAGAGATTCTTGAAGTAATTTTTCTTCTTTTTTTTTTTTTGCTTCTTACCAGCTACTATTAGTAGTATTCTAGTAGCACCTAAGTCACAGGTCACAACTAAGATCAGAACCTCGTTGTTCTAGGTCCTCTTCAAACACATCTAAGGTACTCACATGGCACCAATCACCAAGGCAGCTGAGCCTCTCACAATCTTTAATTCATTTATCCTCACAACACTCTGAGGTAGGGCAATGCTATTATCCTCCTTTTTCAGACTGGAGAGCTAAGGCCCAGAAAGACTAACATGACTTGTCACACAGGAAGGTTTTGGTAGAGCCAAGAATCAAGTTCACATCTTCTTAGTCCCTACCCAGGGCCTTTGCCATAAGACCATCTTTCCTCCTTAATATTTCTGATCAGACCATTGTATATTTATGTCCAACCTAATTTCCACAGCACAGTTTGCTTAGAATGCAGCCTCCCAAGAGCCCACAACTGCCAGGTCAGTTGAAACAGATGGTTCATTTACTGTTACTGAAGAAGAAACAGGGGGATACTGAGACTGAAACCTCGCCACTGGGATACAACACATAGCAGGATCTGCTCCGTTGTCTTAACTCCTGGTCACAAATAATGCTGCATATCTTTCTGCTGAGGGAAATCCTTTCCAGGGGCCTTTTTTCTTTCGTTATTCTGGCATCTCAGTCTATGAACACATCACAATGCATCTAAATAATCAAGATTAGTAGCACAAGCCTTAGAATGCCTGCAGAAATGTAACAATACATGTAAAGAGCCCTTACTAGAAGGCACTAAACAAAAATAGAAGCGTTATTCTCATGCTTTTACCATGTAGGGTATATTGCACTCCATCCTTCCACAAATTTGAGAGAGAGAAATGGTCCAGCTGATTTTAGCAAGCAAACACGTATGTCAGTTTTCCCAAAATTCAGAAGGCTTCACCAGCTGCAGCTTGTGTGTTGGCTAGGGTTACCATATTTTAATTTAAAAAAAGGAGGACACTCCACAGGGCCCCGCCCCAACTCCGCCCCTTCCCCAAAGTCCCCGCCCCAACTCTGCCCCCTCCCCTGAACGCTCAGCCCCCCTGCTCCTCCCTCTCCCCTGCTTCCCGCGAATCAAATGTTCGCGGGAAGCCTGAAACAGAGAGGCTGCAGGTAAGCTGGGGCTGGGGCGCGGCCCAGTCCAGCCCCCTCGGCTGAGCGGCTCCCTCCGGCGGCCGGCCGGCCCAGGCCAAGAGGCTCTGGCCCCGGCATCTCCCGCCCGGCTTGGCTCGGGCCTTGGGGCGCCGGCCCTGGTTCCGGCTGAGTGGCTCCAGCTGCCCCGGCCGAGCGGCCCCGGCCGAGCGCCGCCCCCCCCCTCCCTATTTTCCCCAGACATGTCCGGCTTTTGGGGATTTCCTCCCGGACGGGGATTTGAGGCCCAAAAAGCCGGACATGTCCAGGAAAATCCAGACATATGGTAACTCTAGGTTGGCTCAGAGGTTGCAAGGCATGACCCTGCAAACCCTCACTCAGTTGAGTAGTCCCACTGACTTTAGCAGAACTTGAGGGTGTCCAACTCCTTTAAAAATTAGCCTTTGTGGTTAGTTGCTTGGGATTTTGCTCAAGGTCACATATCTGATCAGTGGCAAAGATGGGACTAGGACTAGGCTGGGTGTCAGCAGTCTCAGGTTCTCCAACCACTAGGCTACTCTACAACTTGGGTATCCAAACTTAATTTTAGGTATCCAGGTGTGAAAATCTTGTCCTCAATTTTTATTATTCTTATTTTGTGTGCTAATGATAATAGGGGGGGAAATGCTTTCATTGTTCTCTGAGGGGCATGTCCAATCTTCTGCCCAACTATGGGAGGGCCCCTGTGTCACAGAGGTGACATAGTACCTCAGCACAAGAGTGCAGGATAGATGGGGAGGTGGTGTGCAACCCCTGTTCCCAGCCAAAAGTGTAGCAAAACAGGGCTGGAGATTTGCTGCTGCATGCATCATCCCATCCCCTACCCTGCATGAGGGTGCTACAAAAGTGCCCTGTGAACATTAGTTTAGCCACTACGCTGGGCCAGCGCTGCAAGTGCTCTGCCACCTGCATGGGAGGTCACCCCCATCTCCACTAACGGCAACCCTGATTCCAGCTGGTGTCTACATGATGTCTCTATGACAGGGGTAGGCAACCTTTCAGAAGTGGTGTGCCGAGTCTTCATTTATTCACTCTAATTTAAGACTTCATGTGCCAGTAATACATTTTAACGTTTTTAGAAGGTCTCTTTCTATAAGTCTATAATATATAACTAAACGATTGTTGTATGTAAAGTAAATAAGGTTTTTAAAATGTTTAAGAAGCTTCATTTAAAATTAAATTAAAATGCAGAGCCCCCTGGACCGGTGGCCAGGACCCGGGCAATGTGAGTGCCACTGAAAATCAGCTTGCGTGCCGCCTTTGGCACACATGCCATAGGTTGCCTACCCCTGCTCTATGACAAGGTCTTTGGGCCAAATTCTGTGGTCAGTTACACCAAGACAATCTCATTGATTTTAGTCTGGTTGCACAGGTGTAACCAAAGGTAGAATTTAGCTTTAAGCTGTTTCTTCTAAGATTCAGGGATTATAGAGTCTCAAGGAAGGTTAATGTTTAGTGTCTAATCCTGACTCAAGGGACCCCACAGCCACTCAGGAGTTGCAGTAAAAAAAAAAAAAATGCTGGAGAAGATTGGATAGCTGGCTTTTTGGCCAGCTGGCTGCAAACTGCTCTGGAGTCTTAGGCTAGGTCCACACTACCCGCCTGATTCGGCGGGTAGAGATTGATCTTCTGGGATCGATTTATCACGTCTCATCTGGACGCTATAGATCGATCCCAGAAGCGCTCCCCCGTCGACTGCGTAACTCCTGCTCGCCGAGAGGAGGAAGCGCTGTCGACGGGGGAGCTTGCCTGCGCCACGTGGACCCGCAGTAAGTAAACTTAGTTCGATCTAGGAAACGTCGACTTCAGCTACGCTATTCTCGTAGCTGAAGTTGCGTTTCCTAGATCGATCCCCCGCCCCAGTGTGGACCAAGCCTTAGACTGCAATTTGTGAAGTTCTAATACTCCAATATCCTCTGTCACTTTCTGAGAATCTCAAACTCATTAGTCCTAGTAGCATGACCAAATCTTAAACCTTCTCTGCAATCTCAAAGCAAATTCGTACCATTATTATATGCCACATACACCTCCCCTCTCCCACAAGGCTGTATGTGCCCACACACCGGTTCTTATTTGTTTTTTCCTAATGGAAAGCCATTAATTCAATATATGAAGACATCATTTACTGGAAACTCTCAAAGAGACTTCAAGTTAGAAGCATAAAGAACAGTCCTAGATAGCAACAATTACTGGGGGTTTTTTGTTTTGTTTTTTTTGCACGGTAGGCTTATTTACTTAGTGGTATCCCGCTTCAAACACTCGCAGCCTTTCCCAGCAGACGCATTGGACTGGAGCCAGAACTGTGGAAGCAGTGACAGAAAACTGATAATCTCAGCATGGAACAAATCTAATAAACATCTGCACTTGGCCACCACGTGAGAATTCTCCATATGTTCACGGGATGCAGACACCATTAGCTTCCTAAGTCCTTTCTGTGGAGACTTTTCCTGCCCTTTGTTTCCTTCTCTAGATGCAGACACTCCCCTTTTGAATCTGATACATGTACAAGAACCTATTCAGCCAAGTTTCCGTGAGCCACATTTCTAGATTTATAAAAAAGCAGAGCTCTGCATATGGTATTTTGTGTTAATAGTAATCCCTCAATTAGGAAAAATAGCAACTTTAATCAGCAAAGAAAACATGTGTATTATAGACAGTACTTATGAATGATTAAAATAATGGCTCCGAGTACAAAACTATTTTCTCTTTTGTCATATTGCTGCTTCCAGTAGGAATTCAATTACCTGCCCATTGAGAATAACTACAAACAGAAGTCACCTTTAAAATATGCCTGGTTTATTAGTTTTGATGATAGATGTATGTCACAGAATGATGCCTTTGGACCATTTATCAGATGAACTTGACAGGGGCTTGTTTCCTGTGTCATAGACTATCTGGGTTGGAAGGGACTTCAGAAGGTCATCTAGTCCAACCTCCTGCTCAAAGCAGGACCAATCCCCAGACAGCTTTTTGCCCCTGATTCCTAAGTGGCCCCCTCAAGGATTGAACTCACAACCCTAGGCTTAGCAGGCCAATGTTCAAACCACTGAGCTATCCCTCCTGCCAGGAGGGAATGCTATGGAAACAAGGCAATTCAAAAAGGGCAGAGGGGGCCATATTTTTATAACCACTGAAGGCACCAAAGACAACCTGGGTATTTAAAATAGTTCAATCACTTTGCTGAAATGCTCCATGGCATGATCATATTGACAGTTGCCAAATTTCTTTTTATGAACACTAAGGGTCAGATTTTCAAAAAAGCTGGGGCATTCAGATCAGATGGAGTTCTCACCCTTAGGTGTTTTCAAAATTCTGGCCCATTTTCAAAAGAAAGAATACAGGGACTGTGCACATACAGTCCTTGGCAAATTGTTCCTCCAATCTATCCTTGATGTTCTCTAGCATCTGACTCATTCCATTGACAAATCTCTTATCTTGCCTCCTCCTTCCCCAGCAAGAATTTCTGTTCTAGCAGGCTCAGGCAACACAAGACAAATTATTTTCTAGGATATCAAGGCATAAGAATGCTTTTTATCCCCCAATGTGCATTAAAGGTAGAAAACCTACAGAAACTAATACAGCAGCATTGTCGCGATGTATGCACACCCCATCTCTCTTTGGGGCAGGGCAGAGTGGTGATATCACCACAGTTAAACTCTCTGGCAGCCCACAGGTGACCACAGAGTCAAAATGGTGGCCCTCAGACACAGGGCAGCACAGCCCAATGGCTAGAGTCAATATGGTGGGGGCTGCCACCAGGGGGGTGATGGCCCGGGAAGGAGGGCCTAGGCCCACCCGACTCCACCGGGCCCCAAACCAGGGCCTTAACAATGACGGAGCAGTCCGTCACTGGGTCAGCGGGGAATCCCACCGAAACACACTGACCTCACTCAGGTGGGAGATACCACTCACTCACCCTCCCTGAGTCACTTCCTACTGTAGTTCCAGACGCTGCTGTCTGTGTGGTGTCAGGGTCCCCGAGCTCCTCAGCGTGGATGGTTCTCAGGCACTCCTTGGGCTCCAAGCCTACAATTCAGTTTGCAGGGTCTCTGGCTCTTGCAGGCAAGGGCTGTGGCAGCGCTTCAGCTAGAGCTCCAGCCAAAGGTCCTTCCCCTCCGGCAGTCAGCCCAGAATAAGCTGGGCTGCTCCCTTTTATACTGAGGCAGAAGTTGGAGCATGCCCAGCACAGCCTGGGGGTGGGACTTCCACCACCCATAGTGTGGGGTTAACCCTTTCTTCTCCAGTGTGGGTTATGCACACCGCGTCACAAGCACCTACATGAAAGTGTACCTGCTGAAGAAAGAATTAGATTTGTCCACCAGACTAAACATACTTTCTATCCACCTTATTGTCCATTTTTCCAATCCATACTTCTTTAACTTGGTGGCAAGAATACTGTGGGAGACCGTATCAAAAGCTTTGCTAAAGTCAAGGTATATCATGTCCACTGCTTTCCCCATATCCACAGAGCCAGTTATCTCATCATAGAAGACAATCGGGTTGGTCCAGTATGATTTGCCCTTGATGAATCCATGTTGACTGTTCCTGATCACCTTCCTCTCCTCCAAGTGCTTCAAAATGGATTCCTGGAGGACCTGCTCCATGATTTTTCCAGGGACTGAGGTGAGGCTGACCAGTCTGTGGTTTTCCAGATTCTCCTTCTTCCCTTTTTTAAAGATGGGCACTATATTTGCCTTTTTCCAGTCTTCCGGGACCTCTCCCGATCGCCACGAGTTTTCAAAGATAATGGCCAATGGCTCTGCAATCACATCAGCCAACTCTCTCAGCACTCTCTCTGCATTGCATTTGGCACCATGGACTTGTGCATGTCCAGCTTTTCTAAATTGTCCTTAACCTGTTCTATCACCACTGAGGGCTGCTCACCTCCTCCCCATACTGTGCATCCCAGTGCAGCAGTCTGGGAGCTGACCTTGTCTGTGAAGACTAAGGCAAAAAAAGCATTGAGTACTTCAGCTTTTTCCACATCATCTGTCACTAGATTGCCTCCCTCATTCAGTAAGGGTCCCGCACTTTCCCTGACCTTCTTCTTGTTGCTAATATACCTGTAGAAACTCTTCTTGTTACCCTTCACATCCCTTGCTAGCTGCAAATCCAATTGTGCTTTGGCCTTTCTGATTACATCCCTGCATGCTCGAGCAATATTTTTATACTCCTCCCTAGTCATCTGTCCAAATTTCCACTTCTTTTAAGCTTCCTTTTTGTGTTTAAGCTCACCAAAGATTTCTCTGTTAAGCCAAGCTGGTCGCCTGCCATATTTGCTATTCTTTCTGCACATTGGCATGATTTGTTCCTGCGCCCTCAATAAGGCTTCTTTAAAACACAGCAAGCTCTCCTGGACTCCTTTCCCCCTCATATTAGCCTCCCAGAGGATCCTGCCCATCAGTTCCCTGAAGGAGTCAAAGTCTGCTTTTTCTGAAGTCCAGGGTCTGTATTTTGCTACTCTCCTTTCTTCCTTTTGTCAGGATCCTAACCTCGACCATATCATGGTCACTGCAGCCCAGGTTGCCACCCACTTCTTCTTCCCCTACCAATTCTTCCCTGTTTGTGAGCAACAGGTCAAGAGGAGCACGGGCCCTAGTTGGTTCCTCCAGCACTTGCACCAGGAAGTTGTCCCCAACACTCTCAAAAAACTTCCTGGATTGTCTGTGCACTGCTGTATTGCTCTCCCAGCAGATGTCCGGGTGATTGAAGTCCCCCATGAGAACCCCCAGTGATCTGGAAACTTATGTTAGTTGCCTGAAGAAAGCCTCGTCTACCTCCTCCTCCTGGTCTGGTTGTCTGTAGCAGACACCCTCCACAACATCACCCTTGTTGCTCTCGCCTCTAAACTTAACCCAAAGACTCTCAACAGGCTTTTCTCCAGTTTCATACTGGAGTTCTGAGCAATCATACTGCTGTCTTACATACAGTGCAACTCCTCCACCTTTTCTCCCCCGCCTGTCCTTCCTGAACAGTTTATACCCATCCAGAACAGTGCTCCAGTCATGTGAGTTACCCCACCAACTCTCTGTTATTTCAATCATATCATAGTTCCTTGACTGTGCCAGGACTTCCGGTTCTTCCTGCTTGTTTCCCGGGCTTCTTGCATTTGTATACAGGCACCTAAGATAACTAGTTGATTGCCCTACTTTCTCAGTACGAATCAGGATGCCTCCCCTGTGGCACCCTCCTCCTTGTGTTTCTTCCCGGTATCCCACTTCCCCCTTACCTCAGGGCTTAGGTCTCCATCCTTCAGCCAACCTAGTTTAAAGCCCTCCTCACTAGGTTAGCAAGCCTGCCCGCGAAGATGCTCTTCCCTCTCTTCGTTAGGTGGATCCTATCTCTTCCTAGCAATCCTTCTTCCTGCATGGTCGAAGAATCCAAAGCCCTTTCTCCGACACCACCTGCGGAACCATGTATTTACCTCCACAGTTTGATGGTCCCAATCTGGGCCTTTTCCTTCAACAGGGAGAATGGATGAGAACACGACTTGCACCTCAAACTCCTTTATCCTTCTTCCCAGAGTCACATAGTCTGCAGTGACCTGCTCAAGGTCATTCTTGACAGTATCATTGGTGCCCACATGGAGAAGTAGGAAGGGGTAGCGGTCCGAGGGCTTGATCAGTCTCGGCAGACACATCCTGAATTCTAGCTCCAGGCAAGCAGCACTCAAGTTTCCCAGTCTGGACGGCAGATGGAGGACTCCATCCCCCTTAGGAGGGAGTCCCCGATCACCACCAGTCTCCTCCTCTTGGGAGTGGTGGTCGTGGAACCCCCATCCCTAGGACAATGCAACCCCGGCCTTCCGGTCGATGGGATCTCCTTCTGATCCCTTCCCTCAGATAACTCTTTCAAACCATTCTCCACTGTAGTACCTGTGCAGAGAGCCTGAAAATGGTTTCTTACCTCTATCTGCATTGGGGGTACATAAGTTCTCCTCTTTCTTCTTCAGGAAGTCACATGTTGCCAGTTTTCTTCCCGTTCTGCACTGCACTCTGATTCTTCAGCATGCTGTGCCTGCAATACCAAATGCTGGCTTCTATCCAGAAAGTCTTCATTTTCTCTGATGCAATGCAGGGTTGATACTTGGTCTCTAGTCCTTTAACTTTCTCTTCCAATATGGAGACCAGCTTGCACTTCATACAGACAAAATCACTTCTATCCTTTGGGAGAAATACAAACATGGCACATCCTGTGCAGGTCCCAACAGCTGATCTCTCACTCTCCATATTGTCTTCCTTCTAAGAGCCTCTTCAGATGTTGTATTTACTGCTCACAGAAGCCTGACAAGCAAAAACTCTGTGGGAACTACTCCCCCCAAGCGAACTTCCAGGCAGAATTCCCCTGATCACAGCTCACTCAGTTCGCAACTGGCTGCTTTTTTAATAAGGCTGCTGGCTCGAAGCAGTTGCCCCAACTCAAAGCCTTCTCTCCAATCAACTACTCAAGGCCCACCTGGAACAAAGCACTCCCAATTCGCACTTTTCAAACAAACACACAATGAAACAGTCCCTGCAACTAGAACCAGTCAAACAAGTGGTCACAGCAGACAGACACTCGGATATTCACCCCACCAGCTCAGAACACAGCCCCCCTAGTACAGCACTCACCGTAGCCCCTCTCAGATGGTTCCCAAGCAAACTCCCTTTGTTTGCTTCTCCTCTGATCGCAGCTCACTCGGTTCACTCTTGTGGTGTTCTGTGGTATGAGTAATGTCTAACAAGTTGCTGTGGCAGTAAGGACATACTATAGATGTTCAGATACCATGATAATGGGAACCACATAAGAACCTAGATATACAGATATTATATACCATGTTTTGGCTTCTATGCTACTATCAGTGAATCATTTATTTGCCTTCCGCCTCTTGTTGCTATTAATGTGCTTTTTCCTCAGGTCTTGTGTGAAGCAAGTTGTGGGTGGTGTGGAGGCTTCACAAAGTAGGCAAGTGTACAGATGTGAAATTCCATGCAGTACAGTTGCTGCACAATATTGTGACATTAGCCATCCAGACTTAATTGTGAAATTTGGCTGTGAAGAGCAGAGCTCAGTGGGAAGGCACTAGAAGGGTAAGAACATGTTAGGAAATTAGAGAGGCAAAATGTGGGCACCGAAAAACCTAATTAACCCTCTTAAGCGACACACCTGAAAATCATCCGGAGATTTTCCACACGCACTATTCCATATCTGGAAATCTCACCCCCGCCCTTGTGCTCTAAAAAGCTATCTGAACTATCTTAAGTGAGCAGCAATAACTGTAATGAAGTTGAATTACTACTAAAAGCTCACCCTTGTTGTTTAGTGGGGTCCCCACCATCCTAACTGCACAAAAACAAAGTGATGCTGATATATCAATGAGGATATTTTTGTGAATGTTACTTCTCGTGAATGGTGACTGATAGACAAGTTCTCTGTTTATCCACAGAGCAGACACAGCAAAACATATAAGCAGTTCAAAGTCAGATGGAGAGGAGCTGGTTATCACTCCTGGATCCTGAGCCACCTGGCCCCTTAAAGACTCCCAGCACAATTTCCACCTTCATTACACGGAGGTTAGTGAAGGCAGAAGGTGGACACAGGATTTAGCAGAACAAAGAAGGGGACAAGAGGATAGTTTTGTCTCCCTGTCCATCCACCTATAAATACCTGTCTCTTTCCTAACATGTCCCCTTATCACTATACGGTTGTGATGGTGGGTTTGTGGCTGTGAATACTGATACACCCAATACTTGACTGGAAGCATGAGTTAATTTATATTGGCCAACCAACTGTTCTTCAAAAGCATTTATACAGCTTGGAGAAATAGGTCAAATAATGACAAAATGAAATTCAGCATCATTAAATGTAATTGAGGGAAAGTCTATCAGAAGGCAAAAATATGTATTGAGATGTTACTTTTGCTAACAGAAGTGCAGAAGGAAAAAAGGTCAAGTGGCCCAGGTGTAAGTGATTGACACTTTGAAAGTAGGAGCTTAATGTACAGGGCAGCAAAGAGAAATGAATAATAGTTCCTCTTTTCAGATACTCAGTACATCACGTCTGGAACACTGAGTGCAGTACCAAAGGCCATTCCTGAACAGAGTTTCTTGGCCCGGGGTTTGCAGCTCCCAGCAGGTCACAAACAGATCAGGGGGACAGGGAGGTCTGTAACCAAACTCTCTTTTCTTTATGGCTAGGTGGGGGGAGGGATAGCTCAGTGGTTTGAGCATTGGCCTATTAAACCCAGCATTGTGAGTTCAATCCTTGAGGGGGCCACTTAGGAATCTAGGGCAAAATCAGTACTTGGTCCTGCTAGTGAAGGCAGGGGGCTGGACTTGATGACCATCTAAATTAATGGGAAGGAGGTGCCAAAATATTGTGCAACATGAGGTCACAGTATGGAAAAAAGTGGAGAATCATAGTGTGTATTTGATGGAAATAAATGCAACAAGACTAATTAACCTTCAAAGAGACAGCTAAAAGAAGGGCCTGCTTTACATGTCAGCTGAGAACCACCAGTTATTTTTGTTTGTTTTTAAAGAAGAAGAATTGTGACTAGACCGCATTGACTATTCCCAGCTCAGCAGCTCTTGTGGTTACCTTTTATTTTTCCTACAGTGCCCATGACAGGAATATCTAAGCACCACATAGTACCTAACCTCTTGATTTCCGGTAAACTTGATTATAACTAGAGGTGCTTGAAAATTTTCAAACTTTTTTTGGTCAGTCGGAAAATGCCAATTCATCATAATCAAAATGTTCTGCAGGAATGTGTCAATTTTGAGACACACATTTATTTTTAAAACATCAAAATAAAGGATTCTGAGGAGGTTTAAAGTCTCAATCTTATTGGAATGGAAAGATTTGATTTTCTTTATTTCAAAATTACTTAGTTTTTATATATTATAAATAATATAAAGTATATAATAAAGAGTAAAGAAATTGAAATGAAACATTTGAATTTTATCAAAACAAAATGTGTTACTGACCAAACACAAAATGTTTGCAACAATTTCATTTTCTGAGACCCTTCTAAATGCAGGCTTTTTGTCCTAATTAAAAATGGGGGTTGGGGGAATTGAATTGTCAGAACGTCCCCGTGGAATGGAAATTCTAATTCCCAATCTGCTGTATTTATAACCTTTTTACCAAGTTTTCTCTCTTACCGCTATGATCTATTTTCTCGATTTGAAAGCTCTAGCCAAGGTCTTCTTAACTGAGTATAAAATGGTGGTGGTATAGTATAAGTGTATTCCAGACATTTTGTCTGAGATTTTCCCTTGATACCTATATACTTTAGGTGACTGAAAACAGCTTTTCTCCCTCATCTCTCAAAATGCATGTAAGGCATCCATCAGTGGTCAATTTAGAACACACTCCAGAGTGCCTGACCTTTTTCTTCTTGAGGCAGATGGGGTTATTAGTGTAATCTAGATCTCTCTCCTCAAATCCTATTTCCACAACTTTTTTACTATTACTACCACTACCACCACTTCCCTTTTCAGGGCCCATGATGTGTTGTTCCTCTATCCAGATAGATGCAGCTGTAACTTGTGCCGAGGTCTGTATAACATTTCTATATGCTTGATGGGTAATCATAACTTTAATTCTAACTTTCATAAAACTTGCAAAATAAACTAAACCTTGCACTTGTTAGGATCAATCAATGTGTTGTATCATATATATTCATTATGTGTTAATTAGAGCTCATCTGTAGGGTTATAAAAGTATAAGACTGATCAGTATTTAGAGGAACCAAGTATCAGACATGCACTTTAAATTTAAATTCACTTTAAATACAATAAAAGGCTACACAGCTCCCCCACAGAAGCCTGTGAGCATTGTTTTGGTGTCAGGACATCGCTGGATAGCAATGGGGAGGTTTTCATTCCTCTTATGCTGACTCTACGCTGCTCCCACTACAGGAGCAAGGAAACAAGCTCAAAACTTGAGCTGTGATCATCTCCAACATGCCTCTGCGTTGTTCTAGCACTAGACTGGATAGCTACTCCCATTCTGAGATATCTTCATGTAATAGGGGAATTCAGGACTCTGGTGTAAAACAGCTACATTAAAGACATAATAGCTGGAACAGAGAAGTAGCCTTTTTATTTGTGCCTCTCACTCCATAAAATTTCCATGCAAATATACTATGAGCATAAGATTAGCCTAAACAAACCTCAGTGCATGGTCAAACATCGTATGTAAAGAGGTCAGTGAGAAGCTGGATCTAGGTCAGGAAATATAAGAGTGATTTTTAAAATCAATGGTTACAGCTGCATTACATATATATGAATTCATATTCATTATAAAGAGGAGATGAAAGAAGAGTCAGACTGAGGTACACACAGGTCTATAAAGGGAAAAGAATGTCAATATCACAGCACTATTGGAGGGTCTAATAGGGCAGGCTATAAGACCAAGCTAAAATTAACAGATTCAGCTTACACTGGTGTTAACCCAAGTACTGTTCACTGGTAGCTGCACATTTTAAACAGCACAAAACAGCTGCTGCTCCTCGTGAGAGAGAGGGGTCATTAAAGAGCCATTGATGCTCAAAATGTGGTTGGAAAGACAGAAGTTGCTGCAGCAAGTCCCTTGAGGCAGTTCAATTCTAGGGACAGTATGCTCCATCAGATGATAAAGCTGATCCCTTTTCCCTGGTAAAATCCTTGGGGAAGACGACAGAGTTACTAGCCCTCTACCTCCCCGCAGCATTAAATCTAGTGACAGGATTGCAGGTGCCAAGAGGTATAATGGACACCCCATTGCACCTGCTTTACTAAATTTAGCCTTTTACTAGTTTACAAGAAGATACAGCCTCTGTCTGAAGATTGTTTCCCTCTCTGGCAGGGGGATGGATTATATGATCCTGTAGGTCTTTTCCTGTCTCTAACTTCCATAATTTACAATGGATTGAACCTTAAAGAGATCCCCCCCCCAAACTCATTAAAGCAGAAGGCAATCAATGTATGAAACAAAAGCAGTGGGCCAACTCTAAAACTGAATGCATCAAGTACTCACATTTAAAGCAATGACAGGGTATAATTTTGTTACAAATGCAGTAGATGGGTAGATGCAGGTGGCTCTCTTAGCCAGGAAATGGACACTTTAGAGTAATTTCAAATGGATAACATGTTCAGATAACATTGGGAAATAATTATAATGAATCACATCAGCTATGCTGTAAATATACAAGGCTCTACCTGCCCATGGAACTGACAAAATTACAATGACTCAGCCTCCCTGAAATAGAAATGATTGCAGCTAAATTTGACTACAAAACCTAGGCTTCTTTCCTGGGAGCCCATCATCAGACATAAACTTCCAGCATCTTTATTACAGATAGGCACACAGATCTGAAAAACTGGTAGTGCCAAGGAATATTTTGTCCTAATTAAAATCTGGGTGCATAGAAAAATAAGACCGGAAGAACCAGAATCTTAGAATAACCCAGTTTATCATCAATACATCGAAAGGTAGCATATAGCTGAAGACCATCAGGAATGAGGGGGGAAATCACCAGGATCAGTAGGAAGAGACTGCATTCTTAAATGAGTCTAGAAGTTAAATTCAACCCTCTCAAAAAGAACAAACATTAGACCTAAAATAGCCAAGGATCTGGTCCCTAATGTGGGTGGGCAATCAGAAGAGTTGTGCCCTCATTTATCTTAGATCCATGGACATTAGAAGTGGGAAAAATACCTACTAAAACATTGTGTCTATTTCTCCTGCTGGTTCAGGATTGCTCTCCATTGAACATTCTACCGTCCAGGCCAATTTCTCAATCAATAGGGCTTCCACTACTTCCCTTTGGAAGACTATTATAAATGAAAGCATAAAAGTTTGCAGGATATGGAGATGGGGGTATTTTGTGACTGAATTTAGCATTTTCAGTTTGCATACTTACTAAGATGTGCATTGCAAAAGTCTGCCCTCCGTGTACAAGTGAACTATGAAGGATGGACAGAAGCACCAACTGGTCCTAATTAAACCAGAAACCTCCAAACTGCAGGATTCATTCAGAATATAAAAATCTCTAGGCCCTCTGTTCCTCAGAACAGAAGCTGTTTCATTTCATAAAGCCTTCATAGTCGGAAGTGGAATTTCTCCCTCTCTCAATGGAAAATGCTAGAGCAACTGCATTAGACCTAGCAATGGGAATTCTAGAACTCCCAGAACAAAACCAAAAAAGTCAGTTTCCCTTCTGTACTAGCTAGAGCTGTTATCATCCAAGAATGAAACTCTGCATGAAAAAGCCATTCTGAGCACAAGGGCAATACCTGTGCTACATTTAGTAACTGGCAACATTTAGATTTCAGCACAGATTCCCATTTAGGGTGGATAATTAAATGCCCAGCTCTTTCTTTCCTATTTTAAAAGCCGCCTATTGATTTTCCAGAAAGAATACAAACAACATCAAGCAGTGGAACAAACAAGGCTAAAGAATTTAAATACAGGATTGCTTTTCACAGAAATTGATTTTTATGCAATGCTCTCTGGTAACTAGGTTTATAATATTCATAGTTCTCCTTTGGACTTTCAGTCATTCTCAGTTACAAGAAGTTGATTTGTTGATTACTTTTACATGTACTTATAACAATTCAGGTTCTGAAGTACACCCCCACCCCCACCAACTGAGGGGGAACAAGTACACCCCCACCCCTGTTTGTAATGTAATTGGCAAGGGATGGAATGAAGTAGTCACATTCATTTCTACTTGTACAATATCTAAGGGGAAAAAAGCCACTGAGGTCTCTGTCTACCACACCCCAGACATTGTTTATTGTTAGAGAGAGACTGTGTTATGTTAATGCTGTTGGTCCATTTATTCCATCTAAATTAACACAACACCTCCTTTGAAAAAATATTGGGCTCCAGTTCTTGGTGTTGAGCACTTGAAAAATCTAGCCCGGAGGTTTTTTTTAAAAAATATGGCTCTTATCCCTGGCTGTATTATAACTTGAATTAATGAAGACTTCAACAGTTTTTAAAGAAGGCCTTTTAGCAGTGTCTGCCATGAGTTAGAGCCTGATTTTCCATTTAGACTACAGCCCCTTTACATCACAAAATAGTGTAAAGACGACTCAGGCTATTTGCATCTCAAGAGCCAACCCAGATTTATAAAATTTTCTTGCAGAAACCCTTCCTCCCCCATTAATATCTTAGGTTTAGATACAGCCTTTCATTCCAGAAAGATCCCAACGCACTTGACAAACCGTTCAACACAACGTACTTCTCTCTCCCCTGAAATGCAGCCTCCCGTGGGCTGGAATGTGACAGCTGGTTAGCTCCACACAGCAACTTTACACAGCCCCTTTGGAAAATAAATGAAGGAGAAAAGCATCTCCATTGGAAACTGGAAGGGGAATTCAGGGAGGCAGGACAGAGAAAACCAAACAGGAATGTAATCATTATTTCACATAGAGGGCCAGTTCCTCAGCTATCATAAATCAGCATCAATAGAGCTAGTCACAGAAGATCAAGCTCCTAGCTGGCAAGGGGAGGAATTCTGAAGCACACGAACATGTATGGCAAATTGCAAATGCAAAATTATTGTCTTTGTAAAGATAGTCCTGTAAATGCAAACCCATTGCATTGTCTAAAACGGGGGCCCGGGGCCCCCTGGGGGCCACGAGCAGGTTTCAGGGGGGCCGCCAAGCAGGGCCAGCATTAGACTTGCTGGGGCCCAAGTTAGAAAGCCAAAGCCCCACCACATGGGGCTGAAGCCCAGGGCCCTGAGCCCCGCCACCCGGGTCTGAAGCCTGAGCAACGTAGCTTCGTGGGGGCCCCAGGTAATTTCCCTGCTTACTAACCCCCAATGCCGACCCTAGCTTTTCTATGCAGAAAACTAGTTGTTATGGCACAGATGGGCTGTGGAGTTTTTATAGCATGTGAGGACGGGGGGTGGTATGAGGGGGGCTCAGAAAGAAAAAGGTTGAGAACCGCTGGTCTAGAAAATAGACACCACACCAAATGTAGAGGAAAACCACACCAAATATATTCTAAATGGAATCCAAATGGCTATTGAGGCTCACTATAATTGGGGAACAGAAAGAACCATCACTGTACAGACAACGAGACATCTTTGTTAGCTTTCACCAGGAACTATGCATCAAACAGCATTCTTCAAGAACCTGGTTCAAAGGTTGATATAATTTAACAGTTCTGGGCGTAGGCGACAGATTTGCTCTCTCGGTGTTTTCCTGCCACTCTTCGTTTGTGGTAGCCCTTTTGTGATAACCCCCCTGTTTGGCAGCGAAGAATGAAGGAATAAGAAATAGAGGTCCTCATTTAGCATAACACTTATACATGTGCTCAAATTTGATCAGGTGAGGACTCCTATTGACTTTAATAGTGACTATTCAGCAGCATAAAGTCAAGCACAAACATAAGTGGTTTGCTGGATTGGGGCCACACGCATTTGTTTTCTTATTTATTTTTTAAATAACCTTTCGGCAGACAAACATCTATTACACTCATTTGTTAAAAGTGTCTGTACTTTGCTCCTGAAAATTATACTTAGTGTGTGGGATAGCAAAGTGTCATCTGAAGTAGGGAGGGAAGGTGAAAACAAATATCAATATTTTCCAATCTGGCCCATTCTAGAGGAAAATCTGCTCTTTAGAAGTATTAATTAATTATTATTATTGAACTGCAGAAAGAAATGGTCTTTGGCAGGGATGGGTTAGCCACCATCCCTTAATGCAGTGGTTCCCAAACTGAGGTTCGTGAACCCCTGGGGGTTCGCAGAACGTTACAGGGGGTTCACCAGAAAAATTTCACTAATGGCGGACAGAGGACCCCGGGCATTGGAGACAGCAGGTGGGATCCGGTTGCAGGGCAGACACCCCGAGCCCCAGGGAGAGCAGGGCCGGGCAGTTGAGGCTGGCAGCCGAGTCCTGGCGGTCAGCGGGGGAGCCGGCAGCCCAAACCCCAGCCCTCTGCACGGGGCTGGCAGCCCGAGCCCCAGGGAGAGCAGGGCTGGGCAGTTGGGGCTGGCAGCCCGAGCTCCGTCCCCATCAGCGGGGGAGCCGGCAGCCCGAACCCCAGCCCGAGCCCCAGGAAGAGCGGGTTGGGCAGTTGGGGCTGGCAGCCCGAGCTCCGTCCCCATCAGCGGGGGAGCCGGCAGCCCGAACCCCAGCCCGAGCCCCAGGAAGAGCGGGGTGGGCAGTTGGGGCATCCATCACACGGAGGAAATTTAAACTTAAATCCCTGAAAATATTCATTTTTAGGAGGGGGTTCACGAGATTTCATAATTTAGTGAAAGGGGTTCGCGGGCTGTTAAAGTTTGGGAACCACTGCCTTAATGCAAGGTCCTTGTTTTTAAAACAAGGGGTATTTATATAAACAAATCTTTCTGTCCCACACTGCAAATTACCATACTTCAGTTGTTGAATGGTATTTATGGAACAGCTATTTGTAAGCTCCCATATGCTTTAGAAGTCAAATTGATTCATAAACTATGACAGCGTAAATATGCTCTTTGATTTTTCTCCTGTTCCTACATTTGCTCATCAAGCAAAGAGTATAATTCAACTATCAAAGTTGGTTTTGAGATCAGACATGAGTGAGTATGGCGGTTTGTCTCAATAATGACATTTAATTGATTTATAATCCCTTAAACAACAAGATTAATTGTACAGAAATTTAAACCCGGAATTTTGGTGTCAAACTAGTCCATCTACAGCAGTAAGAGCTGAGTAGAGATTCTGCACATAAAAGAGGCTAAGTTAGTTTTAGATTCGTTTCTCAATGTCACCAAAAATTGGATAAAATAATATTTCAATAACATGAAAGTTTAGGAATCGAAGTTTAAGAAAGCACATTGTACAATTTTATGGCCTGCTCCAAAGCTCATTAAGCAAGCATGAATTAAACCTCGTTGTGGAAGCCTCCTCAGGCTGCATTCTGCTACAGAGACTGTCAGGTGACATTGATAAACAATCACAAAAAGAGCCACTTTCTTCCAAACACTGAACAGGAAGCCACCCTAGAATTACGCAAGTTATGTTATCCATAAAGCTGCTTTGTGAGTCTCTTCATGCTAGAAGCTTCCCCGGTCGCTCGCCTCCTTATACAAAGAAACAACACACACCATAGCCGCACAAAGAGCTAGGCAGGAGAGTGATCACTGAAGGCACTGGACAGATCATAACAGCACACTCAGCAGTCAGGAAGACTTCCTTAGCTGATTCAACTTTTCAGGCCCATTGACTTGAATGGTTTATGACAATTTACGGAAACTGAGGGTCTGCTCCCATGGTAGCAACTGTAACCAGAGTGCTGATAAAATTCCACAGGTTCATTCTGGTCACAGAATTTTCCGACTTTTTTTCTTTTGTTTTTTTTAAAAGAGGAAAATAGTTGTATAAAATGTGTCTTCATTATAAAGAGAGAAGCAAGGTATAAACACGCCAAAATACTGGTGAATAATTGAATACCCTATAAACCTTGTGGCTTTTGGCACAGTAACTTGACCACCGAAGAAGAAGAGAGAAGCCGTTATAACCTCAGATCGTTCATTAAATGGAAAACAAATGTTTGAGCTCGTTAATTCCTTGTATTATTGTAGTGCATATCGTAGGGGTTCCTAAACTACAGCACATGAGCTTGATGTTCCACCAATTCACATTTTAAGGTGGCCTGCAAACCAATAAAATTTAGTATCTGCTGGACTAGAGGCATCAACTAAGAACAGGCCTCCATTATGGTAGGTGCTGTACAAACACACAGTAAGAAACAATCTCCACTCAAGGAGTTTACAATCTAAATAGATGAGAGGAAAGGATTATCCCCATTTTACAGAGCAGGAACTGAGGCAAAGACAGATAAAGCCCTAGTCCTGCAAATACCCCACATGTACCCAATTTTCAAGTGCATGAGTAGTTCCATTGAAGTCACTCCCTATCCTATCCCTAACATAAGCTCTAGCAGGCTCACAAAATAGAGGATTCCCTACAAGCCTAGGGAAAGCAACTCCCTTGTATGCTCACTCAGGACCCAGTCTCACTCTGGCCCAAAGCGTTTCTTTTCAACCTTTGAGGTATATGGTCACTTTACAGAGGGAGAGTTCATGAACTTTACTTAGGACAGCTCTAGGCTCATTTGAAAAATCCCAGCCTATCTCGGTTCCCATTCAAGTCAGTGGTAAGTCTCCCACAGACGTCAATGAGAGAAGAGCCAAGTGCTTTCAAAATTTCCACCGGGGGGTCAGTAGGGGTCACTAATATGCTGTTTTAAACAGGTGACTATCCTAAGCAGAAATGAAATGGTAATAAGGTGGTAGGAGGGTACTTGTACTGTGGTGTAAACAGTGCCACTAGGAAAAGTGGTTTGACTCTGGCTCAGGAACTCCCTGACACCATTTCCACTCAGTTCCCTGAGAACTCAGTTTGACTCTACTCACGTCACTCAGGGTCCTTTATTTGTCATACAGTAAAGCTACACTGAGTTGATGAGACTCAAACACGGGGGTGGGCATAGGGCGACCCACACATTCAAATGTTCACAGCAAACCTTTATCTACATTTACACATTACATTGCTTCTACTGTACATTGCATCACTCGTTTGGGGACTGGCTTGGTCACTTTGTAGGAACAATTCTCTGCACAACCTGCTGTGTCCATGCACTGTCCATGCATGACTTACTCTTTACCTTATCTTCACGTTCCCAACTTATCCCAGCCATTGTACAAGGAAGTTCTTCTTCACGCAGCGCACAGTCAACTTGTGGAACTCTTTGCCTAAGGAGGTTGTGAAGGCTAGGACTATAACAGGGATTAAAGGAGAACTGGATAAATTCATGGTGGTTAAGTCCATTAATGGCTATTAGTCAGGATGGGTAAGGAATGGTGTCCCTAGCCTCTGTTTGTCAGAGGATGGAGATGGATGGCAGGAGAGAGATCACTTGATCATTGCCTGTTGGTCCACTCCCTCTGGGGCACCTGGCATTGGCCACTGTCAGTAGACAGGATACTGGGCTAGATGGACTTTTGGTCTGACCCAGTATGGCCGTTCTTATGTTATGTTCTTATTGTTCTCTGATTCGTTGTAAATGGATCCCTGGATGTTCCCGCTTTTCTTAGCTAGTACAGACATTCTGTTTCCAGCCTGCTGATCCATTTACCTCCATAATCCTGTCTCCTAAGAAGGAGTAACTGGACGTGAGCGCTCACCCAAGTCAAGCCAGGACTACAGTTGGAAGTAATTGAAAGGCATCCTATGAAAGGATGAGCTATGCAGAGTAAGTCGGTGGTTTGAGTCCAGATTCCAGCAGACAGATGCCCACATTACATAGACTGCACTACACTAATTTGCATCCTTTTTGTCATCTCAGCAGAAACCAAGACTGAATGGGGTAGATCAACTGAACTATCTTCTCAACTATAAAGGTGATCTTTGTGGGTCATGGGTGGGAAGATGTGGGGAAAACATGCACTGTTGGCATATCTGTAGTTTGAACAAACAGTGGATTCAGTGGTTAGGGCTGTTAATGAGGCAGCTTTCATGAGCACTATATTCACTTAAAACTAAGAGGCTAAGGTGCGAGAAAGTCTCACATGGATAGACTATGACAAGGACTTCACTCCTCCACCAAGCAGAGGTTGGGGGAAATTGAGAATCTTACAAAACAGATGCTCATCATATCGCGTAATTCATGTCTGGAGGGTTCACATACAGCAGCACTGAGAGTAGTATAAGAAATTAGAACAGAATAGGAAAAGGAGAACTGACAGACACACTAGAATATGTATAGTACAAACGGAATGGGAACAGTTTTCTTTCTTGGTTGCCATATTTTCTTTTCTTTCCTACCCATCCCCCATACACATGCCCAATCCCATTTGCTTAAGTTAGACCTATCAGTGAGAGGTAAACAGTATATAGATAGCAACTGGAGGTGCTCGGACTCTATCAAACCAGCCAGGCCCTCTTTCTTTATAAGGTGCAGGCTACCGAGGAAGCAAGTATGAATCATTGTCAAAGACTAATGCTTGTGCTTCATCCAGCCACAAGTCAATATTCCTATTTGATGGACAGACATGAAAACACCGAGTGAACTTTGTCTCAGTGGCATCTTGTCAAAAATAAGTGAGAAATCAATTGAATCCTGCTCACAAGAGGGGGAAAAAAAGCAACATGCATTAAGATTCGTATTCAGGTGTTACAGTAAAGTGTCAAAGCCGGTTGATAAATAGACATGTCACATAGCAGTTTGAATTCTGACAGCAAATGCTGAGACCAGTACTCAGTGAGGGATACCTGTGGTAATCTTCATGACAGACCTCCTGTAACCACAGCCTGACAAGTGTCACTACTTCCAACCAAGACCCATATTTTCTCTATGTAAAAGATTCATTTGCTCTAAAGAAACCTTTCATTTGGCTGCACATATATTGTCAAGAGCAACTATTTCATTGGTCGCCATTTTTAATGTTGCCTCAGGACATAGAAGTTCAGACGCATGATACCACTGGGTTTTCTACCGTGGAGCGTAACCTTCTAAAAAGGGCCAGGGACATGTCAACATATGATTTGACATCTCCATTTGACAACAAATGTGTCTGGAATCAAAGGCGCTGGGCCTAGTTCTTACTTGGGTTGACTCCATTGACTTCAGTGTGCTAGGTAAGTTTACAGATGGGAATAAGGACATGCACAGAAGAGATTGCAATCTATGTAGACTCAACTGTTGTGTTTGTACAACACCTAGCATAATGGGGTCTTAGTCCATGACTGGGACTTCTCCGCACTACTGTAATACATATAAAGGAATACTAGAAGGGAAGTGCAAATAAGCAATGGTCACATAAACACCACCCTATACCGGAAACCTACTGATCGCTATACGTACCTACATGCCTCCAGCTTCCATCCAAGACACATCACACGATCCATTGTCTACAGACAAGCCCTAAGATACAACCGAATTTGCTCCAACCCCTCAGACAGAGACAAACACCTACAAGATCTTTATCAAGCATTCGTAAAACTACAATACCCACCTGGGGAAGTGAGGAAACAGATTGACAGAGCAAGACGGGTACCCAGAAATCACATACTATAGGACAGGCCCAACAAGGACAATAACAGAACACCACTGGCCATCACATACAGCCCCCAGCTAAAACCTCTCCAGCGCATTATACACGATCTACAACCTATCCTGGAAAATGATCCTTCACTCTCACAGACCTTGGGAGGCAGGCCAGTCCTCGCTTACAGACAACCCCCCAACCTGAAGCAAATACTCACCAGCAACTACACACCACACCACAGAAACACCAACCCAGGAACCAATACCTGTAGCAAACCTCGTTGCCTACTCTGTCCCCATATCTACTCTGGCGACACCATCAAAGGACCCAACCACATCAGCCACACCATCAAGGGCTCATTCACCTGCACATCCACTAATGTTATATATGCCATCATGTGCCAGCAATGCCCCTCTGCCATGTACATTGGCCAAACCGGACAGTCCCTCCGCAAAAGAATAAACGGACACAAATCGGACATCAGGAATGGTAACATACATAAGCCAGTAAGTGAACACTTCAATCTCCCTGGTCATTCTATTACAGATTTAAAAGTCACTATCATTGAACAAAAAAACTTCAGAAACAGACTTCAAAGAGAAACAGCAGAACTAAAATTCATTTGCAAATTTAACACCATTAATCTGGGCTTGAATAGGGACTGGGAGTGGCTGGCTCATTACAGAAGCAGCTTTTCCTCTCCTGGAATTGACACCTCCTCATCTATTATTGGGAGTGGACTTCATCCACCCTGATTGAATTGGCCCTGTCAACACTGGTTCTCCACTTGCGAAGTAACTCCTTGCTCTCCATGTGTCAGTATATAATGCCTGCATCTGTAACTTTCACTCTATGCATCCGAAGAAGTGAGGTTTTTACCCACGAAAGCTTATGCCCAAATAAATCTGTTAGTCTTTAAGGTGCTACCAGACTCCTTGTTGTTTTTGTAGAAGGGAAGCAATGAAAAAAAAGCCATGTGGATGAATAGTGTGAGATTAAGAACCTGCCTCCCCCCCCCATTTTCCCTTGTATGTTTTTATATTTTCCTTCATCTGTTCCAGTTTAAGTTGAATGCCAGTGAAACTGAGGTAGGATCAGAAGAGGCTAAAACAGGGAAAGAACAAGTCAAAAATTACTTAGACAAATTAGATGTCGTCAAGTCACCAGAGCCTGATGAAATGCATCCTATAATACTCAAGGAGCTGACTGAGGAGATATCTGAGCCTGTAGCGATTATCTTTGAAAAGTCATGTAAGATGGGAGAGATTCCAGAAGACTGGAAAAGGGCAATATATGCCCATCTATAAAAAGGGAAATAAGGACAACCCAGGGAATTAAAATGCATTCTAGATTACTCAAGGAGCTGACTGAGTCATGGAAGACGGGAGAGATTCCAGAAGACTGGGAAAGGGCAAATATAGTACCGATGTATAAAAAGGGAAATAAGGACCAGGGGAATTACAGACCAGTCAGCTTAACTTCTGTACCCGGAAAGATAATGGAGCAAATAATTAAGCAATCAATTTGTAAACATCTAGCAGATCAGAAGGTGATAAGAAACAGTCTGCATGGATTTGTCAAGCACAAATTGTGTCAAACCAAACTGATAGCTTTCTTTGACAGGGTAAGAAGGCTTGTCGGTGGGGAGGAAGTGGTAGATGTGGTATATCTTGACTTTAGCAAAGGTTTTGATACTGTCTTAGATGACATTCTCATAAGCAAACTAGGGAAATGCACCTAGGTGGATCTACTATAAGGTGGGTGCAAAACTGGTTGGAAAATGTTCCCAGAGAGTAGTTATCAGTGGTTCACAGTCATGCTGGAAGGGCATAACGAGAGGGGTCCCACGGGGATCAGTTCTGGGTTCAGTTCTGTTCAACATCTTCATCAATGATTTAGATAATAGTATAGAGAGTACACTTATAAAGTTTGCGGACAATACCATGCTGGGAGGGGTTGCAAGTGCTTTGGATGATAGGATTAAAATTCAAAATGATCTAGATAAACTGGAGAAATGGTTTGAAGTAAATATGGGATTCAATAAAGACAAATGCAAGTACTCCACCTAGGAAGGAACAATCAGTTGCACACATACAAAATGGGAAATGACTGCCTAGGAAGGAGTACTGTGGAAAGGGATCTGGGGGTCATAGTGGACCACAAGCTAAAGAAGAGTCAAAAGTGTAATGCTGTTGCAAAAAAAGTGAACATCATTCTGGGATGTATTAGCAGCAGTGTTGTAAGCAAGACACAAGAAGTAATTCTTCTGCTTTACTCGGCGCTGATTAGGCCTCAACTGGAGTATTGTGTCCAGTTCTGGCCACCACATTTCAGGAAGGGTGTGGACAAATTGGAGAGAGTCCAGAGAAGAGCGACAAAAATGATTAAAGGTCTAGAAAACATGGCCTATGAGAGAAGATTGAAAAAATTGGGTTTCTTTAGTCTGGAAAAGAGATGACAGAGGGGACATGATAACAGTTTTCAAGAATGTAAAAGGTTGTTATAAGGAGGAGGGAGAAAAATTGTTTTTCTTTCCTCTGAGGATAGGACAAGAAGCAATGGGCTTAAATTGCAGCAAGGGCGGTTGAGGTTGGCCATTAGGAAAAACTTCCTAACTGTCAGGGTGGTTAAACACTGGAATAAATTGCCTAGGGAGGTTGCGGAATCTCCATCATTGGAGATTTTTAAGAGCAGGTTGGACAAACACCTGTCACTACTTAGTCCTGCCTTGAGTGTAGGGGACTGGACTATGGTCAAAGCAATGGGAAGGCAGATTATTTTGGAAGCTGTCAACTAACTTTTAGAGCCAATGTGGAAATACCATTCAGGAAACTCTCCAGACAGAGATCGTAATGTGAGTGTAGGATTTTAAATGTTATGCGTCCCAAGCAAGCGTTGTAATGCGATACAGCCCTCGCCTACGGAGAGAATCCAGTCCTTCAGTCAGATCAAGTTACCTAGTCCTGAGTCTGGTGCAGATAAGAAGAAAACACGGATTCATTCCTACTTGTAAATATTTTGCTTTGCACTCTCTGTTTTTTATGAAAGCTGAAAAGCCTGCCAAAGGCTTTGGAGTTTTGATAACAGTGCTACACAAGTTGAAGAAAATAGAATGAAAGAGACAGGGATGAACATAAGAATGGCCCTACTGGGTCAGACCAAGGGTCCATCTAGCCCAGTATCCTCTCTTCCAACAGTGGCCAGTGCCAGGTGCCCCAGAGGGAATGAACAGAACAGGGAATCATCAAGTGATCCATTCCCTGTCGCTCATTCCCAGCTTCTGGCAAACAGAGGCTAGGGACACAATTCCTGCCCATCCTGGCTAATAGCCATTGATGGACCTATCCTCCATGAATTTATCTAGTTCTTTTTTGAACCCTCTTATGGCCTTGGCCTTCACAACATCCTCTGGCAAGGAGTTCCACAGGTTGACTCTGCGTTGTGTGAAGAAACGTCCTTTTATTTGTTTTAAACCTGCTGCCTATTAATTTCATTTGGTGAGCCCTAGTTCTTGTGTTAAAGAAGTAGTAAACAACACTTCCTTATCTACTTTCTCTATACCAGTCATGATTTTATAGACCTCAATCATATCTCCCCTTAGCTGTCTCTTTTCCAAGCTGAAAAGTCCCAGTCTTATTAATCTCTCCTCATAAAGAAGCTGTTCCATACTCCTAATCATTTTTGTTGCCCTTTTCTGAACTGTTTCCAATTCCAATATATCTTTTTTGAGATAGGGCAACCACATCTGCACACAGTATTCAAGATGTGGGCGTACCATGGATTTATATAGAGGCAACATGATATTTTCTGTCTTATTATCTATCACCTTTCTTAATTCCCAGCATTCTGTTCGCTTTTTTGACTGTTGCTGCACATTGCGTGGATGTTTTCAGAGAACTATCCACAGTGACTCAAGATCTCTTTCTTGAGTGGTAACAGCTAATTTAGACCCCATCATTTTATATGTATAGTTGGGATTATGCTTTCCAATGTGCATTACTTTGCATTTATCAACATTAAATTTCATCTGCCATTTTGTTGCCCAGTCACCCAGTTTTGAGAGATCCTTTTGTAGGTCTTCACAGTTTGCCTGTGTCTTAACTATCTTTAGTAATTTTGTATCATCTGCAAATTTTGCCACCTCACTGTTTACCCCTTTTTCAAGATCATTTACGAATATGTTGAATAGGACTGGTCCCAGAACAGACCCCTGGGGGACACCACTATTTAACTCTCTCCATTCTGAAAAATTGACCATTTATTCCTACTCTTTGTTTCCTATCTTTTAACCAGTTACCAATCCATGAGAGCACCTTCCCTCTTATCCTATGACAGGTTACTTTGCATAAGAATCTTTGGTGAGGGTCCTTGTTAAAGGCTTTCTGAAAATCTAAGCACACTATATCCACTGGATCCCCCTTGTCCACATGTTTGTTGACACCCTCAAAGAATTCCAATAGATTGGTGAGGCATGATTTCCCTTTACTAAAACCATGTTGACTCTTCCTCAAGAAATTTTGTTTATCTATATGTCTGACAATATTGTTCTTTATTATAGTTTGCCCATACTGAAGTTAGGCTTACAGGCCTGTAATTGCCGGGATCACCTCTGGAGCCCTTTTTAAAAATTGGCATCACATTAGCTATCCTCCAGTCATCTGGTACAGAAGCTGATTTAAATGATAGGTTACAAACTACAGTTACTAGTCCTGTAATTTCACATTTGAGTTCCTTCAGAACTCTTGGGTGAATACAGTCTGGTCCTGACGACTTATTGCTGTTTAATTTATCAATTTGTTCCAAAACCTCCTCTAATGATACCTCAATCTGGGACAGTTCCTCAGATCTGTCACCTAAAAAGAATGGCTCAGGTTTGGGAATCTCCTTCACATCCTCAGCCATGAAGACCAATGCAAAGAATTCATTTAGTTTCTCCGCAATGGTCTTATCATCCTTGAGTGCTCCTTTAGCACCTTAATTGTCCAGTGGCCCCACTGGTTGTTTAGCAGGCTTCCTGCTTCTGATGTACTAAAAAAATATTTGCTATTACTTTTTGAGTCTTTGGCTAATTGTTCCTCAAATTCTTTTTTGGCCTTCCAAATTGTATTTTTACACTTCATTTGCCAGTGTTTATGCTCCTTTCTATTTTCCTCACTAGAATTTAACTTCCACTTTTTAAAGGATGCCTTTTTGCCTCTCACTGCTTCTTTTACTTCGTTGTTTAGCCACGGTGGCACTTTTTTGGTTCTCTTACTATGTTTTTTAATTTGGGGTATACATTTAAGTTGAGCCTCTATTATGGTGTCTTTAAAAAGTGTCCACGCAGCTTGCAGGGATTTCACTTTTGGCGCTGTACCTTTTAATTTCTGTTTAAAGGGGAAGAGGAAGTCACAATTGTAAGTATAAATTAAGCAGCTCTGAAATGCACCGGTACTGTGGCTCTAGAAAACATGGCTGCTTTAGTTTTCTAGCAGCGAGGGGCAACCCATATTTATGGTTTAAGTTCAGTTTGGATAAGCAGCCCAGAAATGTCAATGTTAATCTGAATTATCCATGCCTTTAGGAATTCCCATATAGTGTGATTCCCTGCCCTGCCCCATCCCTAGCTCCAGACAACTCCTCTCTTCCAACAGGCCCTGGCATCCCTGTACTTAATGGCAGGTCCATTGGGATGGAGGCCCTGTGACACACTTCTCTCTTCAGTGTCTATTCTACTCTTCGGGGAACTGCTACACTCTCAAATGTTTTCAAGGGGCTAACTCACATTAGTCTCATTTTAAGGTTAGGTACAGGCTTTCTCCCCATTCTGGCTTCTGCAAGGCCATGGATTCATGAGTCTGCTCCCTCCACATTTTCTCTGCAGCACCCAGACCATCCCTGCTGGATTCAATGCTCTGGCCTTCCACATGCTAAAATAACTCTGGAGCATAGTCTGCAGCCCCTACTCCTCATCCCTTATTTTGAAGGCCTCATCACTCAATGGGGCCCTCTTAGCCCCTTTCACTGCCTGTCTTTACCTGCTACAGTCCCCCATCTCTTTGTTCCCACATTTCCCCCTACTTTTAAACCTTTATGTTTTCCCAAGGGTCTCATTTATCTGCACAACTGTTTTGATCTTTTCCCTGCGTGCCATTTCCTTGCCTCCAGATCTCCCTTTCTGCTCCCAGACTCTGGCTGTCAGGCCTAACTTGGCCATTTTAATACTTTGTTCCTGTCATTCCTCAAGTGGCATCTTAAAAAGTATACAAACTGAAAAGATTTTAATGTGCTTCCTCCCACACATCAGTGCCATGGTGCCAACAGAAGAGAAAGTCTTCCCTTTCCAGCACTCCCCTTTCATTTTCACAGGTACAAGCGCACAGAGGTGATGTTCAACTGCACCAGGACGGCAAAAATGCTGGAAGCAAGTACATTCTCTCCAGGGCCGGCTCCAGGGTTTTGGCCGCCCCAAGCAGCCAAACAAAAAAAACCAAACCAAAACAAAAAAAGCCGCGATTGCGATCTGCGGCGGCAATTCGGCGGGAGGTCCTTCGCTCCGAGCAGGAGTGAGGGACCGTCCGCCGAATTGCCGCCGAACAGCTGGACGTGCCGCTCCTCTCCGAAGTGGCCGCCCCAAGCACCTGCTTGGTAAGCTGGTGCCTGGAGCCGGCCCTGACTCTCTCACAAACGCAAATCCTTTCAAACCATTCTGTCACAGTCAGCCCATTAAGTTTGAGTGGCTTCAAAACCATACCTGAATGTATCCACTTATCGCTGTAGGCAACTGAATGCAAATAGATAAGCAGAGAGGACAACATTAGAGATTTGACTTGGGGTACATTTACAATGCAAAAAACAACAACCACAGCAGCAAGTCTCAGAGCCCAGAGCAATGTGGGCTCCTGGGGGTTGTGCTACAGAGCTAAAAATAGCACCCTGGATGTCTGCTCAGCCTGGAGCCCCTGCTCTAGCCCCTCTCCCCTCACTGGGTTTCAGAGCCTGAGCAGGAGCATCTACACTGCTATTTTTAGCCCCATCATGCAAGCCCTATGAGCCTGAGTCAGTTGATCTGGGCTCTGACTGTATGTCTGCACTGCAGTTAAAAACCCACAGCTGGCTCGTACCAGCTGACTTGGGTTCGTGGAGCTCAGGCTGCAGGGATGTTTAACTGAGCTACAGATAGCCGGGCTCGGGCTGGAGCCCAGGTTCTAGGACCCTGGGATGCGGGAGGGTCCCAGAGCTCCAGCTTCAGCCCACCCTACGAGTCCGAGTCGGCTGGCATTGGCCAGCCACGGGTGTCTAATCTCAGTGTAGACGTACCCTGAGAATTGCTGCTGTATGTTTCCCCTGCCCCCCACAGCTTAAACATCTCCTTAGTGTCCTTGCTTTTTGTCAGCTTGATAGACAGTCATATTCCATTCTCCAGCCACCCACCTGTGTATCCCCAATGGAAAGCATACCAAGATTGCTTTATGTACCTCTAGAAGAAAACTATAAAAACTTAGACTATCAGCCTCTGTCCTAGTACAATGGGAGATTTTACAGATGAAGGGCTAGAGTCACAAAAGGATTTAGGAGCCTAACTGCCACTTTAGATAACTAACTCCCACAATCAGACCCCGCTGGGATTCACAAAAGCCTTTCTCAGCTGCCTACAAACCCTTTCGGTGCTTAAGCTCGCTTGGCACCTAAAGTTTTGAAGTGAAAGTTCCCTAGGCGCCTATGTTTCTGCCTCAGAGAACATGCACTAAAGCTTCACTCTAAGCACCCAGACGCATAGGTCCCAGAGTGATAACTCGCTAGTGGGGCCTAATCCAGCAAGTGTGCTCAGAGCTCGCCTACCAGATCAGGACCCTATAGTCCAGCTTGCACAAAACAGCCAAGGGGGAAGAGGAGGAGCTTCCTCATAACTTCTAGGCCAGAGATTAGGCTACTTATCTGGCATGTGGAAGATCTCCAGTTCACATCCCCCCCTGAGGGGGGAAAAAGGGATTTGAACAGGGTTCCACCACTTCTCAGGTGAGTGCCCTGATGGCTGGGCTATTCTGGTGTGAGACTCTCTCCATCTCCTGAGGACGCTGTTCCCCTGTGAATAAATAATGCAAGGATCACTGGGCCACAGAGAACAAGCAGAAGTATAAGAAGGACTCTGTACCTGGTGCTTAGAGCACTCAGGTGGGACACCCAGGACTCAGTCCCCCAGTGCCAATGACTTCTTAAAATTATTTATCCACAGTGGAACATCTTCAACAGGTGGGTCTTCCTCAGTGTCTCATCAGACTATCCCACAGCCCAGTGGTTAGGGCACTCACCTGACAAGTGACAGATCCCCGCTCAATTCCCTTCTCCCCCTCACACAATGGGGGTAGCTGAACCGGGGGTCTCCCACATCCCAGGTGAGTACCCCAACCACTGGGCTTAAAGCGATGAGGGTGGTGCTGCTGTTCCTCCTCCCCCCAGCCCCTTGCAAAAATGGCATAGGCGCCTGACACCAAGAGAGGGTTTGCAGCTGAGCATCCCAAGCTGCAGCCTGGATTGAGGTGACGAGCTCCCTGAGAGAGGTGGGGTTTAGGACATATCCCTCACTTTGACATCTCCCACAGGCTAGCTTCGGTGGGGAGCCACTAGCGTGCTGGCTTTTGTTAACCCCTTTCAGAGGGGCCTCTCTCTCACCAGTCATTGTACAGGGAGCCTTGGCACTAAACTCAGACTGTGCGATTTTCTAGGCACCTAAGTTCCTTTGTGGATCTAGACCAAAGTGGCAAAATATGGAAGGAGGGAAGAGGGATACGAAGGATAACGCGGTTTCAATCTCTGAATTGCTTGGCTCTGGTTTCTGGCAAAATCTTTAGTGCTACATTTTCAGAGGGGCCTCAGATTGAGCAGAAGGCACTGCTGGGTTAAGAACGATAGTTGCAGCTGTACAATGTATAGACCTGCACGATCTGAATGTTGTTGAATACCTATAGGCCAAAATAATTCCATACCCACAGCTGGACACAGATATTCAAGAAAGCTCAGCTTCCCCTTAAGGCACTAAAATAAGTATCCAGGTTTTTTCCCAAAGAGCTCAGCATACTGGGTGTTGAGTTCTTTTGAGAATCTGATCCTGATCTGGGGGCCTAAATGGGAGTCCAAGCCCTTTTGTAAATCTGGTCCCAATTCTGGATGCTGAGTACTTAAACAGCTTTGGTCCGATCCTGGCTTCATTCACGTGAGTGGTCAAACTCCTATGGAATCCTTAAAACGTCACTGGAGGTCTGAGTTTACCCCTCGCCCTAGGCTCTTTAAAAACAAAACCAAACAAAAAAAACCGACAAAGAACAAAAACTGACCCCTACTGTTTTACCTCTTGAAACCATGTTATTTTGTATAGTGTGGCAAACCATCTGATAAAGGGATCACTCCAATAACATTTTTTTCCACGTGCATGCATAGGTAAGTATAAAAATGTCAGCTGTCAGATATTCTACTCTGAAGCAAAATATCTACCATGGGCAATTTGAAACAGCCAAGTAAAACTGCTGGGAAAGTGGGGCGCTTCCTGGACAAACCAGCAGCCCTTTAACTATAGCAAAGCAGTTGCACTGTAATTCGGCAAGTATCAGGAGTAAAGGAACGGGGGAACGCTGGTGGATGTGTACTGCAACTGTGGCATTTTAAGAGGCAGTTCTTGATAAACTCTCTATAATCATAAACAGGCCTTTACAAAGTCACACTTGCCTGCTCATCCTTTGGTTTTGATGCTGATCATGATTTTGATGCAGTCTGAAGATACTTACAAAGAGTGTCCCCCAATCCCTTTTGCTTCAAATCAGGTAGAATAAGCATCTTATTCATGTTTAGTCTCCTGTGTCAGCCGGCTCTGTTCATATGCAAGTTGAAAGAAGAATTATTTTATGACTCAAAATGAAACACCCCCCTGCCTTATTTGAATAGATTCACTCTTTGCATAGGCACCTTAGCTTTTACAGCCCCTATAAGGGACTTAAACCCAGGATGGTAGAAAACTTACTCTGTTGTTAAACAATGAACTTTGAGATCACGCAGTCCTCAAATCTGCCACTTAATTTATGTGAAAAACAAATTCTGTACTATCATAATTCTCTTTCCATGCCATACTGGAATGATTCAGCTAGAGAAGTGTTCCTTGTAAACATGCTCATTCTTCACACCTAAATCTATATCTCAAAAGTGTATGCCAGATCCTCAGCTGGTTTAAACAGGTGTAGCTCCATTGATGTCAATAGAATTATGCCAGTTTACAGCATCTGAGGATCTGTCCCTTTGAGTTTAACAGAGCATAGGAAGAAAATTAGAAGTGAAGCTGGTTGGAAAAAATGTACAAAATGTTTCAGTGAAAAATGCTGTGCTGTCAAACCAGAAATGTTTTTCAGAAACATATCATTATGGACAAAAAAATCATCAAGAAGGTTGCTGGACCTGGAGAGACTCTCTCTAGTCTGGTTGTTATGGCACTGATCTATTAAAGTCCCTGTGCTCCTGATTCAGGGTCTGCTCCAAATCAGGCAGAGTAAAGACTTCAATTGGGGTCTTCCAGGAGAGTGTCCTAAGCACCCAGCTATTAACAATCTGTTCCAAATTGGATCTGGTACTGATCACTCTGATTCAGCCAGAGCAGGGACTTGACCCTAGGTATCCCACATAAGAAGCTAGTATCCCAGACTACTGACTGGCTCCTCCACCCCTCATGTCAAGAAGGATTGTTTCCGTTCAGAAGTAGAATAGACATATTTTAAAACCTCAGACTGTTTCATAAGCACACAATTGTTGATTTCCAGCCAGCCCTAGTTAAAAGTACTCATTTAAGCCATCATTCAACAATGTTTTAAGTGACACCTTCAGCTATTAAGATTTATGCTCTTGAAATATTAAAAGCTAGCTCATGCATATGTAAAATGTATTGTAATATAATGGACAGTACATTATAAAATATTGCAACTTTAACTTTTTTGCCTTGACCCTTGGACTTCAAAGACTGAATTTCAATCCATGATTCTCTGCAACAGCTGTGTTCCTATGGGACAATGTAGATTGTCATTCCTAGGACAAAGCATGTGAGAACTGGGGGCAAAGCATTCTCTGTCGAGAAGATCTGGCTGTGGAACAATCTATCAGAGAAGATCAGTCGAATCCAGAATTTGACCATTTTTAGGAAACATGGAAAAAGCTTTTCCACAGTAAGTGATGCTCAGAATGTGACCACCACCCACAGCCTCAAACCCCACCTCCCAGTGGGAAAAAAAAATACGCCGGAGTTTTGACCCTGAAAAGGGAGGAGTGCCAGAGACACCATGTTATATACTAGGGACTTTCCTATTACTTTTGATTTAATATGGAAGGCACTCAGATACTACAGTGATAGGCAGCTGTATAAAACCTTAAGATAGATAACCTGCACTCATTAAAAGATGCTATAGCACTTTTTTTTTTTTTTTTTTTAATGGTTTTTTTTGGTGTGGGGGTTTTTTTTCCAGTGCTTCCTGGCCAAAATCCCAAATGGGTAATTCCATTCTGGCTACCATCATGTTCCCATTAGTTTCCCTTTTCAGTTCTAAAAAGCTTGCATTTTGTTGCTTTCTTCCATGAAACAGTGACTGTGGCCAATAAGAGAGGAGTCTGCAAATCAGTCGTATCATAGATGACAGACTTTTGTATATTGAATGTACAACAGAAATTGGTCCAATAAATGATATTACCTCACCCACCTCATCTCTCTAATATCCTGGGATTGACATGGCTACAATTACACTGCATATTGAATGTACAGCCATTTGTAAAATCCAGTCAGAAAGTTCTAAAAGTAAGGCAATATATTTGCACGAAGCATTATAGTACGCTATTGTAATGTGCTCTGTATACGCAAACTTAGACCATGTCTATCTTATGCGGACTACAGGAGCCTAGCTAAGGTAACGTAGCTGTGCCAGTATAACCCTGTAGTATAGGCACAGCCTGTGGCTATGGAAAGGTGTTTTTTTCTGTTGTTGCCACACTACCTCCCTGAGCAACAGTAGGTAGGTGGATGGAAGCATTCTTCCATTGACCTAGCTGCTTCTACACCAGATATTAAATTGGCATAACTACAGTGCTCTGGGGTATGGATTTCTCATACCGCTGAACACAGTAACTATGCCAACTTAAATTTTAAACATAGACCAGGCCTGAAACATACAGATCAGCATTTTCCACAGAACCACGTGACCCACTTAGTGCTCAGTCAATGTATGTCAGCACACTGCCCCACATTATTGGAAAGAGTGCAGGATTTGATTCATTTTCACGTACAGTTGTGGTTTTATTCACGCATCAAGAACACTGACTCACGAACACTGAATTCCTGTTGTTTCTTTGTTCTTTGTTTTAGTACTAAATCTCTTGTTATCCTTCCCCGGCACTCTGTAGCGGTGAAGTACTATGGGCCTGATCCAAAGCCCAATGAGGGTTTCCATTAGGAATATTTCCATTGACTTCATTAGGCTTTGAATCATGAATTACACCATTTATATAAGAGTGTGCACCATTATATGGACAATGGATCGGAGATATGATTTTCCTCTGGCAGAGTGAACGATTACAATTAAGCTATACAAGGGACAGATGACCTTGCAGTTAAGACACTGGGCTAGGATTCAGGAGAACTGGCTTCAGTTCCTGTCTCCAGGCAAGTCAATTAGTTTATTTGTGCTTCACTTCCCCTATCTGTAAAATGGAGATAGCAATACTTCCATTGTCTTTAACTTGTCTATTTAGATTGTAAACTCTTCAGGGTTGTCTTCAGTGCCTCGTACAATAGCGTCCCAATTTTGTTCCGGTATTTTTTTCTTCTTCTAGACAGTCCCACGCATGCAGAATCAGCTCTTTGAGTCCTTCTTCTCCATTCCAATCTCTTGGAATAGTTCCTCAGAAACTCTGCAGCTAATAAAATCCTTCTGTATAACATCCACCTAGCTTTGGGTTTTCCAACCTCTCTCTTACTGTCCACTTCTAAGTTTAAACACCATGTCCTATATATTCTGTGGCTCTTCTACCACACAAATATGCCAAATCAGAGGCAAGTTGGTTAGCAGTACAGAACCAAGCACAGCTCTAGAACTAGACCCAATGTGGTAGTGACCTCAGACCAAAGGGAAGCAAGTTTTGTTCTAATTCACACATATGTTCACAGTGAAACCAGTGTAAGATCTTTTTCTTGCTCATCAGCTTTTTATCTTAATAGCCTGCCTTTAAAATACAAGAATACACAATTCTGCTCCACCTTAAAAAAAAAAAAAAAGACCCAAACCATCCAATTTTTTTGTGTGATCTCTAGAATGGCTTCACTAGAGCTTCTATTTTTAAAGTACTTCTTTGGGATGAAACATATGATATAAATAAATGCAAGTTGTTAGTAGTGATGGTTAGATAGAGGAGTTAAATCTTTAAACCAATCAGCCAAGTGAATAATAGACAACCTTAGTTTTCTTTCAAATGCCAAAGAATAAACCATAGGAGGATGCAGGATTTAAAAAACAAAACAAAACAAAAAAAAAAAACAAAAAAACAACAAAAGCCACCCCCACACACCACAATTGTAAGACTGGCTTTCCAAAGGTAAACTGAAAGTACTTTCTAGAAAAATCCATTAAGTTATATTACACCAGGGAATTCAGTGTAGCAAATCTGAGTAATTACTATCTCAGTGATCGGCTCCCTAACATAACATCAGCAGAAGGAAGATTCATGGAACAAAGAACACAAGTATTTGGCCTTGTTACATCTCTCCATTTAGGGATATAATTGGGAAGTGTGTTTCTTGGGAATCAAAAAGTCAGAAATGAAACACAACGAAGTACTGGAAGCTGAAGTGATAAATGCAAGAACATGGTCTTTATTTCAGATAACATCTTATTTGATTGGACTTTAATGGGAGTTTTGATTCACTGACACCGGCAAAAAAAGGAAAATTTGGAAAAAAATCTTTAGCAGTGTGACCTTTCATTATAACAGAGTACCAGTGGTTCTATGACTTTTAAAATATGTATATTCCACTTGTCCACATATTTTGCAGCTCTGGCTCCTTCCAAATAAATGATTATCTTCTTTATAGAAGAATTGCTTCCAGACGAGTTATCCAAGATGCTCAGTTTGCTTTAATCAATGTATAAAAAAACCCCGATGGATGTCTTATGTATTTTTTCACAACAGACATCAGTGCTATCTTATCCACTCAGCTAACATTTGTACATGGTCAGTCAGGAAATAAATCCAAGTGCCTGATGAGATGTTCACAAAATGCAGCCTTTTCCAAGTTTCACAGAGGCTGGAACCAGGGGCAAGGAGTCAGAACTTCAGTGTTTATTCCTGGCTTTCCCAGACTCTGGGCAAGTTATTTTAACCAATGACAAGGCCTGAGTTTATTCATATGTAAGATGATAGGAAATATTGACTGCACCTCTCTTTTGGGAGTGTGGTGCTTTCATTACTGTTTACAAGTTGCTACGGTCTGTAAAATGTTTCGATCAGCTTTCATCTTTATAAGTGCAAAACACAGTTATGAATTTAAAAGTTATGGAGATAATTTTTTCAAAGGGTTTGATTGTGGCTTTACCACAAGCCTCACATAAGGGGGGGAGGTGCAAACCAGGAACCAGTATGAAGGATTCACAGTCTCATTCCCCCTTCCTTTAGGAGAACCTAATCTATACCAGCATCATACATAGTGCATATTACTTCCCCTAACACGCTGGCACAGTGGTGTTTGATGGAGAGAGACAGACACCTCTAGTAGCAGTACGCCCAGAGGCTGCTCTACCTGCATTTTTGGGTGGAAGCTCACACAGAAGCTTAAGGAGGGCTGTTTACCCCACTTTGCCTTATTGCCCCATACAGCAGCATAGCTAGGGTTACAATCTAGCCCAAAATATCCAATTCAAGCCCTGAAGGAAATAACTGTCCTGATGCATCCTTTGGGGGTCTGTGTATTTTCTCACCAGACCGTTCTCCACTCTAGGAGTGAAGAAAATAAAGCATTCACATCCAGTTCAAGAATAGGCAATATGGTAAGGTCAGGGCTTATTTTACCATGCCAGGGTAATAGCAGTTGGAAATACTACCAACAATACAGCCGTGATTTGTCACTAATTCATACCAATCTTTCGGGAGCATTTCCCTTGTTCGGGTTATTTGCTAGACATTTTAAATACAGTGTTATCGCATTGTTTTACTTTTTGTTGCAAATGGTCTTATTAAGAGAGGTCAAGAGCATCTGAATAGATGAGGAGAGATTTCAAAAACTAGGATTTAGTTCACCTTGGAAAGAGGAGAATTCGGGTTATTTTGGGCAGCTAGCATCAGCACTGAGTAGGGGATAGCTTTGCCTCGCCATTATCTGGGAGGGGACTTGAAGGGACTGTACATACCAGAGGAGGCATGTAGAAGAGGATGTTGTAACTTGCTTCCTACATTTCACCTGGCTTCCCCCTTCTCTAGCCTGTTAGGAGCAGTTTGCAACCCCGGCGATGCAAGAGGTACTGCAATTGTCCCTGATCCTTGAGTGGGGCCAACGAAAGGGAACAAGTCTCCTTGTGCCCTTGTCCTATCTGCACATCCCTGCCATCGCACAGGTGTAATCTGGGATTTAATTTGGTCTTTAAGATTATGAAGGGTAGAGTTAAAAATGCATCAGTCCCTATTTCTATGCTGTTGCAAATTAAGAGAACAAGTAGCTAGAACGGTACACTTAAAGCCAAGTGAACGCAAAGGAAATAAGCACGTCTTCACAGAGTGTAAAAGGAATCCATTGCCACATGTGGTCCTGCAGTCAGGGCCGCCAAGAGGATTCAGGGGGCCTGGGGCAAAGCAATTTCGGGGGCCCCTTCCATAAAAAAAAGTTGCAATACTATAGAATACTATATTCTCGTGGGGGCCCCTCCGGGGCCGGGGGCCTGGGGCAAATTGCTCCACTTGCCCCCCCCCACCTCTGGGCAGCCCTGCCTGCAGTCCAGTACTACAGCTGGATTTTTGAGTGCTTCACTTTGAAAACTTACAGTTCTTTTTTAATACAGTTTCCTAAGGGTTGTAGAGATTTGTTTAAAGAAAAGCAAAACAGGAATTGCATTATGTGCAACTACTTGCTAGAAAGTTATAGGGCACGTCTGACCTGCACAATGTGCATTCACCACATCATCTTTTAATGCACAAAGCCATATTGCATGGAATAAGGCACCATCTCTTTTCTCCTTTGTGTAACTGGGGGGAACTCAATATAGTAATAACTAATAGGGATGAGCAAACTTGAAAAGATTAGACAGTTTGATTAAATTAATGATCGACTACCACCTTACCTTATCCTGATCTGAACATCTTGAAACAGCAAACCTGGGCGGGAAGTCTCATGAGAACAGCTTTACTCATAACATTTGCAACACTCCCATTCCCAGATCCACTCAGAAGCATAAAGAGCTGAAACAGGAAAAATAAATAAATAAAAATAATTTTAGAAACTAAGTGACAGCCGAACTTCTTAAAAACTAGAACACTGGTGATCTGACTGGAGGCTTGGCTCATTTTTATTTTATCTGAACTGATGTTTAGTAAATTTCAGTAAATGTACAAGCCACAAGGTCATAAAAACCAAAAAGGCTAGCAACTAGGTTTGACCAGCTTATATAATTAACTAGACTTTTACCAACGAACATATTACAAGTACAACAGATCATGACTCCCCACTAAGGAGCTGATTCACGTGCTTAAAGTTAGGCCCGTGATTAAGTACCTTACTGAAACAAAGCCCTAAACGGGTTGTTCCCCCTCACCCCCGCATATGAAAAACAAAATATGCCCATGGAGTTTAAAGTTTTAAAATTTGACGTTTCAAATGACAATTTTTTACTTTTTGAATTTTGACAAAGTTAACCTGCTTTATAGTTGATAAAAAAAATTTATAGGAATTTTTTTGACTAAGTTTTCTATATTTTTTCCCCATTTTTTTTTATCTCAACCAGTTCTGCTCCTCACATTGGTTGCTTCCTTCCTAATCCATTGACTGGATTATCTGTAACTCCCTCTTCTTTTAGTCAGTTGTTTTTTCATTATGCTCTTCAAACTTTTGACTAGCAGATTCTCTGGTAACTCTAAGAAGATCTTTCTAGTCTCCAAAATTTAAAAACAAATAATTTTGGTTTTTTTTTTTAAAAGTAGAAATGTTTTCTTAGTAATGAGCTTGAACGTGAAAAGCACCCCAACTGTCACTGTCATCAGTGGATGTGAGAGCACTTGGAAACTCAGGATTTCTGCCTCGAGTGTAATAAGCTTGTATTCAGCCATGGAGTCTGTCTTGCAAGACATTTATAAGGGTCACCATTTGTTTTCATTGTTAAAGATGGACTTAAGCTTTCACTCAGTAAGTCTCCAATTTAGGCTTGCAAAAAGACCAGTATTTAGCAATGTGTGCTTAATTCCAGTTACTGAGACATCTTCCTTTAAATGATGCTTCATGGGCACCTTGCCACACGCGTGATTCTGCTTGAACCAACAAGAGGAGATGCCATTTTAGATTTGGTTTTGGTGAATAGTGAGGACATCATAGAAGAAATGGTTGTAGGGGACAACCTTGGTTCGAGCGATCATGAGCTAATTCAGTTTAAACTAAATGGAAGGATAAACAAAAATAGATCTGTGACTAGGGTTTTTACCCGTACCAGTGAGAATTCAGAAACCAATATGCTTAATGCACAGTAATTTATTTGAGGAAGAATCATAGAATCATAGACTTTAAGGTCAGAAGGGACCATTATGATCATCTAGTCTGACCTCCTGCACAACGCAGGCTACAGAATCTCACCCACCCACTCCTGTATCAAACCTGTGTCTGAGCCATTGAAGTCCTCAAATCATGGTTTAAAGACTTCAAGGTGCAGAGAATCTTCCAGCAAGTGACTCATGCCCCACGCTGCAGAGGAAGGCGAAAAACCCCCAGGGCCTCTGCCAATCTGCCCTGGAGGAAAATTCCTTCTCGACCCCAAATATGGCAATCAGCTAAACCCTGAGCATGTGGGCAAGACTCACCAGCCAGATACCCAGGAAAGAATTCTCTGTAGTAACTCAGATCCCACCCCATCTAACATCCCATCACAAGCCATTGGTCATATTTACCGCTAATAGTCAAAGACCAATCTCATTATACCATCCCCTCCATAAGCTTATCAAGCTTAGTCTTGAAGCCAAATATGTCTTTTGTCCCCACTACTCCCCTTGGAAGGCTGTTCCAGAACTTCACTCCTCTGATGGTTAGAAACCTTTGTCTAATTTCAAGTCTAAACTTCCTGATGGCCAGTTTATATCCATTTGTTCTTGTCTCCACATTGGTACTGAGCTTAAATAATTCCTCTCCCTCCCTGGTATTTATTCCTCTGATATATTTGTAGAGAGCAATCATATCTCCCCTCAGCCTTCTTTTAGTTAGGCTAAACAAGCCAAGCGCTTTGAGTCTCCTTTCATATGACAGGTTTTCCATTCCTTGGATCACCCTAGTAGCCCTTCTCTGTACCTGTTCCAGTTTGAATTCATCCTTCTTAAACATGGGAGACCAGAACTGCACACAATATTCCAGATGAGGTCTCACCAGTGCCTTGTATAATGGGACTAACACCTCCTTATCTTTACTGGAAATACCTTGCCTGATGCATCTCAAGACTGCATTAGCTTTTTTAACGGCCATATCACATTGGCGGCTCATAGTCATCCTGTGATCAACCAATACTCCGAGGTCCTTCTCCTCCTCTGTTACTTCCAACTGATGTGTCCCCAATTTATAACCAAAATTCTTGTTATTAATCCCTAAATGCATGACCTTCACTATTAAATTTCATCCTATTACTATTACTCCAGTTTATGAGGTCATCCAGATCTTCCTGTATGATATCCCGGTCCTTCTCTGTATTGGCAATACCTCCCAGCTTTGTGTCATCCGCAAACTTTATTAGCACATTCCCACTTTTTGTGCCAAGGTCAGTTAAAAAAAAGATTAAATAAGATTGGTCCCAAAACCGATCCCTGAGGAACTCCACTAGTAACCTCTCTCCAGCCTGGCAATTCACCTTTCAGTACAACTCATTGTAGTCTCCCCTTTAACCAGTTCCTTATCCACCTTTCAATTTTCATATTGAGCCCCAGCTTTTCCAATTTAGCTAATAATTCCCCATGTGGAACTGTATCGAATGCCTTACTGAAATTGAGGTAAATTAGATCCACTGCGTTTCCTTTGTCTAAAAAATCTGTTACCTTCTCAAAGAAGGAGATCGGGTTGGTTTGGCACGATCTACCTTTTGTAAAACCATGTTGTAATTTGTCCCAATTACCGTTGACCTCAATGTCCTTAACCACTTTCTCCTTCAAAATTTTTTCTAAAACCTTGCATACTACAGATGTCAAACTAACAGGCCTGTAGTTGCCCGGATCACATTTTTCCCCTTTCTTAAAGATAGGAACTATGTTAGCAATTCTCCAGTCATACGGTACAACCCCTGAGTTTACAGATTCATTAAAAATTCTTGCTAACGGGCTTGCAATTTCATGTGCCAGTTCCTTTAATATTCTTGGATGAAGATTATCTGGGCCCCCTGATTTAGTCCCATTAAGCTGTTCGAGTTTGGCTTCTACCTTGGATGTGGTAATATCTACCTCCATATCCTCATTCCTATTTGTCATCTTACCATTATCCCTAATTTGTTTAGATATTGGGCCATGCCTCGATTATCCTTAGCCTCCACTCCATCCTCAGTGTTTAGCGGTCCCATTTCTTCTTTCTTTGTTTTCTTCTTATTTATATGGCTATAGAACCTTTTACTATTGGTTTAATTCCCTTTGCAAGGTCCAACTCTACATGGCTTTTGGCCTTTCTCACTTTATCCCTACATGTTCTGACCTCACTAAGGTAGCTTTCCTTGCTGATCACTCCCATCTTCCACTCCTTGTAGGCTTTCTGCTTTTTCTTAATCACCTCTCTGAGATGCTTGCTCATCCAGCTTGGTCTACAACTCCTGCCTATGAATTTTTCCCCCTTTCTTGGGATGCAGGCTTCTGACAGTTTCTGCAACTTTGACCTGAAGTAATTCCAGGCCTCTTCCACCTTTAGATCCCCAAGTTCTTCAGTCCAATCCACTTCCCTAACTAATTTCCTTAATTTTTTAAAGTTAACCCTTTTGAAATCAAAAACCCTAGTCACAGATCTATTTTTGTTTATCCTTCCATTTAGTTTAAACTGAATTAGCTCATGATCGCTCGAACCAAGGTTGTCCCCTACAACCATTTCTTCTATGATGTCCTCACTATTCACCAAAATCAAATCTAAAATGGCATCCCCTCTTGTTGGTTCAGCAACTACTCGGTGAAGAAATTCATCAGCTATCGCATCTAGGAAAATCTGAGCCCTATTATTATTACTAACACTTGTCCTCCAGTCTATATCAGGGAAGTTAAAGTCTCCCATGCTCACACAATTCCTATTAGTATTTACTTCATTAAAAACATTAAAAAGGTCTCTATCCATATCCAAATCAGATCCAGGCGGTCTGTAGCACACCCCAAGGGGCTATCTCAGGGGAGGCTCTAGTAGCTTTCTTCCCCAATGTGATTTTTGCCCAGACAGTCTTATCCATCCCATCCCTTCTTATTTCTTTACAATCTACCTCATCATTGATATACAATGCTACTCCACCACCTTTGCCTTTATTTCTGTCTTTCCTAAACAGCACATACCCTTCAATACCTGTACACCATGTTTCTGTTATCTCTATAATATCCGGTTTCACTTCCTGCACCAGTAACTCTAGTTCCTCCGTTTTGTTACCTAGGCTCCTCGCACTGGTGTACAAACATCTTAATTCTTGCTGTTTGGCTTCGCTCACATTGTTTACCCAATTAGGCCCAGACATTCTACCACCAGTATCACCTATTAGAATGGTATCTACACTACCCTTCCTCCATATGTCCATTCTCCTACCCACCGCTGTATCCTTTCTTTCTTTGTTTTCTTCTCTCTTAATGTTAAAATCCAGCATGGAGATTACCTGGACATCTCCCAACCATCCCCCCCAATTCCTAGTTTAAAGCTCTCTTAATCAGTTGTGCCAGCCTCCATCCTAGAAGTCTATTTCCCTCCCTACTCAGGTGAAGTCCATCCCGAGAGAACAGTCCTCTGTCCATGAATGCCTCCCAGTAGCCATACATCCCAAAGCCCTCCTTATAGCACCACTGCCTGAGCCATCTGTTGATCGTCATAATCTTGTCACACCTTTGTTGCCCTTCTGTAGGAACAGGCAGAATCCCACTGAAGATCACCTGAGCCTCGATTTCCTTAAGCGTGGCATAGTCTCCCTTGATACGTTCCAGCGAGAATCTAGCCATATCATTCGTTCCCACATGAAGGACAATCAGTGGATTCTTTCCCGCTCCCGTTAGGATCCTCTTCAGCCTCAGGTCCACATCCTGTATCTTAGCACCCGGCAGACAGCACACCCTTCTGTTCTCCGGATCAGCTCTGGTTACAGGCCTGTCTATTCTTCTCAGTAAGGAGTCTCCAATCACATAGACCTGCCTTTTCCTGGTGACGGTGCGATTCTCGGTCTATCCCTCTGGCTGCAAGTCCTCTCGATTCCTATTCACCCTTGCAATCCTCCGCAACCCATCCCGTATCCTCCTGGGGCTCATGTTTGGTGTTATCTCCATTGACTCTTCCCCTCTTCTTATAGGACTAGCTGATCTTCTCTTCTTCCTTGCCCCCTCACCTTCAGCGACCACCTGCTGTGGCCCTTCTTCATTTTCCAACTCCACAAACCTGTTCCTGAGCTCTATTTCTCCTTCACTAGCCCGTCTTTTCCTCTGCCTGGTTCTCTTAGTCACATGCTTCCACTGTCCACTTTCCTCACCCAGCAGTCTCCCCTCAGAGTTCTTTGGTCCTGCTTCCATCTGCAAGTCTGAGCTTTTCCATTCAGACTCCTCAGGTCTTTGCTCCATCATCCGCTCGAACCTCCTTCTAAACTCAACCAGCGTTTCCACAAGCCGTTAAGGTTACACAGTACACATCTTTTCCAATAAGCCTTAGCTCCTCAAGCCTAAACCCTCAGTAACTATGTTGGCCTTACACCATATCCTGATTGGCAAACAAAGCAGGTATATTTACCAATGCTAGATGGAGACTTTTTCTCTTCTCTTCTTTTCCCCTCTCAGATACTTGGTCTCTCAAGGGTCCCCCGAAGCAGGGTCTAGGTCACCCTGAGCTCTTCTGGTTCTAGAATCCTGCAAAGGTTCCCTCGAAGCGGGGCCTAGGTTATCCCGAGGACTTCAGTCCTACAGTCTTGAACCTTTTCAGATGTTAATTGGGAACTAACTAATTTACTTTGCTTAGCATTTATACCTTTTTTTCTCAAAGGAGTCACATGTCCCAGAAATATGTCTTGTGGATATTTTATTACTGGTTTTCTCTAATTAATATTTTGGAAGGGATTGCAAAGCAGACACATACCAACGCTCAATCAACGTTTGCCCTCTCATCAATTATTCACTTAAGCTCCAGAGTTGTCATTTTGATCCAGGTCAGCTTGTACCAAGCCCACTTATTGCATGATTTTACATCTTTTTTACTTTGTGAGTTGGTTCCCCTGCTAATATTCCAAAGTTCAATGTTGAAACATACACGCAGATCGAGCCATTATTAACTATTCAGGTGCCGTTTTAGCACTTCCAGTAATTTTCCGCATCATTTATCTAGTGCTAATAGAATCCTGTTCCCAGAATCCTCTAGCAAATTCAGACATACCAAACCATTCCCAACTCATGCTTGCCACATTTTTTCACATTAGTCACAACAATTCATAATCATTTGGCACCAGCCCAATAAGGAGGTGATTTGTTTGCTTTGACATCGACAGACCAAAGGGCATCTTCTGACACTAAGAGGCAGAAACATCAGAGGGGCCATTTTGTTTCATTCTAAATGAATTTAACTATGACTTGCAATGTCTGAAAGCTGACTAAAAATTTAGGGCCTCATCCTGCAAAGACTTGCAACGTTATGCCCAGTTTAGAGTCCTGTTGACTTCCCTAAGACTGCTGATAGCACGTACAGCTAAGCATGGCTTAAGTCTTTGCAAGAACTGGGCATTTGTTTTGTAATAGCTGTATACAGTGCTTGTACGTATGAATCCATGCGTGTGTATATATTAATTACATCCAAACAGCTACATTAAGGGACTATTAAGGTTGCAAAGTTAAGTACTCAAGGAGTTGCCAACTGCCAGAATTAGCATTGGTCCTGCCACCTTAATTTGGCCCCTGAAGCATGTACATTGAAATAGTCTAATTACATGATCATTAAAGCTGGTCGGAAATCGACCAATAGAATGTTTGTCAGCGACATGCAGAGTCATTAAAAGCAAAACATTTCCAGATACCTGCCTAGTTCCCTGCCAGCTCACCCACCTTCCGGGTTCCTCACACCCCCTGGGTAGCCTCCCCCAAAGCCAGGGCTTCTCGCTCCTGGGCAGCCTGTCTGGTGGACTGCTGTAGGGCAGGCGAGGCGCAATCAGAACTTTCACTACGTCTGTTCTGTGGGAATGTTGCATTTGTGTCTTTTTGTTCTGAATTGGAACAAAATGTGACGTTTGCATAGGACACAAGTGATGGTTCCTTGCATCTCTGACGATCACATACTATTTTTTTCCACAAGACCTCTGCCTCATTCAGTGCTCAGCATGGACTTAGCTCTTGGGATGGATCAGGTTGCGGTAGTAAACGACGCGGTTGTCTGCCTCAACTGATGAAGAAGTGAGAAGGCATGCGGTCAGTGAGAAAGAGAAAGGATAGCTGCCCAGAATAGTTGCTAAGCATTTATGGTTGCTATATACATTACATACCTGACAAGCTCATAATAGTGAGCAGTTTGAGCCATTTAGCAGTACGTACCTTGTACTCCTCCGCCCGAAGGCACACACCTTACCATTGTTATAGCTTCTCTACACAAAGGAAGACTCACTGCAGCCTTACCTCTGCCCTTCTCTACTCATCTTTCTTCAGATGCCCCTTGACCCACTTATTGCCCCCCTGACATAAAAGTGAGCATTTGTGGATGTTTGGTGCAGCAGTTGTTGGTGGTGGTGGTATACAGAAGTAGTGTGGTAGTCAAATGCCCACATCTCCCTCGGTTTCATCCCATAATCAACTGCTTGCACATGCCATTTTCAAATTCACCTCTGCAAACACTCTTCTGTCACATGTTCACTGATCTTTTGGTTTTACAGGGATGCTCCTGTCTAGCGTGAATTCCCAGGGCAAAGGATTGAGGGAAGGGCTCTCCAAGCTCTCCGTTCTAGTGTGCCAAGACAGTTGAAGGATAATGTAATGGTGGTGCAAAGGGAGGGCTTCTGCTGCCTCAGTTTCCCCACTTCCACAGCCAAACCACCACCACAACTAGCGCTTTGAAGTTACTCTCCCCTTCTAGCAGTGGATTATTATTAAAAACAGTTCTATTTAAAACTAGAAATTCCCAGCCCTCTTCTATAGGCTCACCAGTTCATTGCACCCAACACTGCAGGCAACTCCAGTCAGGCCTTTCTTACTGGCTGGTGAAGGACTTCCCTGAAAGCCCATTTCACACCCCAGGCCCTCTGCCTGGTAGCCAAGTAGAATATCTCTGCAGAGCACAACCCTCCTGCTCCTGTTCCTCCGAGTCTCTCAAGCCGCCATGCCAGATAATCATCTTTTATATCTCCTGCTAGGCCTGGGTGTGAGTCACATGCTCCCATCATGTGAACTCTAGGACTCATTCCCTTCACCTGGAGAGGTGGGCTAAGCCTGGCACAGGTGCAGCTGAGCCCCAACTCCCCTCAAGGGCCAGATATTTTTCTTATCTGCTTTCTAATGCTCCTCTTCAGTTTGTGTTGGCCAATCAAGATACAGGTTTTTTTTTTTCAAAAACTCTCATTGACAAATGAAAAGTCTGAATGTCACAAATGCACCGAAACTTATTACAAAGACCGGAGCTGGACTCGATCAATGGCGGCAATCAATTTTAATTTAATATGCTTTTCATCATTTTCAAATGCTGCACTCGATCACATTTTCTGCACAGCAGGTTTGTAATCAAGTTGCAATGTACCTTTAGGAAGGTTTAACCCATCCCATCCACAGCATAAACACTCCTGAGATAGTTTACACTGTTCTCTCCCAACCTCATTTTTCAATAAGAAATTCAATTTGCTGCCAGTTAGGTTTCCATCAGAAAGCTGTCTGGTTCCCTGCCAGCTTACCTGCTGGGCTGCTGGAGACAAGGGCTTCCAGGGTCCATGACTCCTGGGCATCCCGGTCATGTCTGGAGACCCAGGGCTTCCAGGCTCTGCGACTCTAAGACAGCCCCATGATGCCAGGGCTTCCAAGGGCCCTTCCGTGGAACCAGGAGCCTGGAAAACCTTGGGGGCTCTGAGGTACGAGGCTGGGAGCTGGGGAGATTTGGCTCGTGCTTTTCTCTGTGTGATTCATGAGTGGCTCTGGGAGCATTCATGCAATCTAGCTGGGTGTGGGGCTCCACACGGGGTTGTGCTGAGTGATCACAGCACCTGGAGGGGTTGCTGCTGGTCACTAGGAAAGCATTGTGAGAGACAGCCCAGGCTAGAGAGAGTTAAGGGGGAACAGCAGTCCCACAGTCCCAGGCTGCACCCCAGGGATCCCGTCACAATCGTGATGGTCCCTTCTGCATTCAAAGTCTAAAGAGTCTATGCATTTACCCTTACAATCACATCACCCCTGTGATTTAGGTCATTGCTATTATCTGCATTTTATGGCTGAGGCACAAAGGCAAATCACAGTCTGGGTCATAGAGGAAAATTATAAAAGAGTAAATAACTGAACCCAGGTCTCCTGAGTCCTATGCCAACACCCAAACCACTGACCCACTGTTGGTTAATCAATGTGTCCGTTAAGAAGAGAAATAGGATTACCGTGTATTGAAATGTAGACCCTCAACACTGCAACACTATATTAGTGTTTTCTTTACATGTATATAAGGTGAGAAACATAAAACCAACCAGGACATCAGAAGTGAAAACACAGCACTTCACATACTGCATGACAAACAAAAGCATCTGATTTCAGAAGCAGCAGTGGGAGGAGAAATGAGGAGGTGAAGTGATGCCACTAAATATGAGCTTCTAAGGGTATGTCTACACTATGAAATTAAATCGATTTTATAGAAGTCGATTTTTAGAAATCGATTTTATACAGTCGATTGTGTATGTCCCCATTAAGCGCATAAAGTCGGAGGAGTGCGTCCTCACTAACGTGGCTAGCATCAACTTACGGAGCAGTGCACATTGGGTAGCTATCCCACAGTTCCCGCAGTCTCTGCCACCCATTGAAATTCTGAGTTAAGCTCCCAATGCCTGATGGGGCAAAAACATTGTCACGGGTGGTTTTGGGTACATGTCATCAGTCGCTCCTCCCTCCGTGAAAGCAACGGCTGTCAATCGTTTTGTGCCTTTTTTCCTGGGTTACCCATGCAGACGCCATACCACGGCAAGCATGGAGCCCACTCAGCTCACCGTCACACACTTTAAAAGCTCGCTGGCGCTGTTTGCTGACTAGGTCAGACCTCAGCGCAACCAACATTCCCATTGTTATTGCTGCTTGCTGTGTGCTCCATAATATCTGTGAGAGTAAGGGGGAGATGTTTATGGCAGGGTGGGAGGTTGAGGCAAATCGCCTGGCGTCCAATTTTGAGCAGCCAGACACTAGGGCGATTAGAAGAGCACAGCAAGGCGCGCTGCGCATCAGAGAGGCTTTGAAAACCAGTTTCATGACTGGCCAGGCTACGGTGTGACAGTTGTGTGTGTTTCTCCTTGATGCAAACCCGCCCCCTTTGTTGATTTTAATTCCCTGTAAGCCAACCACCCTCCCCCTTCGAAATAAAGTAACTATTGTTTTGAAAACATGCATTCTTTCTTTATAATTAAAAAAAAACGAGATAATGGACAAGGTAGCCCGGGTGAGGTGGGGGAGGAGGGAAGGACACGGCCACATTGCTTATTGTAGCTACACTAAAAATCAAACTGTTTGAATGACAGCCTTCTGTTGCTTGGGCCATCTTCTGGAGTGGAGTGTCTGGGTGCCCAGAGCCTCCCCCCCACGTTCTTGGGCGTCTGGGTGAGGAGGCTATGGAACATGGGGAGGAGGGTAGGCGGTTATACAGTGGATGCAGTGGGGGTCTGTGCTCTTGCTGGCTCTCCTTAGCATCGCGTCCTGCTTCTGCTCTTCGCATTCACTTAATTCTTTCCTGGCCTCTGCCACTGAATGCTTCCATGCATTAAGCTGTGCCCTATCAGTGCGGGAGGACTGCATGAGCTTGGAAAACATGTCATCGTGAGTGAGTTTTTTTCGCCTTCTAATCTGAGATAACCTCAGGGATGGAGATGATAGAGGGAGCGTAGAAACATTCTAGGCTCTATGATTCTGGGGGGACTGCATGGTCACCTGTGCTGCTGAGTTCGCCACGCTGACCAAACAGGAAATTAAATTCAAAAGTTCCCAGAGCTTTTCCTGTGTACCTGGCTAGTGCATCGGAGTTCAAAGTGCTGTCCAGAGCGGTCACATTGGAGCACTCTGGGATAACTCCCGGAGGCCAGTACCTTCGATTTGCATCCGCACTACCCCAAATTCGACCCAGCAAGGTTGATTTTAGTGCTAATCCCCTCGTCGGGGGAGGAGTACAGAAGTTGATTTTAAGAGCCCTTTAAGTCAACGGAATGGAGATGGTTGTGTGGACGCATTCATTTTAAAATCGACCTAACACGGCTAAATTCAACCTAACCCCGTAGAGTAGACCAGGCCTAAGCAAATATAGGGAGATAAAAGGAGTATAATAAGAAAATGAAATATTATGAAATTAGAGAAGGCAGATGATCTCTTTCACACTGCCACACCAATGACTAACACGGTATCTCTCTCTCTCTTTCACACACACACACACACACACACACACACACACACACACACACACACTCACACTCTTACTTACTTATAATGAAGTCACTGTTCTCAAAGAACATCTTCACTTTAGACTTAATCCAAAGCCTGTTAGTTAATGGAAAGACTTCCGTTGATTTCAGTGGGCTTTGGAGCATGCTCTGTAAGTAGAGGTTTGCTATTGCCAGAATTGAGATCTGTGCATTGCAATGTGGTGTAATCATTCCGAATGTTAACGATGGCCAGATCCTGCCCTTTGGCAGAGGAGACCAGTGTGGGGAGGAATGCAGGATTGGAGCTTAGGACTTGTGTACACATGAAGTGCTAAAGCAGCTACCTACACACCAATGGGAGCAGTTCTCCAGTCAGCATTGGTAATCCACCTCTCCAAGAGGCAGTAGCTAGGTTGAGGGAAGAATTCTACACACAACCTACCTATATTGGGATTTAGGTTGGCTTAACTAAGTCACTCAGGGGTGTGGATTTTTCATACCCCTGAGCAACATAACTGGTAACTTTTTAGTGTAGACCAGGCCTTAGAGTTGGAGTACCACTAGAGCACAGATGTTCAAAAAGGATCTCAAACACTAAGTTTATAAACAGAAAGAGGAGCCAGGTTTTTAAATGTGTTTGGGTGCTTGAAGTTGCAGAAAGGCACAGAGTGGGGTTTCTCAAAAGCACCTAACTTTCATGGATTTCAATGGGAGGTAGGCACCAAAGTACCTTTAAGCATCTGAGTCTAGGTACCTATCTGAATCTTTAGGCATCTAAATACATTTAATAATCTGGCTCAAAAACATTAACAAAGTTGAGCTACAACAGTATCATGTGCTTTTCCTCGGTCTTTCTAATTTCATGATTGTTAATTCATTGGTTTTGAGTGAAATAAGGAAAGCTAACCAGAATTCTAGATACATTCCCATAACAACACTTTAGCAAAAGTTTAAGAAGTTATTAGGAATCTTCCCTGGTTATTCTAAATGTCAACACAAACTGTTATAGAAAAGGATTAGTTGGTAAATTATTTTACAGGGTGTATATCACATCACCAAATGATGAAATATGAAGCCTAATTAGGCCACATGCATGATCTATTTGAGAGCATTTCATAATTTTACTGACAACTTCACATCTTTTTTTATAAAAGACAATGCTTTAATTAAAAGTAAATTTATGTAAATCACAAGTGAGATTATTTGAATGGTTTAAATTAACCCTCAGGCCCATTAAAAAAAAAATGATTGACGCTCTAGGATTTGACATCGGAATTTGACACAAGAAAACTCAGAGCAGAAGCCTCAGTTTCTGGGACTGAAATTTGTCAGCTTTTAAAATCAGCTTATAAAAAAATAGTTTGAACTACACCACTGACTCATTAGCTAACAGCAAAGAAATAAATAGCACTATAAGAACTGAGGCTGTACCTGAGGTAAGCTGCTTAAGTGAAATATGTTAGTGGTACAGGGAGAATTAAATGTCACCAGGAAACCACAGAATTCTCACAAAATCATTCCTTTCAGATATGGTCCTCTTTGGTGTGGAACGTGATGATGTATCCAAAAAGGGTCCGGGGTTAATTCAAAAGGGGCACTGCTAGCGCAAACTACTACTAAGTCAAGCTCTTCCATCCTGAAAGTGACTTAAACAGAGTCCCAGTCAAGTGAAAAACTCTTGCAGAATAAGAATAACCCATGTGGAGCAGGTTTCTGAGATGTGCAGCTGATTAGATAGCTAGGATAGATTAGATAGCTAGATTAGAGAGCTGTGTGTATTTTCACCTATTTTACTGCCAAAAGTCCCAATGCATCCTTAATTTCTCAATTATTCCAATAAAAGAAAGAATTAGGACTCTTGCTGAAGATACAATGCTTTGGAAAATTTACACATTTTCCTACGACCACCAAAATTTCAAGATTTAAGAGGCATCTCCATGAATATATTCAGAAAAACCCTCTGTGTGTACATAAGATATAATGCCTAGCACTTTTCATCAATGCTTTAAAAAGGGGTCAGTATCATTATCCCCATTTTATAAATGTGGCAATGGAGTCAGAGGGGTAAAGTGACATGCCCAAGGTCACCCAGGAGGCCAGTGGCAGAACTAGGACTAGAACCCAGAACACTGGACTAGGATTCAGGAGACCTAGCTGCTCAACCACACTAAATATGGTGTTTTCTTTTGATTTTCATACTTCTGGCATCAGCGCAACAGGTACAATGTTCAGGCCTGATCCAAAGCTCATTTAAATCAATGGGAGCCTTTCCACTGAGTTCAAGTCTGACTCTTAGTACAAACAGTCTACCCAAAATACAAGACGGGGACAACGTCACATTTTTTTGTTGTAGGCATGCTAGTGATGTGATGGGTATGTCACATCTGTTTTTTGGACCCATGTGACCTAGTCTATGCCATGTTCACACACACTTCCATCCTTGCACATGAAAATCTAGGATATCAAATAAGCCTGGATTATCCTTCATATATGCAAAAAACATGTGTCACCTCTGCAAACTCTAGGGACTGTATGCTGCTGTCAGTCCCCCACGTCTCCTGCTTCCATTGAGGGGAGCTAGGCCTATGATAGGGTTACCATTCGTCCGGATTCCCCCGGACATGTCTGGCTTTTTGAGCTAAAAATAGCGTCTGGGGGGAATCTGTAAATGTCCGGACTTCCCCCCCCCCCCGCCGCCCCATGCAGAGTGCGCGCGGCTAACAGGGCAGCCGGCCGGATGGTGCCACTTACATGGGGCTCCGACAGCCAGAGAGAGCTCCTCCTCCTCCTCTCCCCTGCAGCAGAGATCACTCCCTCCCTCCCTCCCTCCCTGCATTCGCAGATCGCCTCCGGCCAAGCGGCAGGGTAAGGGGGCCAGGGGGTTGGAGAAGGGGCAGGGAGGTTCTGGAGGGGGCAGTCAAGAGACGGGGGGGTGTCGGGAGTTCGGGGGGCTTTCTGGGGGGTGTGGATAAGGTTTTGGGCAGTGAGGGTACAGGTAGGGGGCAGTTAGGGTGGGGGGGGAGTCTTAGGAGGGGGCAGTCAGGGGACAAGAGGCAGGGAGGCTTAGGTAGGGGGTGGGGTTCTGGAGGGCAGTTAGGAGCAGGGGTCCCAGGATGGGGTAGTCAGGGGACAAGGAGCGGGGCGGGGGGTTGGGAGTTCTGGGGGCGGGGCTGTCAGGGGGCAGGAGTGGGGAGAAGGATCGGAGTAGTCAGGGGACAGGGAGCAGAGGGGTTTAGATGGGTCAGGAGTTCTGGGGGGGGGGCTGTCAGGGGGTGGGGAGTGGTTGGATGGGGCGTGGGAGTCCCAGGGGTCTGTCTGGGGGTGGGGGGTGGATAAGGATTGGGGCAGTCAGGGTACAGGTAGGGGGTAGGATCCTAGGGGCCCAGTTAGGATGGGGGGAGGGTCGGGGGTTCTGACGGGGGCGGGAAGTGGGAGGGAGTGGAAGGGGCAGGGCCGGGGCTAGGGCAGGGCAGGGGCGGGGCTCCTCCCGTCCTCTTTTTTGCTTGCTGAAATATGGTAACCCTAGCCTATGACCCTTAGTAAACATGAGGAGCCAGACTGTGACTTGGACTAGCCATCTGTGCAGGTGTTTCAGAACCCCCCCTACAGGCTATCTGGACCTTGGGACCAAGCACTTAGAAGCAGGGATGGCTCCAGGCACCAGCGCAGTAAACGCGTGCCTGGGGCAGCAAGCCGCAGGGGGCGGCGTGTCGGTCGCTGTGAGGGTGGAAGTCAGGTGGCCTTCGGCGGCATGCCTGCGGGAGGTCCGCCGGCAGCCGGTCCCGCAGTTTCGGCGGCAATTCGGCGGCAAGTACACCGAAGCCGCGGGACCGGCAGACCACCTGCAGAAACGCGGCCGAATCCGCGTGACCGCGGACCGCCCACAGGCATGCCGCTGAAGCCCACCTGACTGCCGTGCTTGGGGGAGCAAAAAACATAGAACCGCCCCTGCTTAGAAGCAAGTAGAACTACACACTCATTCAACTCCTTCTTTGGAGCAGGTGGGCAGGGAGTGGCCAAAGTCTTGGCCCTATCATTTCTCTATTCTCTGGCCAGTACAGCTGAGCCAGCATAGGTGGGTAGTCATTTACTGCTGGAGAAGGCCAGCATCACTCCTCCCAGGAAAGAAGAGAGAAGTTGAGATGGCATTTTACCTCCCTGACCACAGTTCCTTCCTTGGAGTGCATATGGAGAGGTGCAGCTATGCTGTGAACTGTGGCAAAATTATGACGTAGACGTGGGCCCCAATGGCAAAGTTCAAGTCCTTAATACAGAGTTTGGGGCCATATGGTTGCAGGGTTAGGTTCAAGCCCTCCTCCCCTGAATCCCAATCTCTAACAAAGTGCTGTCTAGTGCTCCGTCCCCTTCCTGTTAAAATGAAAAGGTCGAGCACAGCCACTTCCTAGCGCTCTTGTGGATACAGGGCTACCCCGAGCGATTATGATTACTAATCATTGCAGCATTATCTGAGAGTCCCTGATGAGCAGTTATGTAAGCACAAGACAGATTAAATAGTTCATAAATAATGGAAGCAGAAGGCGTCTCATCTAGTAATCAGAACAGAGAAATCTCTGACTACAGACACTTCTGAAGAACACTCTACTCTTCTGGGCATTAGTCCTGAAGCACTGTAAATTAGCCACGTAGCGCTTCAAAAGGAGGCAAAACTATGTTGGTGCCCCTTGGCCTGAGCAGTTAACCAACATTCATGGCCTTGCGGGTTATTTCCCTTTGGAGGAGAAATCGATGATGGAGTTGGGTATTGCTCTGTTGTGACCCTGTTTATTTACAAAGAATGTACACAACAGTCTATTTCCCTGTATGTAGTAAGGGCCAACCAGCAGAGGCAGTTTCCTTGCTCACAATTTTCAGCCAGCACTCTGCCCAAAAGTAGCTCTCTCTCTCTCATGGTTTCCTCAGAAAGCCATTCACACTGCTTATCATGCTCTCTGCTTGTTTTTTTCTGTTTGCTTTTTCATAAAGACACAGCAGCAACCATATCAATTTCCCAGCTTCCATCTTGGCAATCAGTCTCCAGGGAAACCCTTCAGACCACATGGCTTAGCTTCTGGCTGGGAGCAGGCAGGTGAGAAGCCTCAAGGAGCAACTGGGCTCCCAGTGGGGGGCTGCACGGAGCTGAGACCCCTTTAACCCCCCCCCCCTCTTAAGTCAGTGGAAGCCCTCCTGATGAGGACGCACACCACTGACAAAAGGAGAAGTGTTTGATATACATCACAGCAGAAGTGGGAGGACATGGTCTACACACTGTAGAACTTTCAGATGTAAAGTTTAGGCTGTGAGGACAAGTGGTGGTGCCAAATCATAGGGATGGGATGGGGTGAGGAAGGTCAAGACTTATAGCAACAGGACTGTATGGTGAATGGGACCACCACATAGGCTGGCTTTCTGGAGATGGGAAGGAGTCTGGCAGTCTGCTGTCCTTGATGCGGGGTGGTGGGCTTGGAGGGGGCTTTTAGTTCATGAGAAAGTCAGCATGGAAAGGACACTAGGCCAAAGTCTCAGCAGACCTGGGTTCTAAGCTCAGCTCTGCTGCTAGCCTGCTGGGTGACCTTGGGCGAGTCATTTTGCCTCAGTGCTTCTGTTTCCCTCCCACTACCGTGTGAAGGGTTCGGTCACAGAGACCCCCTTGGGACTATCACCTGATGTGCTGAGATTATCTCTGCGCCCATTTTCCCTGCCAGCCTGGGACTCCAGAACCCTGCCTTGTTGAGCCAGACACGCCAGCCTGCTGCAACACAGACCCAGATCTGGTCCACGCCCCCAAAGCTGCAGACTTTAACCAAAAACTGCTCAGCAGGTCACCTATCTCCAGCACCCAGAAACCCAGTTCCCAATGGGATCCAAACCCCAAATAAATCTGTTTTACTCTGTATAAAGCTTATAAAGGGTAAACTCATAAATTGTCTACCCTCTATAACACTGACAGGGAGATATGCACAGCTGTTTGCTCCCCCACTTGTTAATCACTTACTCTGGGTTTACTAATAAACAAAAGTGATTTTATTAAGTCTAAAAGGTAGGATTTAAGTGGTTTCAAGTAATAGCAGACAGAACAAAGTAAGTTACCAAGCAAAATAAAACAAAACATGCAAGTCTAAGCCTAATACATTAAGAAACTAATTACAGATACTATCTCACCCTCAGAGATGTTCCAATAAGCTTCTTTCACAGACTAGACTCCTTCCTAGTCTGGGCCCAATCCTTTCCCTGGTACAGTCCTTGTTAGTCCCTGCAGACATCTTAGATGGAAACTAGGGGGTTTCTCATGACTGGAACCCCCTTTGTTCTGTTCTACCCCTTTTTATATCTTTGGCACATGGCAGGGATCTTTTGTCTTTCTGGGTTCCCACCCCTCCTTCTAAATGGAAAGCACCAGGTTTAAGATGGATTCCAGTATCAGGTGACATGTTCACATGTCTTGTGAGACCCCCTCCATTCTTTCAGGGCTGGTCCGCACTTATACAGGAAGGCTTGCAGGTAAATAAACCATTTACAACCAATTGTCCTAGTCAATGGGAGCCATCAAGATTCTAAACCACCATTAATGGCCCACACTTTGCATAATTACAATAGGATCTCAGAGTTATACTTCATATTTCTAGCTTCAGATACAAGAATGATACATGCATACAAATAGGATGAATATATTCAGTAGGTTATAACCTTTGTAATGATACCTTACAAGAGACCTTTTGCATAAAGCATATTCCAGTTACATCATATTTACACTTATAAGCATATTTCCATAAAACATTATGGAGGGCAAAATCACATACTGTCTATTTAAACCATAGGCTTTTTGGGGTAGGGCCTGCTAAAAACCAGGGGCAGAGCTCCCATTGAATTCTAAGAGAGTGGGATCAGGCCTGAGGCAGAACCTTATTTCTATTGGAGGGGTGGGGGGAAGCCAAAATAAATGTACTCTTAGCTAGTAATAAGTTGTAACCTTTTAGTGGCTGTCCAGTTCTATACAGCCTGCAAGTCATTTGGGAAGTGGAAATTATGGAGCTAGTGGGCCAGGTCCTTAAGTGTGCCAGAGCTACACTATATGCACCAGAGGAGGTTAGGGTAGGGTAGGGTGGGATGGGGGGGAAGGGAGGCTTCTGCCACTTTTAAACCCCCTCACTGCTGTGGACCACTAGGGAATGGTTCAGCCCCTGAGCCAAGTTAGAGCAGCCTTGAGGCTGCTATCTTGAGTAATTACTATCTTGAGTAGTTTTGTATCATTGGCGAATTGTGCCACCTCACTGTTTACCCCTTTTTCCAGATCATTTATGAATATGTTGAACAGCACTGGTCCCAGTGTACACGCTTTGGGGGAAACCGCTATTACCGCTCTCCACTGGGAAAACGGATAGGAAAAACTATCTTTTGACCACTTACTGATCCATGAGAGGACCTTTCCTCTTATCCCATGACAGCTTACTTTGCTTAAGAGCCTTATGTGAGGGACCTTATCAAAGGTTTTCTGAAAGTCCTGTACACTATGTCCTTTGGAGTCCCCTTGATCACATGCTTATTAATATCCGCAAAGAATTCTAATAGACTGGGGGGGACATGGTTTCCCTTTACAAAAGCTATGTTGACTCTTCCCCAGCACAGCATATTTATCTGTGTGTCTGATCATTCTGTTCATTATTATCGTTTCAACCAATTTGCCTGGCACTGACGTTAGGCTTATGGGCCTGTAATTACCAAGATCTCCTCTGGAGCCTGCAGAATAAAGGATCTGGCCCAATACCTTTATAGTAAACATCCATTTGACACTCAACCTCACAAAAATTAAAATGCAAACAAGGACAGGTAAAAATCCTCCAAACAATGCCCCAAAAGGAAAAGATGGGAAGCAAAGAATATGAGGAGCCAGCGCAGATCTCTCAGGATAACCTTCAGAACTTGTGTCCTGCTAAAGGACACAATAGGGGTACAGCCAGGCAGATGAGAATATATACACTGTATGACCAGAGCGCCAGAACTTGAATGAGCACATAGGGAGTTCAAGAAAATATCACGATTAACAGGATATTAACTATGATATCTGTAAACAGGTATCATCATCATGACTTGGTGTCAATAATAATTCAGTTTGATGTTATAATTGTACCCCCGGAGAAAGATTCAAGTTGGTGGAAAATATTTTCTAGTGATACTACAGAAGGTAATTAACAATTTATATCCTTTCCAATAATTTGCAAAGGAAAGGAAGGCGAGTTGCAGGATAATAAATCGTAAGGTGATAGCGTGTTGGATGGTAGCGTAAACTTCCTTGCCAAAGGAAAAATAACAGAACTATTAAAGATGTGGAGAACAGAGTATTACAAAGTAATTAATAAATCAAATTATTACAGCAGTTATAGGAGGGTTTTATTTTTAAATGTATTTATCTATCTATTAGGGTCTCACTCATGAGTCCCGGGCGCCATGCCTGTGGAAGTGAAAATGTAGCTGGAAGGAGCCCTCTTACACACACTGGATGGCAGGAATGCAGCTGCCACTGGATTGCTATTCCGCTGCCCACACAGGTGGGTGGAGCCATGGC
>NW_020699373.1:12332609-12351550 GCF_002925995.2 Terrapene triunguis | reverse complement strand
TCCTTCTAAAACATAATCTACACTGGCGGGGGGGGGGGGGAATCGATTTAAGATACGCAACTTCAGCTACGAGAATAGCGTAGCTGAAGTCGACGTATCTTAGATCGACTTACCTCCCGTCCTCACGGCGTGGGATCGACAGCCGCAGCTCCCCCGTCGACTCCGCTTCCGCCTCTCGCCCTGGTGGAGTTCTGGAGTTGACAGGGAGCGCGTTCGAGGATCGATTTATCGCGTCTAGACGAGACGCGATAAATCGATCCCCGATAGATCGATCGCTACCCGCTGATCTGGTGGGTAGTGTGGACGTACCCTATCTTATTCTGGAATTACTTTCCCATATAGACAAGCTCTGTGTCACAATCTGATTCCTGCATTTCTCCTGGGGTAACGCAGCTGTGGGCACAGCCCCTTACCTAGACCAGATGGTAAGGTTACAATTCAACTCACTTTCTATCTCAGGGCTGAATAGTTAGAATCAGAATGAATGCACACAGGTGCGTTCAATGCAAAATCAGCTAGTGAGAAATTGAAAGATTCAGGACCTTTGGGAATAGACAAATAAGAAGGAGCTAGATGAAACGTGACAGATTGGATTTTTCATTGAAGAAAATTAGAAAAATACTATTTCAAAAACAGATTTCAACATTTCTTCAAGATGAAAGTTGAATAATTAGTGTGTCATCAGGACTATTAGCAGGAAGATGCATGTCACCAAGCAAAGCATTTCAAGGTGACAGTCAGAAAATAAAGGAAAAATATCATCAGTTTTCCTGGTGGATGATAGAGACAGACAACTATGCTATGAAAGCGAAAACTTGAAATAAATTAAACTGAAAGCAGACTAGAAAAAGAATTATAGATACAAAAGAGATTGTGTGGTTATGTGTATAGACACCCATGCCACTGGTACTCCAGTGAGTTGCAATTTAGGTTGTCTTTGAACCAGTGTAAAGCAACCACATACTGGTTGTAATTAATCATGATTTTATAGCACTTTACACTCACTCTTCACAGCTGTCAAAGCACCAGGCTGCAGAGTGCAAGGTCCATGCCCGCACACTATATATTTAAATGAATTTATTGCTCATGAAAGGTTCAAAATAAAGTTACATGGAAATCTCAACTATGGAAAGGATACCGTAAGTGGATCAAAACTTATCCCTGGGGTAACTCCACTCACATCAGTGGGGTAATGCCAGGATAATTCTGGCTCATTCTTTAAGTACCATTTAGTATCACTGACTTAAGAGTTCGCAACACTGATATTATTTTATCATGGGACTCACATTATTTGCTGTTTTTCTTAAAGTCCCAACTTCTGGAGTCATGTGAATACCTGAGAATCTCAGCTTTCATTTAAAAATAAAAAATGTCTAGCTCTCATATTTGCAAAGAAAACCTGAAAATAGTGACCCATGTGCATCCTATGGATGCAGACAGCAGCAGGCAAACAAAAGAACCCAATGTTTGTTTATTTTTATAGATACACCAGACAATTTTAAAGCCAATTTTGAGATTTTTGGAGACCCGACTCGTGAGTTTTGAAGACTCATATTGTCAAATGGAGCGTTCTTTTACAAGAAACAAGGGTAGGAAGAAATAAGGATTCCACTTCAGTGGGCTTTCCCCCTCTGTCTAGTTGCTTTTTTTCCCTCTACCTCCACTCTAATCAACTAGCCACTGGTGTTCTCTATGACCTGTAAGGGAGGGTAGTATGGAGCAACCCACCACAGAGTGCGCGAAACTGCAGGGTGCGTCTCTGTTAGATGGTTAATTCGCCTGTGTTATAATCCCTTATTGAGATATATGTAAAAACTCTTTCAAGGGGAAGAAGCATGCAGCGGTAAGATGCAGACTCTAGACATGCCTTCTTCCAGTTGCCCTCATTATCAGAAGGTGGAGAGCTTGCAATTATACTTTAGGGCAATATCATTGCCTACAACACTCAAAACTTAAACGAGCTGTTGCCAAATCTTTCATGGTGAAAGGGTGAGCAATGATTAAAGTTGGTGTGCCCCTTGGGGCTGGGCACAGTATAGGAAACCCTCTGTAACCTACAGCTCAGCCCTCCAGCCAGGTCACTTGGAGCCTCACCCTTCCAGGGTAACAAGAAAGGCCAAACAAAAGCCTGAATTCCAATGATGCTATATCAGGCCTTCAGTCTCTGTCTAGGTACAGCTGTCCTTGCCCCTTTACTCCCACAATTTACATCTCCCCTCCTGCAGGGGTTAATGGTAGGGGAACATTCTCCTCTGGGTTCAAGCCCGGGGCCATTGTGATAGGCAGCTAGGGTCTGCTCCTTACAATCCCTCCTTGGGTTCCGGGACTGCTTCCATGGGTGAAAGTAACTTAAAGGACTTACCGGTATGCCAGAGTCCTGAGCAGGGCGTGGCCTCAACCGGAAGAGGCGTGGCCTTAACCGGAAGAGGTGGGTCTTTCAAGATTTAAAGGCCCTGTGGCTCCGTCTGTGGCTGGAAGCCTTTAAATCACTCTGGAGCTACCAGCAGCAGGGCTCCGGCAGTGATTTAAAGGGCCCGGGGCTCCCAGCAGTGGCTGGAGCCCTGGGCCCTTTAAATCACCGCCGAAGAAGCCGGTCCAGTCCGGCACGGCGTACCGGCTCTTGCCGGTACACCGTACCAGACCGTACCAGCTTACTTTCACCTCTGGCTGCTTCCTACCTTTGCCTGTTTGTACGTTGGTCACAGAGCCACATTCTCCTGTCCTCTCTCTCTGTAATGTCATCTCACCACGGAGCTTTCTCCCAGTTTATTATTGAGGGTATGTCTACACTGCAAAATAAGACCCACAGCAGTGAATCACAGAGCCCTGGTCAACTGACTCGTGCTTGTGCCATGAGGCTACAAAATAGTGTCGACATCTGGGCTCAGGTGGGAGCCCAGGCTCTGAGACCTGACCCACCCCCACTCATTAGGTTTCAGAGCCCAGGCTCCAGCCCAAGCACCTACATTGCTATTTTTAGCCCCACAGTGTGAGCCCCATGAGCCCAAGTCAGTTGACCCAGGCTCTGACACTCGCTGCTGCGGGTCTTCTCCCCCCTCCAGTATAGACATACCCTTATGCAGTCATCAGGGCAGTTCCTACCCTCTCCAGCAGCCACCCTCCCCTGCCTGAGTTCTAGCCTTTAGCAGCTGGAGAGGTAGCAGCCCCATCTGTTAACCCCTTTCTAGCTCCCCTAGGGTGGGGTGTATGCAACCCATTGCAGTAGCAAAACGTAAATTAAGCCATCCCACCCTGTCTTTTCCCACAGACTCCAACAGCTAGGGACAGACTTTTATTCCTTGGAGCTTCTGCTATGAGGTTTACACAAGTGAAATCTAGCTGAGTTAATAACAAAATTAGCCGTCTTTCTCTGAAAAATGTAAAGTTCTTTCCAGAGACTATTCAAAGCAACATGCTAAATTACTTAGGCTCCTAAGTCATTTTGAAAATTGTACCAAGTGTGCTTACTGATCACATTACTAATGAAATTAGAGCTGCATGAAATTTTTCAGATGAAGCATTTTTCTTTATTAAAAAATGCAGGTTCAGTCTCGCAAATTGGTGTTGAATGCACCAAATTATTTCCAAATAACATTTTTAAAAATAGTCTGTTTCAAAATGAAATTTCAACTCTTTGGTTGTTTTGAAATGTCCTTCAAATTTATTTTAAAATTGTTTTACGAAGTTAAAAAAAATGCGCAAAAACCAAAACATTTCACTTTGGTTTTGGTTGACTAAAAAGCATTGATTGAGTGACTGAAAGCTTTTCTTTCTGACTTGTCACATTTTTGAAATTTTTGGCAAATTGTACATTTTAGTTCAACCTGAATCATTTGTTTTTATTTTTCAGAATTGTCAATTAACAAAAAAAAATCCATTATTTGTACAGCTCTAAATTAAATCCAAGTGCTAAAAGCAAGATAAGGACATCACAAAATGTACACTGCACACATAACATATCCCATACAAAGCAATGCATATTTTGTCATAACATCCTTAACTCCACCGTATGAGTTGTTTCTATTTTTGTTTTTAAAGTATGGATTTCTTTAATATAGTTTTGACCAAATCCTGCTTCCATTGATTTCAATGGGAAGTTTGTGCCTTGGATTTCAGTGGGAGTGAGACTGGTCAGTATCCCACATTTCAGCATATTGCTCTGTTGGTTTGTAAAAACTTGAAGTTTGTCTACACAGAGAAATTGACCAGCATAATTATTGTGGAATAGCTCCCCACATGGAAACATTGATTCTGCAATAGCTATTCTAATCAATTTCTCTATGTAGGCAAGACCAAATTTTTCTATAGTGGACAGCTAACAGAGCTCTTCTTTTAATTGCATTGATAGGTGTGGAAGGGGAAGTAATCTGTGCTAAGAATAAGGCTAGTGTAGATTATTTGTCCCTCTGCAACAAGGGGGAAACCAGAGATCAGATATGCTCCTGGACAGCGTAAATATGCACTGCTCCTTCCTCAGGGGATTGTCACAAAGCCATCATAGCAGCCTAAGGGCTTGGACATGAGGTTATTATAAAGGTGACTTCATCCCTCATCATAAGCAAAATGCAAATGCATTTGGGGGGGGGGGAATCCTTATGCTTTCATTTTCTGCCTCTGAGCTCAACTGTACAAACCACACGTCTTCTGGTGTCACTTCACTGCAGCTAAACAAAGCTGGACAAATAACAAACAATTATTTAGATCATTTATTTGAAAATTGCCGTCAAACTCATTGAATAAACCAAGATTATTAACTGGGACTAACTTTCAGCTAGATATCACTGACTTTGTTTTCATCTAATGCCAATCTAAAGGCAAATTATTAAAAGCGGATTTCTTTCAATGCTAGAAAGATCAGCGATTGAACATTCACTGTGAAAACAGCCATACAATGATGATTGTCATTAAAGCTTTGCAAATGCCCGTGCAATAATTAACCATTGCTAACTGCAGGGAATAGAGCAGTAATGTTATCTACTTGCAAAGGCAAATGTTTTAACAGTGATTACTGTACTCTGGGATCAGAAAAAAACACCACTGAGAAGGTCAATGATAAATGCTGTAGCACAAACAAAACAGTCCAGAGGCTAACAGAGGAAGCAGACTTGGAGTTGGTGCAGTAATTATGTGCAATGACGGCATCACTTCATGGGCTTAATTGAGACATTCTAACAGCTTCTCTCTTGCTAACATGGCCACCCACAAAATGAATGGCTTGTCTTCTGTTCCTGTTTCTCCGGGAGAAGTGAACTACCACCAGCCATAGTTCTGGGTGTATTAATGCCTACATCTTTGAGCTGGGTACACGCCTCAGTTGCTGTGAGCTCCCCTTGAAACACAGGAATAAAATTATATGTTATGTAAATAGAAGGGAGAAAGAGAGAGAGAGAGACATTTTCCCATCTCTTCAATAGGTAGTTCAAATATGGTAAAACCAAAATGGAAGTACTTAGCAGAGTCTCTTTCAGGAAGAAAAGAAGTTCAAGCAACCTTAGGCCCAGTCTACACTGAAAATGTTTACCAGCCGAGCTATCTAGCAGGGGTGTGGAAAACCACATCCCAGGCAACACAGCTGACAACCCCCCCCTCCCCCCGCAGTGTAGACACAGCTATGCTGACAAGAGAGAGCGTCTGTCAATGTAGTTAATGTCGTTCAGGGAGGTGGTATTCCTACACACTGGCAAAACTATTCCTCCTGCATGCTGCATCTCTACTTAGTGGGCTATTGTGGCGTAGGCTCTGTAATATAGACTCAGGCCATGTCTATACTTTCAAATTAAGTCAACCTAACTTACATTGGCATACAGCCACAGCAGTAATGACATCACGTGTGCATGTCTACACACGTTCATTGTGTCGGTGGTGCGCGGCCTCACCAGGAGTCTTACATCGATTGTATTGTCAGTGCGGAGCATTGTGGGAAGGCTTCTGAAAACGAATAACAGTTGACATAGGCAACGCAATGTCTATACTGACACAATCAACCTAACTACATCAACCTTGACTCTACGCCAGTCATGGAGGTGAAGTTATTAAGTCAGCGTAGCAGGACAATTACGTCGGCGGGAGCGAAATTTAAGTGTAGACATTTCCATAGTTCGGTTGACGTAAGCCGCCTTGTGTCAACCTAACCCTGTAGTGTAGACCAGGTGATAGACATAGGCTTGATGGCTGAGATTTTCAAAGGAGTTTAAAGAAGTTAGTGCTGGGCACCCAACTTTCTTAGAACTTGTCTATACACACAAAAGTTATAGAGATTCAACTATACTGGGATAGAGCACGACAATCCCCCTAGTGTAGACACAATTATATAAGTATAAAAGGTGCTTTTCCCATTCTGAGAACTGCCTCCTTAAATGGACTGGAGCTTTAGAAAAGGCCTACTACTTATGTTTCAGTTCACCTGCAGCCTGCTGCAAAGGAGAACGTACACTTTGTGCTCTTTAACTGAGCTCACTTTTATGTGAGTGTTTGTTTTTTCTCTACATGCAAAAGACCATTGTAACTAAAACTGTACGTTGGCAGCTTGAGTATGGAAAAGCACAACGTGTGAAAGAAAGAATCTGTATTAGTCAGGAATTTAATCGTGAGAGACTGGTCCCGGAAAAAGAAAAACAGAAGCGATTTTTTCCCCCTTCTCATTCCACAAAGTACAAGCTACTATATTCTTAATTAGAATAGCGCAATGAGCTTCACATTAGCATTCTAGCACTACTCATCCCAAGTTTAGTTGCCTGCATGCTGGCCTTGGTTCATCTCAATTTTTAGGAGACCACCTGTAAACATATCCAGCCCCAATGCAAAATGTTTTGTTTCAGTATCATTCCCCCCTGCCCTCTTTTTTAATTGTTTTCTGACTTTCAGGCATCATCCCGTGCTGGGGAGTTAGGCTTCCAACCTGCATTCTGGCTAAGTAATTCCCATCATCAGCAATGAAAGGCTGTTGCTTCTGGGCTGGCTGTTGTGACTAATCTGTATTCTTGTGCTCTCATCACCCTTCAGTGTTCATTCTTCTGCTGCCCGCTAGCTCGTGTAGATGGTCCCCCGCTTGCGTCCTAATGATAGCTTTTTTGCTTCAACTCTTGCTGTTTCCAACACGGATTCATTTTCAGTGTAATTTACCTTCCCTGCTCTTTTATTTGCCACAGTTACACATTAACTCATGTGTGCCTTTAGACATTCTTACAGCGCCTACGTTTCCAGCTCAGCCTGTATGTTTCTCTAATCTGACTTTCAGTCCTTTCTGATCTAGAGCCCCTTCTTCCTTTTTTAATCCAATCAGATTTCTCCCCATTAATAGCCTCTTCAGTTGCCAGTTCCAGTGAAAAGTATAGTTATCTCCTTTTCTATTAAATTGATCTCAATACCAGTAACATATTTCTCCAATTTTGTTCCCTTTCTTTTTGTATAAAGGAAGAGTTCCAAGTGCTAAGTGATATTTGGTTCCGTCCTTAAAGGTTATCAATGCCACAGGTCACAATGATGATTTTAGCAAGTGTTGGATGTGAGCTGTTGACTTGCAGAACTTTTAAAACACATTCACACATTCATTCAGGGCATCCCAGGAGCCCCTGTGCCCCATTTGGGTTTGACTTACGTTTCCGATCTGGAGCCTAGAGCTGGTGAAAATATGGGGGAAATCTTTCATTAAATCTTCCTTTCTCTTCTTCTTCTTCTTCAAAATTTCAATGAAATTGTCAATTGAGTTTTACATTTTTTTTTAAACTAGATTAGATCTATATCTATATATAGGTCTAAATATCAGATTTTGGGAGAGCAAATATTTGAACCCCCTTCCCCCAATTTAATGGAAAACCAAATATTTTGGATGAAATTAAGCCTTGATATGGTAATCGGTGGCATACACCATTTTGTAATAACATCTAAAAAAATTTTTAAATGCCTTTTGAGATACCATGAAGATTCAGTGAAACATTTTCTGCCTACTTCACTTGTCATTACTACCAAAGCATCACTATTGCTATCATTACTATTTTTGCTGGCTAACAAATGTAAATCTCCTTATCACTTCATAATACAGAGAGCCTGTTTAAATAAAGATAATTAAACAGTGAAAACTAGAGCCTATCAAAAATTTGCAAACTTTTTTCATTAAAAAAACTGGACTTTCAGAAATATTATTCACAAAATTCAACTTTAGAATACGCATGCACGCACACACATACAGAGAAAACTGGAAATTAAAGTATTTAGTCTGTTTATGATTCCCCTCCCCCTTCAAAAATGGCTAAACTCCTATTCATAGAGTTTAAGACCAGAAAATCATCTAATCTGGTCTCCTGAATACCACAGGCTAGACTATTTCTGTACCTTATAAAGCACATTTTTGGGAGGGTTACTAAAATATATTTTGCGAACTTTGGAAAGACAGAGAATTATTCATTTAAAAAAATCAGTGTAACTGAAGCAATTTTGAAATTTCAAAATAAAACTGGCTTTTCTTTTTCCAACCAGCTACTATGAAAACTAAGAAGGAAATGAAAGTATAAACTCTCTCTGCATGTCCACATTTTCATCTGAGTTTTAGCTTTTATTATTAATTGTTACTTAGATATTAAGCAGTAAATATTCAGACTTATGTTGAGAAAAGGGTTTAGATTAAGTTCTCTTATTTTCAGCTATCTACCTCTCTTTCCCCTCCACACATATTATGGAGTAACTTTCACCCACATACAGAGACCCCTTTAAGAACTATCAGACGGCAATCCTGCTACTACTGGGCATTAATCTAATGTTGCATCTCAGTATAACAAGCTTGTTACGATTTCTTGGCTCAGTGTGACATCCTCTTCAAGAGTAACCCAGTGGCCTACAACATCAAGAACGAGATGTCACATTAGAGCACCTGTCAATGCAAATCTGATTAGAAAAATAGAAATGCTGGTGCGCAGTATCTTGCCGTACCTATAAAGTATCCTGACATGGGAGGCTTTTAATGCCAGCAGTTTTGCACCACCTCAATTATTTAATGAATCCCTAATACAAATGCAGGAATGCCAAGCTTCTGGTCTGTTAGAACGTCCTGATTGTTTTTAGCATTTGTGAACTTTTTATTTTAATTCAGATTACTCCTGCCTGTAATAGCAGCCACTGGAGTAAGTGGATATTGACCTGGCCCTAGGGTGACCAGATGTCCTGATTTTATAGGGACAGTCCTGATTTTTGGGTATTTTCTTATATAGGCTCCTATTACCCCCCCCCCACCCCCATCCTGATTTTTCACATTTGCTGTCTGTTCACCCTACCTGGCCCTTTAAGAGTAGAGGTGGCCAGAAGACTCCATTCCAGAAAACCAAAACGAACCAAAGCCCAGGATATGGCCTTATAGAGGAAGCAGTCCTGGGGAACTAATAGTTGCAGGCGGGGGAAGAACACACAGGACACTTCCCTTTTAAGGGCCCAGGGCCGGCTTTAGGCTGATTCCCCCAATTCCCCCAAATTGGGCCCCGCGCCTAAGAGGGCCCCGTGCCCTACAGAAGAGTGACTAACTTAGGTGCCTTTTTAATTTTTTTATTCACCCGGTGGCGGTCCGGGTCTTCCGCGGCACGGCGGCGGCGGTTCCTTCACTTGCTCCTGGTCTTCGGCGGCATTTCGGCGGCGGGTCCTTCAGTGCCGCAGAAGACCCGGAGCAAGTGAAGGACCCGCCGCCAAAGTGCCGCCGAAGACCCGGATCACCGCCGGGTATTCAAATCGGGCCCTGCACTTCCTAAAGCCGGCCCTGTAAGGGCCTGCAACCAGGAGCTCTGTAGGAGTGGGTTAGGATTAGCCAATCAAGAGGAGCTCTCTGAAGGAAGGCATTATATAGATTGCCTTCTTCCTCAGAGCAGGGGTGATGGTGGTAGGGGAAGGAAGCTAGAGCCAGAGGGCAAGGAGTGGTGACCCTGTGAAGAACAGGTCCTAGCAGGAGAAGACCTCTGTGTGGGTGGCACATGAGCCAGAGATAAGTGTGAACTCTTGGGGTGCATTGCCGAACTTTATTTTTGAGACTTTAAGGGCTATGTGGGACTGTCTGTGATCATTAAACTAGCCCCAAGTGAAGGGCACTTCTGTTCATAAGAGAGAATGCGTAGCGCTCCTAAGAGGCCCTAAAGAGGAAACACAAAAGGGGAGCGATGCTGGGGGGCATCTGGCCATGAGGGGGTGCTCAGTACATAGCAGCATCATTACACAGGTTTTATAACCTTTTGTAATCCTGGCCATCTCATGGACTAGGGCCAGCACATGAAGATCACTCCTGTGGGTCACACCTTAGGTTTGCAAATGTAATAATCCATGAAAACAGAACTCACCAGTGATAAGTAGCAGCACACAGCACTCAAACACGGGTGCAAAAGCACTCAAGAAGTGGGAACGTTAATGGCTTAAATAAAAAACAAGTCAGAAATTTTAGCCCATACAGGAACAAAAACAAATATTTGATCTTAAAAGCATGAATGCAATTTTTTCCCCCATGAACCTCTGCACTCGCTAGTTGTGCTAAATCTGGAAGTAGCAAAATACCAGCCCAACTGGATACAGAAAATGCCTGAAATCCCACAAGAGCCTACGCTCATGATATTGAGTTCACATCAGTCCTGGTAGGAACAACAATGAAAAGGTGGGTTTTACTGCTTGCTTTGAAGTTAGACAGTTTTTAGCTCAATCTTATCTCCTACAGGAGCTCATTCCTCATCTTGACCCACATCACTTTATTTTAATTCAAATTCTCTCACACAGTTTCTTTTTCCAAACCAGTGTCCTACTTCCTTTCTTCAGCTGTCTCAGCCCCATCAGTTAGTACAAGGAAGAACAGAGTGTACTATGGGCATCCTTCACAGACGCTTCTTCCTGCAAGACTAGTGCAAATTTTAGTCAGTCTAAAAAAATGTGTAGTTCCATCTATCACTTCCTGGGACTGTTTGAAAAAAAGGTTAATTGGTAGCACGTTGCAGCACAAAAAGTAATTTTCTTTTAAGTGCATCACAGTACACAATTCTAAAACAATTCAAATGAAAATGGAAACTGTCTGGAATGCATGGAATATAATGTTAACTATTCTGACATGTCACCTGGCACATTTTCTTCTTTCTTTATATTAAGTAAAATTAGAATTTTCTCTCCACAAAGGAGTTTGTGGGAGGCTCCCAACAGCTGTTTATGTACCTGCTGCGTTAGAATTTGTTCAGATGCTGACATGGATTATAAATGGCATGGCTCTGTTCTATCACTTCATGTGATCCATGAAGTGGATAGATCTTTTGTGTTAGAGAACTTGCTGACCATTTTCTGACCGAACATTCTGCCATTGTGACAAGCCGGGGTACAGTCCAGACTAGTGGGGGGTTGTGTCACCCCTGCCCTGCAACTTTGGGTGCCTTACAATGCCTTGCTGTAATAGCTCCCACCTGGGATACTCACAATCAGCCTTCCAGCATTCAAATTCCATACCATATTTGTAGTTATGAGTACTTCTGCAATGGGGTACTTGGTACTTATATTGAAGTCATTTTAATCAGTACTTACAGAAAACACTGTCATTAAGAAACTGCTCCTTTTGGTTCTCCTGGTGTTTGGAGAAGCAGAACTTTGTACATTCCTTGTAAAATCAAGAAGATTGCATCAAAGAAAATACCAGATTCCATCATCATTCTACTCCCAACTGGAATATCATCAGGGGGGCAAGCCTTGACTAGCCACTTGGGTTGAAAAGGGACCATTACTATATGTATATGAAATGTATTTCATAGCTGTAGTACAGCGCAAGAAAAATCTTAATCTCCACTTACGTTTGACTTTTTTTGTCCTTCATGCAATATCCCAATGCAATTCCTTCCAAGCTTGATTTTGTTTGATCTACTAATCAAGACGCCAATGCCATATGCCACTGATCGTGTTTAGTGAACTCTTGACAAATTAATTCCTGGAATTGATTTTCTTCCTCCTGGCATGAGAAGAAAGATTCATCACCTGAGAATGCCACAGAAGTTAGCAGCAAAGTCAATCGCATGGGATGTGGAGGGTATGCCGAGATAAGTTGCCTTTAAACAAAGACCAACTACTTATTGGCAAAGTATTTCTACACATCATGAATAGGGTGGACAGACTTCAAGACTTGCTGCACTCCAGTAAAACTACCAAAAGAATAACTATGCTTTTATATTGGCCCATTCCATTCGGTAGCTTGATGTTCATATCTTGTTGAGCGGCTGGTATTTGGGAGATTCTATAAGCAGAGAACTATGTAGCCAATGCGCACATCCTCCTGCATAGTTTCGAATATTAACTGGGAAGAAAAAAATATATGCACAGAATGTTGAAAAGAGGGAACAGAGTCTTTTGTTTCCTTTGCTGCATTTTACATTACGTCTGGTTGGAAAAAGCCACATGCCAGGTGGCAGACTTCTCATGACAACACAGTTCTTCAGCCTGCTAGGGAAAGGTAACCTTAATTATCTATAGGATCAAATCAAGGTGAAGTTGTTTGCATATTTACACTCTATGTACTTTACATAAGGTTTATACACTAGATAACCTATGTGAGAGTCACAGAATAAGGATGAGCAGAATGAGCGCCATGAATAATGTACACTCATATTAAGGATAATTCAATCATTTAAGCTGAAATAACTCGCCAGCAAGAAATTGCAGTTAGTGGAGTCTCTCTCTGTCCCCCTCCTGCAGTGCCAAACAGCAATCAGAAGTAGACCAGCTAATTGGGTCATATCCCTTAAAATAGTTTGAGAGCCCTCTAGTGGAGATTTTCTTCCCTTGCAGAAGTGATCAGAACACTGCCCGAGCAGCTATTTGGACTTCAACTGTGCCAGCGTGAATTCCCAATATTCTAAATGTTATGTAGAACACAAGAAACACTAGCCAGACTCTGAGAGGTACAAATGCCCACACCAGCCTCACGTAGACCATGTGATCTCAACTCTGCAGCATCTGAAACAGATTCTGAAGGCCCAGCATTTTACAGGAACCAGGATCCTAACATGCCAAAACTTTCAAGAAGCCCTAACAACTTTTGATACTAGCTTTCCCATAATTATGGCTCTGTGCATCAGTCAAGTCAGCCTCACTCCCCCAATAGCCAGGGTCCACCAAGTTCAAACCGTAAAATGAAAGATTTCAAATCACAAAAGTCTTGACTGGGGCTCAGACTGTGTGTGCATGCACAGGAGCATGAAAGAGAGTAAGCCAGCCCCTTTCTGAGGCTGTGCCTATACTCTGAGCTAGGGGTGTGATTGCCAAACGCGTACACTAGCGCTCATCGAGATAGCGTGAGTATAAATTGCAATGCAACCGTGGTAGCATGGGTAGCAATAGCAGAGGCATGGCTGAGCCATGCCAAGTACAACCCCCAGCTCCTAGTGTAGACGTAGCCTTAGAGTGGGTGGGACAGAACTGGATCCTTGGCTCTACTTTCCCTTCCCCATGTGCTGGCAGAACAGCTGGCATGGACTGATAACAAATTACCATCCCCTTAGAGCAAGGAGAAAGTCATTCCTCCCTGAGGCATAATTCCGTCCCCCTTTCTGCTGCTGGGGTGGGGCACCTATGCAATAGGTGCAGTAGAGAGAGCAATGGTGGCATCTCATCCGACATTTAAGCAGTTATCCATTTTTAAGATATCCCCTCACACACACATACTCTTAATTTAAATCAGTGCCGGACAAGATTTCCAGGACGTTCCTTTAGTGCTGCTTATCCAAACGTTGTCCTAGCTCCCTGGGCTGGAAACCACCTGAAATCAAACAATGCTCATCTGGGGCACTCTCAGACTACCACCCAAGGAACTTCACACTGTTTTCATCAGAACAGCGGGAGGTCCACTCCCCCTTATTCTAACTCCTAGCTCTGTGCGTGAAGCAATCTGGCCTTATGGATAGAACACTGGACCCAGAGGCCTGGGGGTGGGAAGGGGGGGAAATCAACCTAAGATACGCAACTTCAGCTACAAGAATAGCGTAGCTGAAGTCGACGTATCTTAGTTCGACTCACCTCGGGTCCTCACGGCGCGGGGTCAATTGCCGCGGCTCCCCCGTCGACTTTGCTTCTGCCTCTCGCCAAGCTGGAGTTCAGCAGTCGATGGGAGAGCGATCGGGGATCGATTTATCGCATCTACACTACATGCGATAAATCGATCCCCGATAGATCGATCGCTACCCGCCAATCCGGCGGGTAGTGTAGACGTACCCAGATACTTGGGTTTTCTTCCTGCCTCTGCTGCTGGATGTCTCAGGGTGAGTCATTTCCACTTTGTGCCTCCGTTTCCCTTTCTGTAAAATGGGGATAATCATGTTCACCACTTTTGTCTTTTGACATCTGCCAGTGGAAATGGCTATAGGAGTTAGGTATTCTTCTAATCTCCAACTTCAACAATTAAGCTAGTAAGCTGACTTCTAGGAGCTCACGTCAAAGTTTCAATGAGTCTCCATCTATCAGAATCCAGAGATAAGCGTCATTGGTCAACAAATAAATTTCCTGTCATTTCTTCAACAGATTGGCACATTGTCAGGCTGAGCTTTCCCAGCATGAGTTATTTGATGTTCTGCTATTGAGGGATGATTTTAAAATATATTGGTATTTTCCAGAGCATTAACCTGGCAAAAGTTTAGGAAAGTGGCAGCCTCACCTATTACTTAGAGCACTGGACTGGGACGCAGAAGATCTGGAGTCCATTCCCAACTCTGCCACTGACTTGCTGGGTGACCTTGGTCACTTCATCTCTTTTTGCCACAATTTCCCTCTGTGAAATGGGGGTAATGACACTTATCTCCTTTGTCAAGTGCTTTGTGGTCTATGGATGTAAAGTGCTAGATAAGACCTAGGAATTATTACTGTATGCAAATGCTTTACAGTACAAAAATCAATCACTCCAACTTGTTTGTTTTTCTGCCCCTCTCCCCCACTTTTAGGATGGTTCTTCACCCACCTGTTTCAATCCCAATTTCTTTTATTATTCATTGCATTTGGCACAGATTTTAATAACGATGTATCTGTTATTTGTACTACAGTCACATCTAGATGTGCCAATGGAGAGCAGGGACCATTGCGACAGAACACAGAAACAGACTGTCTTTGCCCGCAAGAGCTTAAAATCTAAATAGAGAAGACAGACACGGGAAGTACTTTTATCCCTATGTTACTGATGGGGAACTAAGGCAAAGAGACTAGGGGTATGTCTACACTACGAGGGTAATTCGATTTTACTTAAATCGAATATGTGGAATCGATATTGCAAAGTCGAACGTGTGTGTCCACACTAAGGACACACTAAGGACAGTAATTCGACTTTGTGAGTCCACACTAACGGGCGAGCGTCGATATTGGAAGCGGTGCACTGTGGGCAGCTATCCCACAGTTCCCGCAGTCCCCGCTGCCCATCGGAATTCTGGGTCGAGCCGCCAATGCCTTCTGGGTAAAAAAAAATTTGTCGTCATCCGTCCGTCACTAACGCCCTCCCTCCCTCCATGAAAGCGCCGGCGGGAAATCAGTTCGCGCACTTTTCTGGTCAGTGACAGCGCGGACGCCACAGCACTGCGATCATGGATCACGCTGCGACCATCGCTGCACTTGTGGCTGTTCTCAACACCTCGCAGCTTATCATACACCTTTCCCTGAGGCAGATGAAGAGTAATCAGGCGAGGAGGCTACGACACCGCCGTGATGGCCTGAAGTCGGAGAGTAGCACAGAGCTGTCAGAAACCACGAGCCCCAGCGCCCAGGACATCACGGTGGCAATGGGTCATGTGGATATCGTGGAACGGCGATTCTGGGCCCGGGAAACAAGCACGGACTGGTGGGACCGTATAGTGCTTCAGGTCTGGGATGAATCCCAGTGGCTGCGAAACTTTCGCATGCGGAAGGGGACTTTCCTCGAACTTTGTGAGTTGCTGTCCCCTGCCCTGAAGCGCCAGAATACCAGGATGAGAGCAGCCCTCACAGTTGAGAAGCGAGTGGCCATAGCCCTCTGGAAGCTTGCAACGCCGGACAGCTACCGGTCAGTTGCGAACCACTTTGGCGTGGGCAAATCTACCGTGGGGGTTGTTGTCATGCAAGTAGCCAAGGCAATCGTGAAGGTACTGCTCCCAAAGGTAGTGACCCTGGGAAATGCGCAGGTCATCATAGATGGCTTTGCCGCGATGGGATTCCCAAACTGCGGTGGGGCTATCGATGGGACTCACATCCCTATCCTGGGACCGGACCACCAGGCCAGCCAGTACATCAATAGAAAGGGCTACTTTTCAATGGTGCTGCAAGCACTGGTGGACCATCGGGGACGGTTTACAAACATCTACGTCGGATGGCCGGGCAAGGTTCATGACGCTCGCGTGTTCAGGAGCTCTGGTCTGTTTAGACGGCTGCAGGAAGGTATTTACTTCCCAGACCACAAAATAACTCTTGGGGATGTGGAGATGCCTACAGTCATCCTCGGGGACCCAGCCTACCCGCTAATGCCCTGGCTCATGAAGCCCTATACTGGCGCCCTGGACACAGAAAAAGAACTGTTCAACTACCGTCTCAGCAAGTGCAGAATGGTGGTGGAGTGTGCTTTTGGCCGTCTCAAAGGGAGATGGAGAAGCTTACTCACTCGCTGTGATCTCAGTGAAACCAATATCCCCATCGTTATTGCAGCTTGCTGTGTGCTCCACAATCTGTGTGAGAGCAAGGGGGAGACCTTTATGGCGGGGTGGGAGCTAGAGGCAAATAGCCTGGCTGCTGATTACGTCCAGCCAGACAGCCGGGCCATTAGAAGATCCCAGCGGGACGCCCTGTGCATCCGGGAGGCTTTGAAAGCTAGGTTCCTGAGTGAGCAGGGCAACCAGTGACTTTTCAGTTTGTGGACAGAAAAGCTGAACCTGCCCCCGTTTCTTTACCCAGTTCATTTTCACTATCCTCTCCAGTTACATACCCCCTTCACCCCCTTCCCCTTCCCAAAAAATAAAATCATTTAGATTTTGTTAATGAACACCGTTGTCTGTATTGCTGTTTTCGCGGGAATATTTTAAACCGGGGACGCAGACTGTGGCGGGGGGCGGGTTTAGGGTTGTGATGCAAATGATGCTTCTAAACTCCCGGAATGACAGGCTCCGCACTGGTGGACTGGTTATTTCAATGGAGCCTGCCAGCACTCCTGGGGGGGACTGTGTGTATGTGTCGGCTATGTGACTTTCTGGCAGGGGGGGTAGGGTTACATATCCCCTGCTGCGTGGATCTGTGATCCATGATAAGGACCGCTGCATAAGATCTGTAACTGCCCTCCCCCGCCACAAAGTCACAGAGCAACCCCCCCCCTCCCCAGAACATGAAAAACACCTCCCAGACTGACCAGGGTAACCAGTGACTGCACTGTGTATGTGTCCTGATGCTGGACCTGACACCGCCTCTGTACCCTGCTAAAGGTCACTGTCCTGTCCAATTACCAAGCCCCTTCCCCCCCTCCAGACAGACTCTCCCTCAAAAGAACCTGACTGAAACAGTAATGGAGAGAAACAAACATTTTATTGCGAACCAGACATGAAACGTGGGGTGTGAAACTTGGACGGGGGCTTGTGTGAGGTGGGTAGGAAAGGACTTATGAAATTTTGGGGAATGTCAGCCTTCTAGTGCTAGAGAAGTCTGCAGGGGTTGACTGAAAGTTTTAACGGCCCTTGCCGCCCCTCCTTCTTTGGAGTTTGGGTGAGGGTGGTGTGGGACTTGGTGGCGGGTGAGGGCAGTTACAGATAGACTGCAGCGGGGCTCTGTCCTCCTGCCTCCGGTCTTGCAGAACATCCACAAGGCGCCGGAGCGTGTCCGTTTGCTCCCTCATTAATCCAAGCAGCTTTTCAGTAGCCTGTTGGTCCTCCTGACGCCACCTCTCCTCCCGTTCCATGACTGCTCGGTGCATTTGTGACAAGTTCTCCCTCCACTGTGTCTGCTGGGCTGCCTGGGCTCGGGAGCATCCCATTAGTTCTGAGAACATGTCTTCACGCGTCTTCTTCTTCCTCCGCCTAATCTGCGCTAGCCTCTGGGAGTGTGCTGACAGGCTGGGTTGGGAGACAGTCGCAGATGTGTCTGTGTGAATTGTAAAAAGGGAGTGAATTCCTGAGACAGATAAATGAAATTGTATACAAAGAACCTAGTCTTTCTCTGTGAACAAGACCATGCACTGAACCTCTCACATGCGCACTCAGGACAAGGTCGAATTTTCGGCCGTCGCCTTCAGTGCCTGTGGACTTGCGGAGGTCTTGGAGTGTTCAGAGAACTGTGGCTGGAGACCTGAACTTCTGGAGCGGGCAATAATGGTAAGCCGCAGACTTGTGGCTGCTTAAAACTCCAGCAGTAGCACTGGCCTCCTTTCACATTGAAAGCAATGCCAGTCTCTGCTGCCAGCAATCAGGACAGCATGAACTCTGCCCCTGTCCCACCCCCTCGCGGCTGTCCCAGGGAAAGATCCCTGTATGCTGCCCCTCTCCCTCCACCGCGTGGCTGTCAAGCAGTCCCAATACTAACATTCCCCTCCCTAATTCAAAGCAGGGCGTCATGAGCGACATCACCCTCCTGAGGATCCCGGACACCCAGAGAGAACGCATGCTGCGGGAAAGCATGCAGAAACCGGGGCCGTATGCCGCCATGCTATGTCGTGCGATGATCCCGGAGTACTTGATTGTGGCGTGGAGGGGACATGTCTGCTACCACGGAGGGCCCACTAAGATCGCCCTACCCCGGAACCTGATCAACAGGCTTGAGCTCTACCTCCACGAGACCTACGAGGAGTTCTCCTACGAGGATTTCTCGTCGATCCCCGGCCACATTGACCGGATTTTCAGGTAGGTGCACTGGGACTTTGGAGTGGAGCGTCTTGGGCCTGGGAATCATGTAGTAACGGACATTGTGAAAATTTTTTAAAACACTTGGGACTAAATTGAGAAGAGCCTAAGACAGAGAAATCATGAAAA
>NW_020699373.1:12307894-12332599 GCF_002925995.2 Terrapene triunguis | reverse complement strand
GTAAATATTCCTGTTTTGTACCTGATTATTTTTTTACTAGTTTACAGAACTTTTATAAATGTACATTGTTAATAGTATAAATATTACCGTTCTGTTTTAAATAAATGTTTACATGTTTACAGCACTTACTGCTTGATCCTTCCCCTGATTCTGTGTCCGGGGTAAGGGATGGGGACGGTTGGTACGGGATCTCGGTAAGGGTGATGAAGAGCTCCTGGCTGTCGGGGAAATCAGCGGTGCCAGCGCTGTCGACTGCCTCGTCCTCCTCATCTCCTTCTTCATCTTCCCCGTCCGCTGTCATGTCCGACGAGGAACCGGCCGCGGACATGATCCCATCCTCGGAGTCCACGGTCAGGGGTGGGGTAGTGGTGGCGGCCGCTCCCAGGATGGAATGCAGTGCCTCGTAGAAACGGGATGTGTGGGGCTGGGATCCGGAGCGTCCGTTAGCCTCTTTGGTTTTTTGGTAGCCTTGTCTCAGCTCCTTGATTTTCACGCGGCACTGCGTTGCATCCCGGCTGTAGCCTCTCTCTGCCATGGCTTTGGAGATCTTCTCGTAGATCTTAGCATTCCTTCTTTTGGAGCGCAGCTCGGCAAGCACGGACTCATCGCCCCACACTGCGATGAGATCCAAGACTTCCCGATCAGTCCATGCTGTGGCCCTCTTTCTATTAGATTGCACGGCCATCTCTGCTGGAGAGCTCTGCATAGTTGCCACTGCTGCTGAGCTCCCCTCGATGTCCAAAGAGGAACTGAAATTCAAACTGCCCAGACAGGAAAATGAAAATGAATTCAAATTTTCCCGGGGGTGTGGCTGGTCAGAGCATCCGAGCTCTGACTGCTGTCCAGAGCGTCAACAGAGTGGTGCACTGTGGGATAGCTCCCGGAGCTATTAGCGTCGATTTCCATCCACACCTAGCCTAATTCGATATGGCCATTTCGAATTTAGCGCTACTCCTCTCGTTGGGGAGGATTACAGAAATCGATTTAAAGAGAGCTTTATGTCGAACTAAATGGCTTCCTGGTGTGGACGGGTGCAGGGTTAATTCGATATAACGGCGCTAAAGTCGACATAAAAGCCTAGTGTAGACCAGGCCTAGGAGTATATCTGCACTGGAGTTCCATGTATCATTTCCAGATCTGATTGAGCTAGCGCACTAAAAATCGCAGTGTAGCTGCTGCCCCAAGTACATATCTAGAGCCTTGGACGGGATCATACCCTGGGCACCTAGCCCGAGCCATCGCCTGTGCTGCTACAGCCATGCTGTTGTTTTTTTAGTGCTACCTGGGTCAGCTTGCACAGGTCTGACTTCTTGAGCTAAGAATTACACCTCCAACTCCAGGGTAGAACCTAAAGCTACATACCCAAGGGGTTGGGTGGGATTGTACTGAGCCGCCGCCCGTGCCACCACAGCCACACTGCTATTTTTAACCTACTAGTTTGAGCGGAGCTAGTGCACATTTGTCTACATGAATGGGGAATCACACCCCTCCCCCAGATGCAGTGTAGGGAGTGGGGTGGGCTTCAAAGCAACTTCGACCAGCTGTCTACAGAGCTGGTAGTACCAACCTCACTAGCTTGAGTCTGTCAACCCAGGCTGGGAGGCTGACTCCCGTGGGCTTCTAACAGTGTAGACCGACTCTAAGTGACTTGCCCAAGGTCATCCAGGCAGTCTGTGGCAGAGGCATGATCCCCTGAGCCCAAGTCCAGTACTTTAACCTCAGGATCATCCTTCCTCTTAGGACTGCCCATCTGTATATGAGAACTTTTCAGGTGTCTTTAAAAATAATTTGAGGATTACATTTTGTATTATTTTTCATAAAGAAACAGACAATGAATAGTACAAAAAGCTAAATGATGTACAGCTTATATATGTTTCCGAATCCTGCACACTTCATGGGATCTCCAATAGAATTATGCAATTTTACAACTTTTGAAAGCAACAAGACCAGACAATACTACATAGATATAACATGTTACAGTGCGGTCACATTAATAAAATACGAGAAAACACACATGAATAGCAGAGGAAGGGACTGCGGGGAGGATGTGAAAAAGAGGAGAGTCAGGTGGAACAGAAGGCTGGCATTCTTTAAACCATCTCAACATTTTTATCCAAATGTATCTAGAAACAGAGTCCAAATTTCTCCAAGCCCATATAATGGCTCTCTTTGGCTACTAAGACAGATCCAAATGAGGTTGAGCAAGATAAAGGCCTTAGCCTCTGATTTGTTTGTTGGAGCTGTAACAAAATACATTTTTTAATATTTAGCTTTGCACGATTACTGATCTGAGGATCTCGAACAACACGTGAAGTTTGCTTACCAAACCTTTGCAATTCACCCTCAAGACTTCTGGTATCTTAGCTTAACAAAAATGGACTTTGAGCCGATGGCTATCAGTGTTCTAAATGATTAATACAAAACCATTAAGATATCAGAAGCTCCTTGAACTACTCATAGCAACAGAAGACACAGGGAATAGCTTGTGGGTTTTCACATTAGAAGTATCTATATATTTTGTCAGAAGTTGCTGTGAGGCACCGTCCTAAAGGGTCCCACTATTTTTAGCAGTTATTCTATCTACGGGATGGAAAGCAACTCAGAAAAGGAAAAGAAAGAATACCTATAAGCTATGCCATCCAGTATTGTCTGGCCCAGTTCCACGCAGGATTGTCAGATTCATTTTCTTTGTTCCCTAGCCGCACGCTGCGACCTAGAGAAATGAACTGTGGACCCACTCTGGGGGAAGTGCTATCAGCAAACTGAACTCAGTAAAACAAAAATCCCAGACCAGTTACTTCTTTATTGTAAGTTTTCACTCAACATCACCTGCTGGTGCTACATTCTCCCCATGTAAATTTGGTAGAGTATTTAAAAAACAAAAAACCTACTTGCTTCCTCTCCCCCCCCCCCCCCCCCGTCCCCCATTGGCATTGTGCTTGCTGTATTGTTACAGTATTACTGTACCTTTTCTCTTGGGTTAATATACTATTAATTTCATTGAGTGAATGGGGAGAGATTAAAAAGACTGGGACTTTTCAGCTTGGAAAAGAGACGACTAGAAAAGAGGGGATATGATAGAGGTTTATAAAATTGTGACTGGGTAACCAAAAGAAATTAATAGGCAGCAGGTTTAAAACAAAACAAAAGGAAGTACTTCAAACTATGCATAAGCAACCTGTGGAATTCATTGCCAGAGGAAGTTGTGAAGGCCAAAACTATAAAAGGGTTCAAAAAAGAACTAGATAAGTTCACGGAGAATAGATCCATCAATGACTATTAGCCAAGACGGTCAGGGATGCAAGCCCATGCTCTGGGTGTCCCTAGCTTCTGACTGCCAGAAGCTGGGGCTGGATGAAAGAGGATGTATTACTCAATGATGTTCTGTTCATTCCCTCTGAAGCACCTGGCACTGGCGGCAGACAGGATACTGGGCTAGATGGACCTTTGGTCTAACCCAGTATGGCCATTCTTATGACCTCTGGTTCTTGTGTTATGTGAAGGGGTAAAGAACACTTCCTTATTCTCCAAACCCATCATGATTTTATAGACCTCAATCATATAGCACCTTAGTTGTCTCTTTTCTAAGATGAAAAGTTCCAATCTTTTTAATCTCTCCTCATAGGCAAGCTGTCCCATGCCTCTAATCATTTCTGTTGTCCTTCTCTGTACCTTTTCCAGTCCTAAAGTATCTTTTTTAAGATGGTATGACCAGAACTGCAAGCCGTATTCAAGCTGTGAGCTTACCATGGATTTATACAGTGCATTATGATATTTACTGTCTTATTATCTATCCCTTTCCTCATGGTTCCTAACACTGTTAGCTTGTCCAAAGTCACGCAAAGTCTGCAGCAAAGCCTAAGTCTCCCAAGTCCCAGGCTAGTGGCTTAACTACAGGACCATCCTTCTGTGCTACATGATGTATTACTACCTGCTCTCCTTTAGCTCAAGTTATTCCATTCTCAGACTGAGTGGATTTCTTAAGTGTTTACTTCTCCAAGTCCTAATTGCCTAAATATTCTCAAAATACCGCTACTTCCAGCTCCCACTCTACACCATGAAAATAATATGATGACAGAGTACAGCCATAACAGTGGCATGTAACTATTTCTAAACCACAAATCACCTCCAGACACTAAGAGAACCTCACCAAAACAAAGATAGTTTTTCCAACCTACCACCTCCACCCATCAAAAACCTACAGTTCACAGTACTAATAAGGTAATGGGAGGCATCTATTTATCAAAAAACATTGTGCCTTTAGATTATTACGGGCATTTGGCAACATTTCATATCTTGTAATCAAATTCTAAATAGGATGTTCTAGTCAAATCTCTGAATACCCTACTGGTGAGAAAATCATGAATGGATTGGCCTATGTGCACTATAATTATTTTAGGACAGATTGTTTCAGAGATTTCAGGCTGAATTTTTCCCCACGCTCTGCCAACGGGAGAGCGCTCTTCTGTTAGCATAGTTATTCCACCTCCGGGAGAGGCGGAAGCTGTGTCAGCAGGAGATGCTCCCCCGCCACCATAGCACTTGTGTGGACCACGATTAGGTTGATGCAACTTATGTTGCGCAGGGGGGTGAGGGGAGGTATCTGGTCATCAGGACACAAGCCAGGCTATTTATCAGGCAGGCAGTATGTGACAGAACATTTAAACACATCAGTGCTTAATAACAACAGGTAAGTTGTTATCCAGATTAAGTTTTTGTTTGTACCTTTCTCCCTAGATAAATAAATCAAGCTAAGTAGAGATGGGCCAAATACATTTGTATATAGAATACTAAGTAGAGATGGGCCAAATACATTTGTATATAGAATACGGTAGCCGACTACCAGTCAGTAGGGCAAGTATTTTGCTGTCCAAGTTCTGTATGTCGATGAATGCTGACTTTTTAATGGTGACAAATATAAATCAATTATTTTTTCTGCATCATGCTTCAAATGTCAAATTTCCAAGCAGACGGTTAAACTCCGGGAATGTGCTGGATTTTCCCCACCCACGCCCCCATCAGCATTAGCAGCCAGTACTCATTGGAGTGGTAACAGAACTCACTAAGAAGAGTAATATATAGTTACCTTAACTCTCTGTACTCTTGTTGAACAAAAACCCAGAGTAATCTAAAGTCATTTGTTTTCACTGGGATTGCACAGCCTTAAATTTCACTTCTGCAATGCTCCTAAACTCCACAGAATTGAAGATAAATTCCACTCATTTGATCTTGATAAAGTCTTTGGAGGCTCAACTTGAGCTTTGAAGAGGCCTTTCATGCACATCTATTAATCGTAATTATAAAATGAAACAGAGTCAGTTCTTTATCTGAGGATCGGGCCCAGCGTTTTTAAATACCAATAGGAAACCTAAATTCACAAACTCATTAGGTTCATCTTTAACATGCGCCTGATTAATACGGAGATTGAAATAAGTGGAATGATGAATTCTTGAACAACAGTGCACTGGTCACAGTCAAAAAAGTTAAAGTAATGCATATTAGTGACTTCTTTCATGTTTAAATCTTGTTATATAAACAGTTTGGGCAAGACCAAAGATTTTTGTCCCTTCCTATGAACCTTTCTCTGCATCAGTCTAGCCTTTTCTTCCTCTCTGCCCTTAGTTTTAAGGGGTTGAGTCCTCTTTAGGGCAAGAAGCAATAACTTTCATTGTCATTAGTGACTTATGATACCATTCAGCCTCATCACATAGAATTGTCTAATTAATTAGTTGATCTGATTGATTGTTTTTTATTTGGAGGTCACATTTGCCATAGTAGATAGCTCCCATGTTCTAACAGATCACATACAAATTAAGTTGCATGGTGGTTTAAGGACGTGCCTTCACTGCAGTGTTAGCTCCAGGTGTATCTTGACCATTGCCCCCAACCTGACTCACATCTGCACACGGAAATCTCCAGCTCAAGTTCAGTGGTGCTTTAAGCTTGTGTTAACTGGCCCACCAGGGAGCGTGGGTTGAAGCTCGAGTGTTGCTGACACTTGAGCTAGCAATGCAGTGGGGACGCAGCAGTTTGAGTTACAATTCACCACTGACTAATCCAATCAATCTGTGCCGCTAATCACTGTCTGTAGCTTGCGTATTGCTTTGCAGTGTGGTCGTGCTAGCTTGCGTGAATAACTGTCTACACTAGAGCGCTCACAGCCACACAGCTGTATCGATGCAGTTGCGCTGCTGTAAGCTCTCACATGTAGCCACACTATGCCGACAGGAGCGAGATCTCCCATCAATGTAATTAAACCACGCCCAATGAGCAGTGGTAGCTATGTCAGCAGGAGAGAGTCTCTCTCCAACATAGCCTTGTCCACACCGGCGCCTCTGTCGGTAAAACGTATGTCACTCAGGGGTGTGTTTTTCTCACAGCCCTGAGTGACTTAAGTTATACTGACAAAAGTGCAAGCGTAGGCACACCCTGAGTGTACTCATTCACAGTAACTGTTGCAGCAAAGACAAGCCCTACATTCAAAGTTTTAACCCCCGATATAAAAAAAAATAAAACGATCTCTGCAGCTGTCTAAAAAAAAAAAATCTTTCTTTGCTTAGAAAATAAATGCACGTTTGTTTGGTCTTCAGAGCTTTATGCTTTATTTTATCTAAATCATCTGTCTGGACTTTTGCAGTGTGGTGTAGCCCTCTTTTTCCCCCTCATACATCACCCTCAGCATCATCTCTCACACCAAAACACCATACGTCAGTACTGTGGTGCACTACAGGTAAGGACTGTTTCAGGTTTAAGAAATGTTATAGCTGGGGCTGGTCAAAGACAGGAAGGGTGATGGGAAATCATGAGAAAACATTTTCCCATTTTTTCCATCAAAATCTGAAATGTTGGCAAAAATTGTCATTGAAGTTCCCAAAATGGTGACTAGTCGTATTTGTATTCCAATGCCACACTACTATCCAATACTATTTCCTCAATGAAGAACATGTTCTCAACTATAATATGCATGCCACTGACTAGATATTGCTGGTGGGGTATGTTCCTAATCCTATGTTCCAATGGCTTGATTTGTTTTCTGGGCATCCTTGCAGAGATGATCAAAAGTATCAACAACTAACCTGAGTATTTTGAATAGTGTCCATAAGATATTTTGTCCTGCTTCTTCTAATTATCACTAGCAAATATCCTTGGATTGTCCATAAAAAGGAATAATAGAAAGTTCAGTAGCCAAATGAGCTGAATCAACTAACCTTAGCAGGGGGTAGACAATGCTACAACTACCTCTACCTGGCAGTATGGTGACATTCACTCTCAGGAAGAAAGATGTGAGCAAGGGGTATGAATAGGATGGGAGGGATACAGATATGGAAAGAGGCTTTGTGGCCTCAGGGAGAGAGGGGAGTGGAAATAAATGGGTGGATCCCATTAAGAATGGAGGAAATGCCATTCTTGACAGGACCAATGGTACTTCTAGCTACTCTCCTGTCTTCAACAGCAGCCAGGACTGGTTAATACAGAGAAAACTGTCATAGAATCATAGGACTGGAAGGGACCTCGAGAGGTCATCTAGTCCAGTCCCCTGCACTCATGGCAGGACTAAGTATTATCTAGACCATCCCTGACAGGTGTTTGTCTAACCTGCTCTTAAAAATCTCCAATGATGGAGATTCCACAACCTCCCTAGGCAACTTATTCCAGTGCTTAACCACCCTGACAATTAGGAAGTGTTTCCTAATGTCCAACCTAAACCCCCTTTGCTGCAATTTAAGCCCATTGCTTCGTCTCCTACCCTCAGAGGTTAAGAAAAACAATTTTTCTCCCTCCTCCTTGTAACAACCTTTTACATACTTGAAAACTGTTATGTCCCTTCTCAGTCTTCTCTTTTCCAGACTAAACAAACCCAATTTTTTCAATCTTCCCTCACAGGTCATGTTTTCTAGACCTTTAATCATTTTTTGTTGCTCTTCTCTGGACTCTCTCCAATTTGTCCACATCTTTCCTGAAACTGGATACAATACTCCAGTTGAGGCCTAATAAACATGGAGTAGAGTGGAAGAATAACTGCTCATGTCTTGCTAACAAACACTCCTGCTAATACATCCCAGAATGACGTTCGCTTTTTTGCAACAGTGTTACACTGTTCACTCATATTTAGCTTCTGGTCCACTATGACCCCCAGATTCCTTTCTGCAGTACTCCTTCCTAGGCAGTCATTTCCCATTTTGTATGTGTGCAACTGATTGTTCTTTCCTAAGTGGAGCACTTTGCATTTGTCCTTATTGAATTTCATCCTATTTACTTCAGATCATTTCTCCAGTTTGTCCAGATCATTTTGAATTTTAATCCTATCCTCCAAAGCTCTTGCAACCCCTCCCAGCTTGGTATTGTCTGCAAACTTTATAAGCGTACTCTCTATGTGATTATCTAAATCATTGATGAAGATATTGAACAGAACCAGACCCAGAACTGATCCTTGCATGACCCCACTCATTATGCCGTTCCATCATGACTGTGAACCACTGATAACTACTCTCTGTGAACGGTTTTCCAACCAGTTTTGCATCTCCCTAGTTTGTTTATGAGAAGGTCTTGTGAGACTATATCAAAAGCTTTACTAAAGTCAAGATATACTACGTCTACCGCTTCCCCCCTATCCACAAGGCTTGTGTTACCCTGTCAAAGAAAGCTATCAGGTTGGTTTGACATAATTTGGGCTTGACAAATCCATGCGGACTGTTTCTTTACACCTTATTGTCTTCTAGATATTTGCAAATTGATTGCTTAATTATTTGCTCCATTATCTTTCTGGGTACAGAAGTTAAGCTGACTGGTCTGTAATTCCCCTGGTCCTTATTTCCCTTTTTATAGATGGGTACTATATTTGCCCTTTTCCAGTCTTCTGGAATCTCTCCCATCTTCCATGACTCAGTCAGCTCCTTGAGTAATCTAGAATGCATTTTATCAGGTCCTGGTGACTTGTATAGGTAATTTTTAACTTGTTCTTTCCCTATTTTAGCCTCTGATCCTACCTCATTTTCACTGGCATTCACTATGTTAGACGTACAATCACTATCAACCTTCTTGGTGAAAACTGAAACAAAGAAGTCATTACGCACCTCTGCCATTTCCACATTTTCTGTTCTTGTTCCCCTCTCCCATTGAGTAACAGGCCTATTCTGTCCTTGGTCTTCCTCTTGCTTCTAATGTATTTGTAGAATGTTTTCTTTTATGTCTCTAGCTAGTTTGATCTCATTTTGTGCCTTGGTCTTTCTAATTTTGTCCTTACATACTTGTGTTGTTTGTTTATATTCATCTTTTGTAATTGACCTATAGTGTCAGAATGGTCAAGATGTCTATGGAGGAATTTTCTTCATAGGCTCCACAAATAATTGTCTGGTTTTTATCCTGAAGCATGCGAGATTTCTGTTACTATACATTCTTATCCTAGCTGCTACAAATGGACCAGAATCAAATTTGACTATCAAGTGGAAGTGTGTTAAAAAACATGCTCTGGAATTCAGCTAATGGAAAGAATATAAATATATCACTGCTGTACTGTCATCAGAAGCTATGTATCCATTTCAATCTTTTCAGTTCTAAAACAAAAAAAACCTAAGTCATCATTTTTCTTAAAATGTAGAAATCAAAGCATCAGCACTTCTGTTTCTGTAGAAAGCACTTGGAAAGGCAAATATTCATTAACTAAGTCAATAGTACTTAGCATTTTGATCAATATTTGAAACAGTGTTGTGGCTATAATGGCTCTTTTCTGCTGTATCCATTAGTCTCCGCTGTTTGACTGTAGAAGATTTGTTCACTTGGGTGCTTCTGACTCAGTCATATGACTTGTTAAAGAAGGTTATTAACAGGGCTCAGGTCTTTCTGCAATTGTATCTGTGATGTCTTTTTGTAATTTAGTGAATCAACTACTCCCTTTTGCTATTTATAAATGTGCTTTCCCATTTCTTTCTCAGCATCAGTCCAGTTGCATGAGGGGAAAGAGAATGGAGCAGAGAAAGAGAGAGCAGGTATATTTATCTACCAGTGTAACAAATTCTGGGCAGAAGAATATTTAAAAAAAAAATCTTCCATAAGATATGGAATATCAGACATCCAGGTAAGTTTAAGACTGCAATTAAAAAAAAAAAGTCTACAGGTCAGTAATGGCAACATTAGCTAGGCTGCATTCCATCTTTGCCTGTTTTACTGTATATATTTAATTACACACAACCCCCACCCCTAAAATATGTTAAGATTATTGAAAGCTGATTCATCCCCGGAACAGGTCCATACCATGCACTGACTACAGACAAGGGGGCTGAATTAAGGTTGCACAGACATCTTTAGTGCTGGCATTTTCTAATCTGGGTGTTTGACTTTGCAACATTAAGATGTTCTTTTAACAGTTGTTGCTCTTTGTGTGCTTTGGGGTTTGTGTGTGTGTATACCGTAGTTTCCTAGGCTTTTAAAAAAGCAAAAAATATTCCATTATATTGACACCTGACATGGAGCATCAGCAGGGCTGGAACTTTTAGATCCACCACACAGTCCTCTGGCACTTGAGCTAATGGAGTCAGTAACTGATAGCCAATGACTACCTACTACTGCTATGTGGGCCAGCATTAGAGGAGGCTGGTACACTTTGCCAATGGCTGACAGTAAAGGAATGGGGAGATCCATTCCAGGCTGGGTGTGGGTGTGGGTGTGTGTTTTCTAGAACAGGCACAGATTCCTTTGCACATTTCCCCCAAGTTTGACCCCTTCTGCCTCAGCTCCTCCAGCCTTTCCCTGACCAAGTCCTGTCTCCTCTTCACCCTCCCCCCTTCTTTATCCTAGTCTCAACTACTCAGGCTTCTCATTCCAGTCCCAGCCTCCTCCTTCAGCCAGTTCTGCTCTCCCCCTCTGGGCAACTTGTCCCAATCTCAGTCTCCCACCACCATTCTCAGTCCCAGTCTCCTTGCCCGGCAATTCCCAGTCCTTTCCCACCGCCCAGCTCCTTGACTTGACCAGCCAGTCCCCCTTATAATTTCAACAGTATCTAGAGTTTCTAGCTAAGATCAGGGCCTCATCCAGGAACTGTACAAACTCATAGTAAGAAACAGTCCCTGGCCTCCCCCAAATTACAATTTAATAGACAAGAGAGGGGGAAATGGCCTTTTACATGCTGTGTGACCTTTGGCAAGTCATGTCACCTCTTTGTGCATCAAACTGGGACTAGAACTCAGGTCTTCTGATCACATCAATGTCCTGTGCACTAAACTAACTGCCCTTTGGCAAGGTACAGTCTTCGCTTTTTTAACTGCAAAGAAAACAAGCTCTGAACAGGAACATGGATACATTGGAGAATACAGAAAAAAGTGGTGGTCATTAATTGCAGAGTGATTTACTAGTATCACATGTCCTCCTGCATCTCTCCTCATTTTGCCTACCATTACATTTTGTTCTCCATACTCAGTGCTTGGAAATCCTGTGTGACACTCTTGTTGAGGATAATATGCACAGAGCTTGCTGGTCCATCTTATGTTTCAAGGGTTCCTTATTGGTATTTTCACCAATTTCTCGGTGTGCTAAAATCGGGTGTGCTAAAAACTTTTTGCTTTAGTTTGGCTCCTTTATAGAAAGAAATTGAAATCATCATTCAGTTTCTGTATCCAGCACCCAGATGCTACGGCAACCGCTGCAACTGGAAATGCCTAAGATAGATGGATAAGATTCTTAATAAGGTTTGTCAGAAATTGGGATTGTCTGAGGTTGCTTCATACCCAGCTGGATTAATTTAGGCTGTGGAGGATACTTTTACATTATCAGAGCATTGGAGGTCACTAGAAATTTTCTTGCATCAAAAAGGGATGAGTTAGCTTATGGCCTGAATAAGAAAGCAAATTTGTCTGACAGTTGAGAGGGATTTATCATTTTCTTTTCATCTACAATGGTTAAAGTGGTACATTTCCCATTTGAATTCCCCCTTCTGATTCAAAGACCGATTGTCAGGAATTCTCGGTGCACGTGGCTAGATTCCTGCAATTATGAGCTGTTCTTCAGCATGAGTTAGTTTGCTCTTTCAAAGAATATGGGCTTGAGCCTAACGAACCTTAATGTACAGCACAGAGAGCGCAATATGGCAGGAAGTCTCACACACACACTCAGCAGGTGTACTGGCAACACCTGAAGGGCAATGAGAACGTCACATCCTGCTGTGCATGATGAGCTAGGGACACAGTCAGCATCTTGTTTCATAGGCAACGGGGAGAACAGAATTGCCTGCATTGCCCTCAACGGGGAGAACAGGATTGCCTGCATTGCCCTCAACATGCTCATAACACTTGCAGCTCTGCATTAGGACAATGATTATAACCAAATATCATGCTTCAGGGCTTCAGCTGCTCTCCTGCAGGGGTCAGGAAGGAATATTTTCCCACTATGTACAACTGGCCAAATGTATTCTGGGATTTTTCTCACCTTCCTCTGAAGCACAAATTGGCCATAGCTGGAGACAGGGCACCAGATGAAGTGGACCAGTGCTCTGAGTGGTACAGAGAATCCTGTCATGGGGTACATTACATGTCAATCTGGGTGTATAATTCCCATCTTGAGGAGACAGCTGTGCTAGCTCTCATTGGGCTAGCCCACTGAAAATAGATTGTAGCCACAGTGGGGCAAGCAGAGGTACAGGTTAGCCAATCCGAGTATGATCTCAACCAAGATCTTAGGCAGTACTTGGGCAGCTAGCTCCTCCCACCACTCACGTGCTAGCTCACTCAGAGATAAGGAGAAATACCTGCCCTGAGCAGGGAATCACACCCCCAGCTCCAAGTGTAGACGTACCGTTAGATGTTGTGGCTTGCTCATGTGCTCAGGGTAACACTGACCACCGGGGTTGGGGTGGAATTTTCTGCCAGGAGAGATTGAAAAGGGATCTCGGAGGAGGCCGGAGGGAGAAAGAGTGTCCCCTTCCTTTTCAGTGTGGGGTATGGATCACCTGAGCATGTCTCACTTAACCAATTCCCTGCCATTTGTAGAGGTCTCAGGCACTGGTAACACCTCAGCCTCTCCTGCCTATGGCAGGGGAATGAAATGCTTGAGTCTAACTCAAGTCAGTGGGCTCAATATAGGCCAGTACATTTCACCCAGATACCCCTGTGATATACAGGAGGTCAGATTAGATGATCTAGCGATCCCTTCTGGTCTTAAAACTATGAAACTAGTGCACATGGATCCTAAGGCACAAAAAAAGAGCATCTTGGGAGGACAGTAAGCGGACTGGTCAGTGGTACAGAAACCGTATCTCTGAACACTCTCCAATTTATCAACAAACTTCTGGAACTGTGGGCACCAGAATTGGACCCAGAATTCCAGTAGTGGTCACATCAGGCATACTTAGAGCTAAAAATAACCTCTACGCCTATAGTGAATAGAAAACTCTTCTCTTCCTGGATCCAGCCTACTTATCAGCTGAGGGGAAGTACTTACCCTAAAGTGTACAGAGACCATAATATTTTGCACTTCCATGTCTCCTTTCCTCTGAGTGTCTCAAAGAACTTTCAAATATCAACTAAACCTACCTCTGCAGCGAATTAAATAGCAATAGAGAAGTGACTCGTATAAGGTCACACAATAAGTCAATGATAGAAACTGGAACTCCGGAGTCCTGTACTCTAACCAAGATGCAGCACTGACTTCAATGAGCTTTGGATCAGGCCTTGAATGCTTCCTGTGCTCCCGCAAGTACTTACCTATGATTGGGACTCCTTGGCACAAGGAACACAGAGGGTGGGGGTAATAGTCCTTGTAGGCTCTTCCTCCTACACTCTCACTTAAGACCTCATCACATTTTATGCCATCGATGGAAATTCAGCTGTTCTTCTGAATGGATCTCTATTCGTCTGGGAACATGGGTTACTTAGTTCCAAAAGCCCAAGTCTGAATGTAGATATTAAGGGCATATATAGGAACAGTCTTCATTTAGCAGATAAAGCTGTGCAATGGAAAGGGGAAAAGTTCATCTTTCACATTTTTCTGGACCAAACCAAAACAGGGATCCAAACATTGGTTGCCTCATTAAACCAGATGTAAAGAAAATGGAATATTTGTGTGAAGTTATCATTCATCCACTTATATTTGCCTAGAATCCATGACTACATAAGAATATGATAAACGTTTCCATCTTCCTTTGCTTTTAGGCAGGATAATGCTGCTAAGTGGAAAATACAATATATTTGTGCCTAGATTAGAAAATGGAAAACCAAAACAAATTTAACGTGACAAATACGATAGGAAGCTAGAGTGCAAACAAATTACTCTCAGCTTCATCCCTCCACTCCTTAAGGGAAAAGTGTTTTAGCAAAATTGTTTTAAAGAGCAAAGTAGCACTTCTTTGTTTCTGTGAGAGAAGAGACAGCTTCAGTAATGTGTGAAAAGACAGGTGCAGAAGTTCTCCACTATTCTCCTCAAGAGCTTTGAAGACTCGGGCAGCTACAGTTAATATTACTCCCCAATAGGGAAACAAAACACCAGTGCAATGAAGCAAGGTGTCATTTAATAACAAAACATCCATAGAATTTCTTTAGGGATTTCTTGAGGGTGAAGTATTAACCCAGAAGGGCACCCTAATTATAATCAAACCCTTTACATAATATATCATACCACTACAAAGTTCGAGGGAAGAGAGGAAAGAATTACAGGATGCCTACTGTGTATGGGTATGGGATATTCCTTCTATTGTGTGAACCGGGATGTATGAGATTGTAACTAGGGCAGGTGGATAATTGCTTGTTGAAAGTTGGTTTTTCAGTGAAAGAAGAATTTTCATAGAAACTTTACTTGAAAACTTCTGATTTTTCCTCAGAAAACCAGAGACACCTGAAAACTGGAAAGTTTCCATATTTGGGCAATTTTCAGCCAAAAAATATTACATTTTTCAGTTGCAAGTCTTTGGTTTTCATAGAATCATAGGACTGGAAGGGACCTCGAGAGGTCATCTAGTCCAGTCCCCTGCACTCATGGCAGGACTAAGTATTATCTACACCATCCCTGACAGGTGTTAGTCTAACCTGCTCTTAAAAATCTCCAATGATGGAGATTCCCCTACCTCCCTAGGCAATTTATTCCAGTGCTTAATCACCCTGACAGTTAGGAAGTTTTTCCTAATGGTCAACCTAAACCTCCCCTGCTGGAATTTAAGCCCATTGCGTCTTGTCCTACCCTTAGAGGTTAAGAACAACAATTCTTCTCCCTCCTCCTTGCAACAACCTTTTACATACTTGAAAACTGTTATGTCCCCTCTCAGTCTTCTCTTTTCCAGACTAAACAAACCCATTTTTTTCAATCTTCCCTCATAGGTTATGTTTTCTAGACCTTTAATCATTTTTGTTGCTCTTCTCTGGACTTTCTCCAATTTGTCCACATCTTTCCTGAAATGTGGCACCGAGAACAGGACACATTACTCCAGTTGAGGCCTAATCACCTCTCGTGTCTTGCTTACAATACTCCTGCTAATACATCCCAGAATGATGGTTTGGGTTTGTTTGATTTTTTTTGCAATAGTGTTACACTGTGGTTTCATATTTAGCTTGTGGTCCACCATGACCCCCAGATCCATTTCTGCAGTCATTTCCCATTTTGTATGTTGGTTTTGATGACCACAAACGGCAATGGAAAATCCCACAACATTTTCCAAGAAAAAAAAAATCCTGCCAGCTGTAATCATCACAACCAGCGTGTCACATCAGTCCTGCAGGAGCACATGCAGCATGACTTGCTCCAGTGGCGCAAAGGGGCCATAAAGCTGCCTTCACGGGCCATCAGAGGATTCCCATAACATGGAGGGAGGGCAGAGCAGTGCAGAACCCTCATGAGTCTCATAAGCCAGAATGGTCCTTTGAGCAATAGGCAGCCGGGTGCAACTTAGAATAGTCCTGAGACAGTTGCATTGGTGGCTAAACCCAGGGTTGTGAGTTCAATCCTTGAGGGGGCCACTTAGGGATCTGGGGCAAAATTAGTACTTGGTCCTGCTAGTGAAGTCAGGGGGCTGGACTCAATGACCTTTCAAGGTCCCTTCCAGTTCTCGGAGATAGGATATCTCCATTAATTAATTTATTTTAATCATCCCGCAATAAGCCCCAGAATCAGGGAGGCATTCACCTCCCTTTGCCCCTCCCACTATCCTGGAATCCTACACTAAGCAGAGCTTCCCCAGAATCAAGAAAGGGGTGTCACCTCTCTAAAACAAGGCGTCACTAGCACCCAGTACCCTGAGAGGGCATGCACTAAGGTCCAGACAGGCTGGAAAAAGGATAATTTAGCTAATGTTTTTCAGTATAGGTAAAACAATGAATGTTTAGTCCGGAATGTGCCTTGTGAAAGAACACTATTTTATGGTATATCACACGTATATAGTGCTCTCAATCCTGAAGGACACACACTGCACTTTACCCATAGGCTTGATTATTGCAAATCATATCTAGCAATGAAGCGTAACAGCCTGAAAACAACGCACTGTTACAGAGTGCAGCAGCCTTTCTGCTTAGCAACACGAGTCACCATGGCTACATCGGCCCAGTGCTCTGCTCTCCACACTGGCTCCCGACGAAATAGAGTCCAGATCAAGGTCTCTTTTTCAACATTCAAAGCCCTCCAACAAGACTGGCCCTAGCTATGTAAGAGATCGCCTTTCACGCCGCAGCTGTGACCTCGCAGAATAGCTGCATTTCACTCATACTACAAAACTCTCAACAAATAGCAGGAGACTCATGAGTAAGGCTACGTTTCAGTCCCGGGTATTTTTAATAAAGTCATGGACAGGTCAATGGCAGTAAACAAAAATTCTCAGTGTGTGATCTGTCCATGACTGCTACTATATACCCGACTAAATCTTGGGGTGGGGGTGGCTTGGGGATGCCACGGGTGTGGTCAGCATGTGGCCCAGGACTCCTGCTGGTACTGGGGGGGGGGCGGGCAGCAGTGCACGGCCCGGCTGGGACCCCCGCTGGTGCTGGCAGGCAGCAACGCGCAACCCAGGACCCCCGCTGGGGAGGTTTAGGGGGGGCGGCAGGCTCCCTACCTGGCTCCATACCTCCCTGGAAGTGGGGACATCCCCTTCGCTCAGCTCCTAGGTGGGCGCATGGCCAGGCAGTTCTGCATGCTGCCTCTGCCCAGAGCGCCGGCTTCGCAGCTCCCATTGGCCGGGAACTGCAGCCAATGGGAGCTGTGGAGGCGGTGCCTGCAGGCGGAGGCAGCACACAGAGCTGCCTGGCCACGCCTCCACCTAGGAGCTGAGCGAGGGGGATGTCACCCCCCTGCCCTGAGGTAAGTGCCGCCAAGAGCCCGCCTCACCCCATTCTGTGCTCCAACCTCCACCCCGTCCCACACCCAAACTCCTGCAGCTGCTGGGGGAGGGAGCGTGGTGGCCCGAGACTGTCCCAGCAGCAGCCAGTGCGACTGGCACAGTGGCGGCCTGAACTGCCTCTGGGACAGGCGCAGGGGCTGCTGCAGACGTCACAGAATGTCACAGAATCCGTGACTTCCATGACCTCTCTGACAAACACACAGCCTTAATCAGGAGCACAGAAGACAGAACCTTCACAAGGGGCGGAGGCGCTAGAGGGGGGAATTTGCTTTTGCAAATCAGAAAGACTACTAACCTCACAGCATTCACAGAGCTGAATGCAAAAACCCATATCTCCAGCTTTTCCACAGGGAGAAAAAGAGATTGTTGTAGCTTTTTTCACCAGTGAAATGCGGCATTCTCTGGAGTAGAACACAGCCGCTTTACACAACATTACACAAAAGCTTTTAAGGCAGGAAATAAAGACATACTGTATCTGAACTGAAGTTGCAGGGAAATTTGCTTAGGCAGAGTGTGGTCGAACCAACATAGAATGACCAACTCTCCAGAGTTAACACCCTTGCTCTCAGAAGTACAATTATGGGATTTTTGATGATCACATTTGTGTTCTGATTCAATAGAGATTATGGCTAGGATTCAGGAAGTTGGACCACTTTTTTGTTCTGGGTTTGTATAGTGCTTAGCACAATGTGGTCTTGGCCAATGCAATATAAATACATACATAATAATTGCACACGTGTGTAACCTTAAGCAAGTGGATTATCCAAATGACTGAAAATGACTAAAGTTATGTGAGTAAGTACAAGTACATTCCTGTTTGGAAGTCTGTGCTGAGGTAATACAATAGCACATTGTTTTTGTGAAGGCAGATAACTTTTCAATGACAGCTCAAATGTTGCTGAAAATAACTTGTGTAAATGAATTAAGAAGCTGCATTTTTAGCACATTGGTTCCTAGGTACACGTTTCAGCAATTAGCTAGAATAGTAAGCCTTTGGCATCTTGTATCCAAGTATAATCTGTACAGTATGTTGGTGTGAGCATCATAGCAATTTCTGGCATTACTATTGTGGACCATAGCCCTGTAATCCTGGTGGGGATACTTACCTGAGAATTTGTCATTTTTATTAAACCCAAATGCCTGGCTGATGTAATAGTATTCCTGACATTAGCTAAATAAAGGATATTAAGTATATATTGTCTAGCAAAATATTACTTTGGCCATAAGATGGAATCAGCAGTGCTGTTGTCTGCTGCTAGTCTGGGAAACTCATCTGGGAAAAACTGCCCCATTAACATGTCAGCAAAGTCCCATCTCCCTGGGCTTATTTCATAATAATTGTGACCAGCATGCACAGCCCCCTCTTCTCCCCCGTCCCACTTCCTCACTACTGCAGGAGGGAGATGATCTCTGCCATAATATTTCTGCATGTTTCAGAGCACTTAGAAATAGGACACCACTGATATGTAAAAGTGAATGTGTTTTAATGAATGGACATCTCAAGAGAACTAGCCATCAGGACTGGGGCTCCGTAAAGAGGTGATCCTCCAAAGGCTAAGGGAAAGGGACACTAACTACCAGTACAGCAAGGCAATAGCTATAGATATCCTTGAAAAAAGAACAAAAAACCACCTGTCTGGGATCTGTGACCAGGACTCTGACCAGGGGAAAAGGAGATCGCTTGGGAGCTTCCATGTAAGATTTTTCAGAAATCTTTCAGATGACCAGCCACAGAGCACCGTCATGTAAGCGTTTCAGATGCCTTAAGCAAGCCTTTAGGCGCTATTATGAATTCATGTCCTTTCAGCGCAGGCACAAAATGTACTCACCCTGCCCTGTGTGATGATAATGAAAGTTAATTTACTTCTTTGTCAAAAGGAAGTGGAATGAGGAGAGAGTAGAAGTTGCCATTTTAGGGTGTCACGGGGTCAACTCTGAAACTCCAGCTGCTCCTTCTTCACGACTTGGCCCTCCGCCTAGGTCACTATGCACGTTTCCCCCTTCTATTGTATCAAAATCGTTCGGGGCAAACTATCCCAGTCAGTCCACTCTCTGCTGTTTGGTCTGTGGTACTTCCCCAGAAACTGGTAGGGGAACATGGCTCACCTTCTACTCCAGGATCCAGTCCAGGGGCCCGCCTAGTAGCAACCAAGGTCTGCCCCAACCCATACTTCACTGCTTTTCCCCTGAGCCTTTCCGGCTCTCCCTCCTCTCCAGGTTTGACAGGCCTCTATAATCCAAAACACACCTCCCTTCTCCCAGAAAATGGTTGTGGACTCCTTCCCTGAGGCCACTCTGAGCTACTGGGCTTTATATAGGCCCCTCTTGTTCCCATCCAGCTGAGCCTTATCTAATTAATCCCCCGCTCCCTGGAGGAGGTGCCAGGTGTAGCCTGGGGAGTTAATTGGTCCAGCTAGACACCTTAACCCCTCCAGGGCTTGTGTGGTAGAGACACCCCATCACATAGGGCCTTATCCAAAGTCAATTGAAATCAAAGGAGTCTTTCCATTGACTTCAGCAGACATTGGCTCTAGCCCTTAAGCTTTATAATTGGTTTAGGTCCGGATTAACAATGCTTTCCACATCTGTGTTTATTCTTCAAGGCAGGTTTGTATTTATGCCTACCTTTTATTTTATGACTCTCTCTATATATATATTGTTGTAAAATTGCCAATTAAATATTTTCCTCTGATTGGTTCTCAGAACCATTATCCACCACAGACTCTGACTGGCACCTCGGGGGGGGGGGAGTGAATGTTATTTGCAAGGCCTGGGAAACCATAAAATCCTGTGGGGTTACATCCCAATTCACATAGTGTAATGAATTTATAAACTACAATATGCCTTTTCCCAGCATTACATCTGCAGCCAAAAGTGTCCTGTTTTCATTATGCACAGAGACATAATACAACTTAAAATCTTTCCTTAGGCAAACAATCTCAGTAAATTCCCCTGCTGTTGACAAAACTATGGTAGAACTTAGTTCATTACAAGAAGAAATATTGTGTTTGTCCACTGCATTTGGACAGTGGAAAGCGGCTTCATAAATGTGCTGCATTTGATGGGATTAGCTTGTTCCACAGAACAAAATAAGATTTATTTGTCTCCTTTCCTACCTAATCTATTTTGGTCCTGATCCAGATATTTGTGATTTGATTGCTTCTTCTCACACTTGCTCATAGCCACAAGAATACAGCATGCCGCCTTTAGCTGAAAGGGAAGAGGTCACCTTATGGCCAATGTCAATGCCTCTTCTCATCTGTGGCTAGGACATAAAATTTAGTATTGCAATTATTAGATCTTGTGCAGTTATTTTTGGTTCCTAGATATGACCATCATTCTCAAAGCCCAAGACCAACTTATTTAATACATCAGATTCAGAACATGACTCTACTAATCAATACATTGACATGTACTGCCATAAACAAACTTCTAAATAAAATGATGGGTGAAGGCAACCCAAGAAAAGATTCACCACTTCTGTTTTCCAAACTGTCAACGTCTATCATGCCGTGCTGTGCTGCATACAGAGGCAAAATTTGCAGTATGTAGCAAATGTGTTTATTTTCAGTCTTCTGTACAGAATTTCTATTCTTAAATGAAATGCATTTCATCGAGTCATCTATGAACAAAATGAATTCTGTCGACATTCCAATTACTTCTGTGGACAGAATGATTTTTTTAAAATCAACAAAAGGACAGTTTGCGGAGACCTTTCTTTGAGCAAAGTAAAAGCGCAACATTAATTTTGTCTGCAGAATGGAAATAGAGATTTGAGTTGGTCAGAGGAAGGGGCAGATGGAACTCGTTTAGGCAGAAAATGCCAATTTGCTTGTTACTCTAGAACTATGATTTCAAAACAGCATTCTACTACCCAGTAAGCATACTTCACTGATGAGCTGGAGGGGCGTACGTGCCCTTCGTTAACAGAGCTAAAGAAAACCTCAGCTTTATTTGCAACCAAAGTCAATATCTCATTTCCTTGCAAATAGAACTTTGAAAATATAAAGTGACGTATACCAATATAAACTGATCAGTTAAAAGGGAATGTGTTGCTAGGGATTTGTTTCTGCATCAGCAAGCTGGGGTGAGTGGAAAGAACCCCATTCCACACACAGAGTTTTTTGGGGAGGGGGAAGAACTAGTTAAGAATGTTGCCACCCTTTCCCAAAAATCTTAAGGCCAGTCCCGTGCATAGAGGTGCAATTGTAGTTGGCAGATATCAATTACGTTTTGGGGAGAGACTGTAAGAAAAGGAGGCAAAAATGTTCATGTGCCCAGCCCACAATGCTAACAAGCAGAACTGACTGTCATACTGTCAGCCTTCCCTGGGCTGGACTTCATCTGGCCAACGATAACTCAGGCAGTTGCTGTGGTACATGTGTACCACCTCCTCCACACCACCACTCTATCTTTCCATAGCAGCTGCTGTAAGGGAATGCCATTTCTGCAGCTTACACCAGCACTGCGAAGAGTACACCAGTGGAGTCCACTTCCACCACCATTCAAACTCCTCTGCACCCTGCACACAGCTGTTCCAGTAGCACACCAGGAAGGGGAGAGAAGGCGGGACCAAACTGCTGCACTTAGTGAGAGTCTGCTGCAACTCCTCTGAGCAGCCCCAGGTAAGGTGCTGTCTTAGGCAGACCACCACAGAATAATTCTTGCTGAGATATTCGTGGTCATGTAGTTGCAAACAAATCTCTAGGACATTTTTAGAGACAAAATAAAATCTGTTAGAGCTCCTATTTCCTAACATTTTATTTAGCTTGCCTTTTACTGCTCTCCTTTGCACCCGAGTAAATACAGAATAGCTCCATTGATCTCAGTCACTCCAGATTTACACTGGGGTAATGAAGAACAGATTTTTGAACCAACAAACTGTAACTTAACCAGGAGGGATCCCTTCTAAAGGTGAGAGAGTAGTTGAGTCTCCAGGCCCTTTGATCCTTTGCGCTTCATTTGCCAACAACCAACCGTACATGCCAGTTGCATAGAGGGCGCCTGTAATGTGGGCACTTGTCCATATGTAACTGAACTGAGACTACTAAATTCATTCTGTATTAAATCCAATGCCCCTGAGACCTAATATACTATTGCTTCTTTGCCAAGCAGTAACAGATGGTAGGCCTTTTTCCCATTGCAGGAGAAATTAATGATGCAGAGTTTGGGTATATACTTAGTATAACTTGGTTTATTTAACTGTATATACCAGTCCTGGAACAGAGATGGTCACAAACAGCATTCTGAAATAGTCTCATTCAAGAATTGCAGTCCAAACACCAAGAAGCCAATCTACCTCAAGAACTAATAAAGAGATTAAGGCAGAGAGTGAACTCCCTTGCTGCTTGCCAGAGCTCCCTTAAAGAATCTAAATCAGAAAGCCAAACATGGTATTTTCTTCTAAGGCTAAACGCTTGCTTTCACATGAGAAGAAAGAATGTGTAAAGCTATAACAGCACCATCTGATGATCCTGGCCATAACAATACTCAGAAGAGACCAGATTCTTCATTAACTCAGTTTAAACCCAGAGTAGCTTCATTAATTCCAGGGGGTTTATTTTGGGTCTACACCAAGGTAACGGAGAGCAGAATGTGACCCTTAATCAGCACATCATTTAAAATGTCTCTCAACTATCTAGGCCACAATCCTATCAAGATTTATACTTGTGTTTAACTTCAAGCATAGGAGTCACATCATTGAATTCATGATTGAGTTAAGCTTGTGCACAAGTCTTTGCAGAATCAGGGCCTAAAAGTGACCATGACAGAGCTTTTGAAGATCCATGTGTAATTTATCAATTACAAGAGTTTTTCATGATTGGTTACTATCCTCTACTAAAGGAGAAAGCAATCTTGTCCTTGGCCTTCCTCCTTATAACCAGGGACAGCGCAACCCATTAGGCGACCTAGGCGGTCGCCTAGGGCGCTACAATTTGGGGGGCGGCGACCGCGGTGGTATTTCGGCAGCGGGACCTTCCGCCACCTAGGGCGGTACTCCTGCTTATAACAGACACAGTATAACACCTCCAAACCCGGCAGGCTGCTCCTATTCCCATTGAACTAAATGGCCAATATCACATAGACCTTAATGGCAGCAGGATCAGGCTGATTATTTTGCATGTAGTTAGTAAAATCTGAAATATTTCCAAATTTGAGCTAATACAACGCTGGATCAGACATTACAAAAAAAATAAGGAAGTGTGTCAGTGATGTGAGGAATCTTTGGTTTTGGGAAGGAACAGTTTATGACGGATCAGATTCAGCCATGCTTGCAGATGCCGAGTAGTACCTCACTTTGCAAGTAGCAACTGAAGTTAGTGGTCTAGTGGACAGGGCATCGGATGGGGACTCAGTAGATCTGGATTGTATTCTGGGCTCTACCATTGACCTGCTGTGTCATCTTGAGCAAATCACTTGACTTTTCTGTGCCTCTCCTCCCCCGGCGTCCTCGGTCTGTCTTGGTTATTTGGATTGTAAGCTCTTTAGGGCAAGGACCGTCCCTTACCACTTGTACGTACAGCACCTAGCACAATGAGGTCCTGATCTTGGCTGGGGCTTCTAGGCACCACTGTTATCTAAGTAATAGCTAGCATTAATAGCACTCAGAGAGCACATGATTGTTCAGTGGGAGCAAAGCCACCATAACCTAGCCCCAAATGAGAACACAGGATTTGCCATAGTTGCAGCTTCAGGATTAAGCTGTATTAGCAGAACTGTCCAGGTGGGAGAAGCATATAAAGCAGCATCCCACACTGACGCTGCCTCATTTTCATAAGATCTAAATTCACTCAAATTTTAATTTTAAGAGAAAAATGGAGTGAGAAATTGACTGTGCAGAGACAAATAGAAAACCTCGGAGTTCTTAATCACTGGAAGAGATTTCTGCAAGACCTACTCCATTTGCTACTGTTTAGAAGTAGTTCTTCTCAGCAGGAGAGGTACAGTTCCTTGTGCTATTTTAATACTACCAGGTGAGGAGTTAATACATCTTTAAGATTTCCTAAAACTAGATTTTCCTTGTATGTTGCTTTACATAATGGTAAAGTGGGCTAAACAAGTGTGTGACCTACATTATCTTTATTTCTGCATTCAAGGAGATGAAAGCAATCCCATAGAAACATGTTCCAGCAACCAAATTAAAGAGCTGAAGGCGGGAGAAATTGCTGGGTTCATCTGGCTGTTAATTTTAACAATAAGGGAGGTGCTGTGCATACAACAATATGCATCTGAATGCACTCGTTTAAGGGGATGGTAGCTGGTTTCTAGGAAGAGGATTTGGGGCCAAACTATCATTGGAAGAAGCTGATCATAAATCCCCATTCACACGAGTGCCTTGCTTGGCTAATACAGAACTGTGTGTGTGTGTGTGTGTGTGTGTGTGTGTGTGTGTGTGTGTGTGT
>NW_020699373.1:12185849-12307884 GCF_002925995.2 Terrapene triunguis | reverse complement strand
TGTGTGTGTGTGTGTGTGTGTGTGTGTGTGTGTGTGTGTGTGTGTGTTTATTTATGTCTGGTGAAAAAAAATTTCCCTGGAACCTAACCCCCCCCATTTACATTAATTCTTATGGGGAAATCGGATTCGCTTAAAGCATTTTTCAGGAACATAACGACAACGTTAAGCGAGGAGTTACTGCTATGCATCCGAAGAAGTGAGGTTTTTACTCACGAAAGCTTATGCCCAAATAAATCTGTTAGTCTTTAAGGTGCCACCAGACTCCTTGTTGTTTTTGTAATAGCCTTAACCTGCGACCATGTAGACAGGTGGAATTATTCAAGACCAGTAATGCATAATTAGTAGTAAAAGTACTAAGGTTCACCAAATCATTCTCCATAATATAATTACAAAACTTGTTTTGCTTTTACTTATATATGAGACATCTCACTCATTGTGAAGGGCCATAATCCATTTAATGTGGATGTAAAATCTTAACTACAGTTTCCGTTAAGAACTTTTCATAGAGGCCCGGATGAGGGCTAGCTAACAAAGAACAATGCATGGCTAAGAGAAAGCTGGGGTAATCAGACAACCTTGTGTGTTTCAAGTCAATGAGCGGAGTCAGCATAACTCCAGATGGTGAGCTGTAACTGGGTGTCCTTATCGCAAGTTACAGACACAAGAAGCGCTGAGAAGGGCCTCAAAGTTAACTCCCTGGTACAGATGCCAGAACAGAGCTCAGGGGGAGGCCCAACATGATTGACGTAGGTAATGACACCCTCCCCTCACAGATGTATGCCAATCCCAGTTCACAAAAATGCAAGGGTAAATCTATGAACTGTTATTGTTAAATACTAATTATTGCTTTTTTGTTTTAAATCTCCAGGACTGTACCCATTGGTCAACCGGGAGAGCTGCTACCTCATTCCCCTGGACCCCAAAATTAGGATTTAACCTATTCACTTTAATAGAAATAGTTTAAGGATAATTACCTGTGTGTTAGCAATATGTTAATCTGAACCATGGGCAGAGCCATTATATAATCTTTTAGACCATTGGCTTATTGTGCTTATCTTGTTTTGCTGCTAGAACCTATCGAGGGGCTTGGGAAATCCCCATCGCTTCTCTCCGCCCAATGAGCACCCTATATAATACATTGTAATCAATTGACTGCAGTGTCTCTGAGCCTGATAAGCCAAGTGACACTCCACCAGGGCTGTGCGTAATAAACTCCTGTGCTTGACTCTACATGGTGTCCATTTCTGTTCCTTCACACTGTAACAGGGTTCTCTACTCACCCTCAGGTATCCCCTTGCAGCTCTGTCCAGGGAATAGCACCTCTTGCTCTAATACCCTTTTCTGTCTGTCATTCATGATGCAGCCCCTCTCATGCTCCAGTAGTTGCAGTGTTTCCTCTTCTTGTCTCAGCCCACTATAGTTTTCCCTTTCCAGGTTATCAAAGTTTACCAGATTGGCTGTCTGGGTATCATTCCTAGCCGTCCTCTAATTCAAAGCACTGCCACTTCCCCAGTGGCTGGTATGGGAACCCTGGTCCTCCCATCACGTCAGGTTCTAGCTCAGGGACCTTGAATTAGCAGCCAAGTTCTGCACCATCTCAAACCTTGCTGCCATTTCCTTCTTCTGCCTCTATCAGGCGTCCTCCTCCACCATATCTCTGGCTATATCCTTCCCTCAGGGCCAGGATCCCAGAGCTTCTACTCTCTCCAGGGGCTTTCCTCTTGCAAACCCAGAGACTGATTGCATGCTTCCACACTGTAACCCTTTTCCTTGCTTTATACCAGGCCTGCCTGCTTCTGCTCAGCTGAGCTCCATCCTCAAGTAGGGATTTCTTATCAAGCCCAACTCTCCTTCAGGTGAGGCCTATCAGGTTAAATGTCTCACCCCAGCTTCATCAGCCCTTTTTCTAGGCGATCATGGGGGTGAACACCCCATCACCATCATACCGTGCGAGTTATCCCAGGGAAGTGAACAGCACTCTATAAAAAATAATATACAGAGGTTACTTCTTTAAAAAGTGCCTAAGTTACTTAGGAGCCTAAATCTCACGGCAAGTCCATGGAGTTAGGCTCCTAAATCACTTAACTGCTTTTAATTTTTTTTTACCCTAAATGTCTCTGTGGGTTCTAAATGGGCTCTATTCCACATACAGGTAGGTTAAATTTTTCAGCTTACATTCTTTTACAGTGGAAAAAATTGTGAATTCATTTTTGGTTCACTGAATTGGTTTGATTGGGGGAGGAATCTAGAAGTTTTGATATTTTTTTTTAAACAACTTTTCATTTCAAAATTTGCTTAAATGTTATTAAAAACACACACAACAATATTTAAAAATGGTCAAAATCTGATGAGTAGGCTCTCTAGACCTACACACAGGTCATTAATAAAGCTGTTAAACAACACTGGACCCAGAACAGATCCCTGTGGAATCCCACTTGAGATCTCCTTCCAATCTGACATTATTGTTACTCTTTGTTTGCAGTTGTTTAACCAATTTGGTGTCAACTTAAAGGTAGTTCTACCAAGACCAAATTTATCCAGCTTATTTATCAGAATGTCTTATGGGACCGTGTCAAAAGCCTTGCTGAAGTCCACCGCATTTCCCCCATCCACCAGACCAGTTACCCTGTCAAAGAAGGAAATCAAGCTGGTTTGGCATGACTTGTTCTTAATAAATCCATGCTGGCTGCTAGTGACCACTCCTTCATTCTCCAAGTATATGCAAATGGAATGTTGTATACTCAGGTATCGAACTCAAGCTGACTGGTCTATAATTCCTTGATTCCTCCTTTCCCCCCCTTTCTAAGAATGGGCACTTTGTTAGCCCTTCTCCAGTTTTCCAAGATCTTTCCTTCCATCCATGAGTTTGCAAATATTATTTCCAGTGGCTCCAAGATTTCTTCAGATAATTCCTTCAGTACTGCTGGGTGAATAGCAACAGGCCCTGCTGATTTGAATTCATTATTGGTCAGAAGATCTGACATGTTCTTTACTTATTCTGATCTGCATCCTGTGACGGGGTGTATTCACCCCGCACTGGACAGGAAGGGGCTAACTCTTCCTTGGTGGCTGAGGAAGCCACACTCCCACGGCCCTACTGGGCATGCTCCAGGTGCACTGGCTGTATAAAGACAGGCAGCCCAGTTCAGTTGGGGCTGACCGCTGGAGGGGAAGGATGTAGCACACAGGCTCTTGCTGGAGCAGGGCCGCCCAGAGGATTCATGGGGCCTGGGGTCTTCGGCGGCGGGGGGACCCCGCCTCCGAATTACCGCCGAAGACCCAGCACTTCGGCGGTGGGTCCTGGGGCGGAAGGCCCCCCCCCCCCCCCGCTGCGAATTGCCACCGAAGACCCGGAGCGGAAGAAGCTCCGGGGGCCTGGGCCCCATGAGAGTTTTCCGGGGCCCCCGGAGCGAGTGAAGGACCCCGCTCCAGGGGCCCCGAAAAACTCTCGTGGGGGCCCCTGCGGGGCCGGGACAAATTGCCCCAATTGCCATCCCCTCTCGGCGGCCCTGTGCTGAGGAGCAGCTATCAACCCACCCCATGGAAGCCTAAAGCGCTGAGGCACCAGCCGACGTCCAGGTGCCCGCTGATACCCAGGAGGGGGTGGAGACAAGCCCCTCCTTCCATTTCCCATATGTATCCTTTTTGGGGGTTAGATAGCTAAAAAGCTCCTTGTGCAGCCACATTGGTCTCCTCTGACTCTTATCTTTCTTCTGCATCGGAATAGCTCGATGTTGAGCCCCTAGTATTACATCTTTTAAGAACTGCCAGCCCCTTCAACTCCTTTTTCTTTCTAATTGGTCTTTTCATGGGACCTTGCCTACTATTTCTCCGAGTCATTTGACATCTGCCTTTCTGAAGTCCAGTGTCCTTATTTTGCTGTTCTCATGTCCTCCTTTCCATAGGATCTTGAATTCTATCAGATCATGATCACGTATCAAAACCAATTCCATTATGGGCAACTGTAATAACCTCTCCCCCCATGTCCATCACCAAGAGGAATTTGAACACTGAACCTTTAGCACTGCAAGACAGAGAGCTACCACTGTAGCTACATCACCTTGTGTATGGACCATCCTTCTATTGCAGGATCTCTCCATGCATGCATTCTAAATACAACGTTTATACACAACTCTAGATAAAAATGTTGCTTTTGCCTGAACTGAGCATTGGCCTGCTAAACCCAGGGTTGTGACTTCAATCCTTGAGGGGGCCACTTAGGGATTTGGGGCAAAATCAGTACTTGGTCCTGCTAGTGAAGGCAGGGGGCTGGACTCGATGACCTTTTGGGGTCCCTTCCAGTTCTAGGAGATAGGATATCTCCATATATAAACTGGAACCAACCTCTCTTTTGCACATTGATGAAAAGAGTCATAAAAATTCTCCTAAACACTATTTTTTCCAGGTTCAATAAAATAGGGTGTTTAAAGCAGCCAAATGAAATATTATAAATCTGAATGTTTCTGCTGTTTCCAAATGTTCTTTGTCATTTATCGACAGAGTTGCCTACAAATCCCTTATTTACAGAATGGCCCAGGTGTAATTTATTAATACAGAGGAGGGCTGTGCACTTCAAACTGATTGAAAGGGGGGATTCTGTTCCGTGAAACAGCATTGTACGTAGCCCAACCATTCACAAAACACCCTGGAGGAACCATGGCTATTGAGGAGAGGAGAGATAAATTCTTGTAAGTAGCATCCTGAAAGAGCTGTTTGTGTTGTCAAAAGCAGCTATATTGGTATTGATCATCCCAGTCACACTACCATTACATCAGTTTGTGAGATTTAATCTGCATCGGCGTTATGAACTGCCATTCAGAAGGCTCATTGTGTGTGTTGCACTGTGAAATATGAAAGGCGGAAAATAGTTTTTTCAAACTATACTTTTTTCCACCCCTCTGGAAAGGCATGACCATTTAATATACCCTGTCAATGCAGCTGACTTCAGATCTCCATTTCTGGGGCCTAGTCCTCCAGTACACTGTACCTTGTGTAGTCTTCTATATCAGTGCAAAGTAGGAGGTGCAAGATGTGATGGGCCGCATTCCCATTTAGGAGAAGGCTACTTGACTCCATTCTGGCAGTAAGTTACATTTACACCCATTTTAAGGACCCATTACACTGCCAAATTGGTGTGAAGAGTCCTTAGGGTAAACAAGAAGGAGGTCCTACTGTGCTGATCTGGTAACATTTTCCACTCAACTCTGGGGCAAATGACTACATAGATTGCTGAGCAATGGAGAATAAGGCCCATTCATTTTAGCCACTGCAGCTGTTCCTTGGATATAGGCCAAGCAACTCCAGCCAAATGTGATAGTTGGATCTCATTAATTCGCTTTCAGTTGGAACACTGCAGAAAATGTTAATTTAAAAAGCACACACAAAACAAAACTATGAATTACAAGTAATTTTTATGTGAAGCCTCATTAGAGCTAGGGCAAATTCCAGCCTGCTGACACCAGCAAGACTTACGATATTGTCCTTGTGAGTACAAACGCTACTAGGAACGATGAAAGCACTACTCTTGTTACGTAGGTCAAGCCCACAGACGGAAAGCCTACAATGTCATTAAACTGATGTACACTAACCATAAGCAACACAGTTCTTCATCCTCAGCAAGGACTTTCCCTTACAGGGACATTAACAACATATATAGCCCTTGTTTATGACCCTTGTTAAAATGGCACTTAGACAATTCTGTCATACAATCACCTCCTGTATCCTTTGTTGCCTTTTTGTGGTGTTTCTGATGAAAGATGGAAAGGCAGAGCTCTGGTGTAAACAGAGATGGCCTCCTGATAGATGCAGGCTTCCTATTTTCTCATGCTACTGTAAGCAGAGTCAGGATGAGCTCTACCCTGACATCTGGTGGTGAATTATGGCGAGTGTGGAAAAGAACTCCAGGGGCGGATCTTGTTTGCATAGGCCCACCCACACGCCTAGCATGAAACACAGCAACTGAAAGTGGTTACTTTGGCTGGTGTGGGATCCCCAGCTTCTCTATTATTGGGGCAGGAAGAATAAAGTTTTGTTACCCTGATTCTGTGAATCAAGGCCAGTGGAACTGTTGTATGACAGAAGGACTGAGTGAGTCCTTCACCATTACCTAAGTAGCACTTGCTTGTCAAGGGGCATGGGTTACAAAACCCAGTGAATTGAGAGAGGATGGGGACAGGTATTTGTACCTGATGGTATGGGCCCCCTCTGAGGGTCCGAAACACCAATTGCACCACCTCCTCTCTCCACTGTGGAATGTCAGAGCTAACTTTGATTCCCTTAGGAGTCTAGTTACAGGCTGCTGAGCTGAATTCACTTTGGGCCAATGGTGCACCAGCACTGGGGCTCCCCTACTATACTATGAGCTGAAATTGCTAAGAGCTGAAATCACAAAAGAGCTGATGTTATTAAGAGCTGAGATCACTGAGGCTGTGTTAACTAGTGGGGGAGCCTGAAGCTATATTGCTCAGCAGCTGGCGGAGCAATTTGTGGGGACGACTGGAGGAGCAGCGAGCGGCGTGGAGCCTTGCGGGGCCGGTTGGAGTGGCCCAAGGAACGGCGAGCGGAGCTGTTTGTGGGGACGGCTGGAACGGCTCACAGGTCGGTGAGCGGAGCAGAGCAGAGCGGAGCGGAGCGGAGTGGAGCGGAGCAGCTTGTAGAGCGGAGCAGTTCGTGGGATGGCAGGAAAGTGGACTGGCTCGTGGTAAAGGCTGCGGCGGAACACCCACGGAGAAACAGACGGCTGGCCAGCCTCGGATCACGTAAGGTGCCCCTTAACACCCTGCGTGCCCCCCCCCCTTTACTCTGGGGCTGCACTGACCAGGGGCAGAGACTTTGGGGGTTGTTGGACTTTTGGGACTTTGGGTGGTTGCTGGACCCCAGAGACTTTGGGGATGTTGGACTTTGGGGACTCTGGGTGATTTTTGGGTTGCTGGATTCAAGAACCAAAGGGAAAGGACACAGCCCAATTTGCTGGGGTGGGTTTTGCTCATGGTTTGTGTTATGAATCCTGTTTGTGGTGTTTTTCCAATTTTATGCTGATATCGTTTACCTCATGTTATTAAACATTTTCTGCTACACTCAGACTCCGTGCTTGCGAGAGGGGAAGTATTGCCTCTTAGAGGTACCCAGGGGGGTGGTATGTAATTGTCCCAGGTCACTGGGTGGGGGCTCGAGCCGGTTTTGCATTGTGTTATTGAAACGGAACCCCTAGATACAGAACCCGGCCCTTGTTGCTGCCAACTTAGATGGGCAGAAGGGTTACATTTTATACCAGTACAAGGTATGTAGCACCCCCAATGATTCTCACTAGGATTGCCAACTTTGGTTGGATGTATTCCTGGAGGTTTCATCAGGTGACAATCTTTAATTAAAGATTAATCTTTAATTCCTGGAGATTTCAGGACAATCCTGGAGGGCTGGCACTCTAATTTGCACTGACTTTAATATGAGAGCTGAGGTACATTAGCACCTCAGAGTATGAGTTCATACGTCAGTATCTAACAGTGGAAAATCTCATTGCCACGGATACCTTTGCATTGCCACATAACCAGTGTAACCTAACAAGGTTTTGGTGAAGGGATTTATTCATCTACAATACAGGTGGGCAGGAAAAGGTGTTTTCATCTTGCGCAAGTTTAAGAAATTAATTTTTTTCCCCATCCTGAATTGGCACAAAAAATCCAAATCTCAAATTTTTGTAAGACAAAAAAAAATCAGTTTGGGTCAATCAAAACATTGATTATTTTTGTGGGTTTTAAACTATAATTAGGTTACATTTCTAAGCAAAAAGTTGTTTCCAACCAGAAAACCAGAATTTTCTTTCCATTTAGAGAACATCAAGGTGAAGTTAACAATTTTGAAATTTTCAAAAAAAAATTCAAGTGAAGAAATTTGTCCAAACGGACTTTCCTGTGAACAGGGATTATTAAATTCTGCATTTTCCAACCGAAAAAAAAAACCCCACAACCCTTTAAGCAAAAAAAGTCCCCAACCAGCTCTGGCCTACAGTTGCAAAAGCTCACAAATTGGCTTGCCTGGTAGCACCATGCACATAATGCAGCAGGACACTTCAGGATGGGAACCACCTTCTGATATGTGGGTCCCTGGACACTCAGATTCTAAGTTCAGAAGGGACCATTGTGATCATCTAGTGTGACCTGCATAACACAGACCATAGGACGTCCCAGAAATGATTTCTTTTAAACTATAGCATAACCAAAAAAACCCCAACAACCCACAATCCAATCTTAAACATCTCTTCTATCAACAGCAGGTACAGAGCCTCTGATGTTCTATTTGACCCATCATTGAGATACCAAGTGACTCTGTTTTCTACTGCCCTATGAATGAGACTCCTTAGGTCCTTCCATGAAGCCTCACAGAAATACAGAGCATTGCTAGGGGCTCCTATTAGATGACAATGTAACAGCTGGCTTCACATGGATGAGGAGACCTCACAGACAGTTCACTTGTTCAAATAAATACAGACGATAAATAGATGTGCAGATACTACAGATGAGTATATACACCATATGGGAAGGACTTTCTCTGGGGGGGGGGGGAACGATAGTACAGGGATTTTCAAGATAGGTCCAGTTCTTGAGAACAGATTCATTCTCCAGGTCATTATAAGAGGGATGTACCATGGGCTGAGTCTGGTGGTGAGAATTTGGGAGCAGAGCTGGAGATGAGAGAAGCAGCAAGAAGTTTTCCTCTCTGTAGTGAGCTATACTACAAATCTTTGCTTTGGAATGGGTTAAAGCTAGCTGCCTTTCCTATCCTTAATTTAGTTGACGGAAACCCTCATCCATTCATGTTTGTTTCTTAAAAGAAAAGGATGCTCTTTATGTTCATGTCTCTGCTTTATAATAGTGTACAGCACACAAGGTTAACATTGCACCAGACATGCAGGGCCAGACTTTAACTAATGTAAAGCAGCTACCGTAATGCAGTGAGCAGAGTTACGCTGACTTATGCCAGCTGAGGAACTGAATCGCATAGTCTTTTTTGGACTGGCCTGTCACATCTACCCAAGAGATGTTAGACTGTTTTTTTTTTCCCTGAGCAGTGAAGCTCTTCAACAATTCGTAAGTCCAAACCTAATTCAAGTCAGGTTTCCAAAAAATGGTACCCTCCAGATTTCTAAAGCATCATATTCTCCTGCATTTGCTGAGAATGTGTATTGTTCTTTCTCTAAAGAAAAGGTCAGCTGTATAGAACTATGTAAGAAAAAACAAAACACTCTAAGTAAATATATATTCAGGGACATTTTGTTCTGTAGTACTAACAACATACCACCAATGCACTGAATTCCTAAGTATGTTTTTATGTAGCTCTTAACATTGCAGAGTATGATGGACCCAGGGAGCTCTGGCTTATTTAATATCTTGACCTGTCATGTGTACATTCTACCCTCAAATACCTCCTTTACAACTGTATTGATCACTCTTTGGGCATTTGATGGTGAAGGGAGGCTTAAAGTCTTCCATTTGTTTACAAACACAGTGCTGTTTCTTATAAGGTTAGGCATAGAGCATATAATTTGAAAAAAAAAATGCTTTAAAATAATAACGTGCATTTCTCTAGCATCCTGCGTCTGAGGATCACTAAGAGCTTTGCACATAATTGAGGCTGCGAGTCTGTCACAGAGGTCATGGAACTCACAGATTCTGTGACTTTCCGGGACCTCTGTGACTTCTGCAGCGGCAGGTGCGGCTGGTCCGGGGGTGCCACCTGAGCAGCTCAGGCAGCCATACCGGCTGCTGCTGGGGCAGTCTCAGGGTACTGTGCCCCCACTACACACACAGCAGCAGCAGGAGTTTGGGTGTGGGAAGGGGCTCAGGGCTGAGGCAGGGGATTGGGGTGTGGGATGGGGCTCAGGCACTTACCTCTGGGGGGCTCCCAGGAAGCGGCCGGCATGTCTGGCTACTAGGCGAATGCGCAGCCAGGCAGCTCCGCCTGTACGTGCTGCCCCTGCAGCTCTCATTGGCTGTGGTTCCAGGCCAATAGGAGCTGGAGCTCAGGGCAGGGGCAGTGCATGGAGCCCCCCCTGGCTGCTCCTCCGCCTAGGGGCCGCAAGGATATGCTGGCTGCTTCCGGGAGCTGGGTAGGGAGCCTGTCAGCCCACCTGCCAGCCCTCCTCCCCCCACCCCCATCACCCACGGGGGTCACTGGCCCCGGGCCGCTCCCCCGGTTCCCCCCGAGAGCAACCAAGTTTTTCTCAGGGGTATATAGTACAAGTCATGGACAGGTCACTGGCCGTGAATTTTTGTTTACTGCCCGTGATCTGTCCATGACTTTTACTAAAAATACCATGACTAAAATGCAGCCTTACAGATCATAAATTAAGCCTCACCGAACCCTCATGAAGTAGGTAAATATCATCTTTCCCCCTTTAAATATAGGGAAAGGGAGGCACAGAAAGGCCCATGATATTACAGGCTATTTTGTCCATTTGAAATAATGGGTTATTCAGCAAGTCTGAGACATCGGCATAGGACACAGGTCTCCTGAGTGCCAGGTCCATCACTAACCCTACAGGACGCTACTTGGTTTTAGTTCCATTTACTGAAAGCATCATTCTCGGGGCCCTTCTGCCAATGCCAGCAACAGGGGCTGGGTTCAGGGTCTAGGGGATCCTTCTCTAAACAAAATATAACTCTGGCTCAAGCCCCCGACTCAGAGTCGTTGGCCTGCTTCTGGTCTGGGAAATGTCAATAAAACCTCCCTGATCACCCTTGCAGGGGTTTGCCTTCTCCCCCAGTTGCAAGCAACATGGAGCACCAGGATTTTGGGAGAATGCAGACATATGAAAACCCAATATATATATATTTGCATAGAGGACACTGAGCCACCCCAATCAATCAATACATCCAGAGTTTGGTCAACGCCTCCAAGTCCAAAAGAATAAGGGTCCAGTTGATGGAGGGTTAGAACTTGTCATGCTAACACAAACCCCACCCCCCTAAAACCCCACTCGTGGGTTAGGTTAGGCTCAGTGTAGCCCAGGGGCATCCAGGGGTGGCTCCCCTCCACCAGTCTGCCCAAATCCAGGAAGAGCTGTTCTCCCAGGTTCCACGCTGCTGGGCAGCTATCTGGTTCAGTTTCGCTAGCTTGGTTTTGCTTCCACCTGTCAGAGGGGATGGGGTGCTGCAAAGTCAGCTCTGCACGGTCAGCCATTGCTGTGGATTCAGCTCTGCTCCATTGTTACTAGAGCTGTTCCAGTCAGGTCAGTCCTATAGCTGACACTGCTTCAGTCCAATAGATCCCTCTATATAAACCAAAGGCAGACCTGGAGTCTTGAACAGAATCCACCTTTTTAAGGATAGGAGGAGTCCTCCTTCAAGACACTACCTGCTGAGCCAAAGCTTCATTACCCAACCAAAACTCCATCACTCATGCCTGCAGGGTGACCCCTCACCAGGCATATCCTGCACAATTCCTATGACTAACCAAAACAAGACTCAGTATGTGGAACTATGGGTTAACATTATAATTATGTAAGTGAAGCTGGCCCCAGTTGGGTTTTCCCCCTGCTCCTCAGGAAAGCGAGAGGAGAGCTCCATCCCTATGTCATCTCACCCCAAGATACCGTGCTGACAGACGTTCATCATTATTTTGAATGGCAAAATGGTTTGTAGCAGCATCACCCGTCACAATTACAATCCATCCATCATTTAGATGGCGCTTCCTATCTTCAAAGCATCGTGTGAATGTACATAGCCGAGTTTTGCCTCGTCACGCAGTGGTGCAGTGCAGGGAGGAGGTGAACCACCCCAGCAGAGGCAGCTGAAGGCATTAGGCCTTTGCACTCGGGGAGACATTATTGCCTTACTCTGGAGAGCCAAAGGGAAGTGGCTCTTGCTACACATGTGTAGCGGGTGAGCCATCTTGGTTCAGAGGGAGGTAAGGCCATGGTGCCACCCATAGCCCACTATCAATGCCAAAACAATAGCCACTGGAGGTGAATGGAAAATGGAAATCCACTCTGGGTTGACATTTTAAGCTGTGTGAAATTTTTCATGGAAGGGATGGTCTCTAAAAATTCCATTTTGAGGGCACTAAAGGAGAATTTTTTCAGCTTGTCAGCTACCCACCTGGAAGGTTCTTATACCGTTCACTTTCTGCCTGCATTTCAAATTTCCCGATGGAAAATAAAATCAATTTTTCAACAAATATTGAAATTTATCTGCAGAAAATTTCAATTTTGTGAAAAGTGCACTTTACCTTGGAAAACCATTGAAATGAGAGGCAGTATGTCCTAGTGGATAAAGCACTGGGCTAGGATACCGGAGATTTAGGCTCTATTTCCAGCTCTGTCACTGGCCTGCTGGGTGACCTCAGGCAAGGCACTTTAACCTCTGTGCCTCAGTTTTCCCATGTGTAAAATGGGGCTGATGATTCTGACATCCTTTGAAAAGAACTTTGACATCTACTGATGAAAAGCGCTATAGAAGGGCTAGGTATCATTATTATTATACCCATTTTACAGATGGGGAACTGAAGCCCAGCAAGACTAGGGCCTGGTCTACACTAACCCCCCAATTCAAACTAAGGTACGCAACTTCAGCTATGTGAATAACGTAGCTGAAGTCGACGTACCTTAGTTCGAACTTACCGCGGTCCAGACGCGGCAGGCAGGCTCCCCCGTCGACTCCACGTACTCCTCTCGCCGAGCAGGATTACCGGAGTCGACAGCGAGCACTTCTGGGTTCGATTTATCGCGTCCAGACAAGACGTGATAAATCGAACCCAGAAGTTCGATTGCCTGCCGCCGAACCAGCGCGTAAGTATAGACGTACCCTCTGTGTTTGCCTAAGGTCACAAAAGGAATCTGTGGTACAGCAGGGAATTGAATGTGATCTCCAAAATTGAAGGCTAGCACGCTTACCACTGGATCACGCCTTCTTATGAATCAGAGCACCCCTGTGCTACATACTGTACATGCACATAATAAGAGACAGTGTCTGCCCCACAGAGCTTACAAATTAAAACAAATAAGCTATTACCAAAAGTTGCCATTTGACAACTTTTCCAAACACAGAAAGTTTTCCTTTAAGAGGTTTAAAAACAAGATTTAATAAACAACTGATCCTTTTGCAGTGCATCATGGAAGGATTATAAATCTCACTTGAGAAAATATGGCTGCACTCCACATATGTTGAAAGAGAATTACTTTCCCAAGCCTGCTCTGCTCTTTTGCTTTCATGCTAACAAAGTCCCAGTACTTGGCAGGGGAGAACTCCAGGTTATTTTCATGAATAACTCATAAAAGGCACAGGCAGCCTCCTGAGAGAAAACAAGGTGTGTTTTCTGATACAGCTACATAACTTGACTTTTAATTGTTTTGAATGTGGAACCAAAGCCCTTTGGGCTTTAATAATTATTGGTGGTGGGTGAGGTGCATGTTGTTAAAGAACTGAAGGTTTACTTGCTTGTGGAGTGTTGTCATATAAAACTGTGGTTTTGAGAATACACTATTACAAGAGTGTGTGTATATATAATGCATAATGCTCTGAATATATACAGGAAGCTAAGCACAGGCCATCTATCTTTATATGTGCATTTATTGTTTTTCCATTTATAGTGCTCAGAATGTTGCCAGCTCCTTCACAGAAAACATCAAAATACAAAATCCCTGAGAGCAGGAAAAGGATGGGGGGGAAATATTGAATGTGTAATCAGTTCAATCTATTCTGGGACCATGAACACTAAAATACCTTAATGAGAATTATGCGCTTTCTGCATGGTACCGCTCTAGGGCAGAGTCAAGGCTGTTTTGGATGTCCTGATTGTGTGCACTGTCATCCCTTCTCATGTTTGGATTTTTTTTTTAAACGATAACCTTAACTCTGAATGTCCTGGGTTTCCAAACGTTGATTTGGGGACAGTTATTTACAAGATCTCTGGAACATTTTTAGCCTCAATGACTCATACGTACTCTTAATCTTAATTCTATTGTAATATAGTTTCAGTTTGGGAACAAATGCTGAATATGCATGAATGTTTTCTTACTGTGGGCATTGCAGGAGGTTTTTCAGGAAGAATTTTTTAGATGATAGTTTCAGGCTTGGCAAACCAGAGGAGGGAATTCCATATAAAAATAAAAAAATAAAAAGGGCATCTGAGAAAGTATCAACAGCTGTTTGTGAAAGAAATGGATGCAGAGTACAGAGAGGGGAATTAGTGGACTAGAAGGACTAGGAGAAGATTGGGGATATAAGGGACTAGGAATGAAGGTTTTCAAAAGTGCCTAAGCCTCATTTTCAGAAGTGATTTGGGCACTAAGGAGTCTAAGTCCTGTTGACTTTCAGTAGGATTAGGGGCAGATTTGCAAAGGTATTTGGGCATCTAAGTTTCATGAAATCAATAGGAGTTAGGCACCTAATCTGTTAGGCACTTCCAAAAATCCCACTAGGCACCTGTGTGCATCTTTAGGCACGAAAATATCTATGAAAATCTAGTCCCTAAATGCCTAAGTCTTTTTAAAATGGGATGCAGTTGCTTTGAAAATTTTAGCGTAGGTCAGATAAACAGGACCCAAATGTACAAAAAGTGAGATACTTACATTCCTATTTTAGGCACCTAAGTTCTGGCTTTGGCACCACTGTGATGCACATCCCCCACCACCACCACTCATTTGGCACCTAAGATTTGCATTAAAAAGTTCCCTAAGTGCCCACGTATCCACTGTGACAAGGTTAGGCCAGACGGCTGCAAGAGGGTCCTCATATTGGGTTCCGGGAAGGGAAAGGTGCACCTCTGCCCTCGCCAGACCAGCCCGAACTCCCGGAAGGATGCCATGAAGCCCACATCTTCCACCAAGCTGTTATTAAAGTGACAGTAGGCCAGCCCCGGCCTCTCCAAGGTGAGAGAGGCCGTCATGGTCACCAAATGGTGATCCAAGAATGGGGCTAGCTGGATGCTGAAGGAGAGGGCCTGTGAAAGCTGATGGCGAGAAAAGTAGATGTGGTCCAACTAGGAGTGGCATGACCGTTGTGCCTCCACCCGGACATAGGTGAATGTTGACACATCGTCCGTGTGGTGGTCGTGCCAGATGTCTACCAGGGAGTGATGGTCAACAATCTCCCGGAGGACGTGCGCGGCAGCTGGGCACTGCTCGGAAAAGCGCACACACTCCGGGCCCGATGTCGGGGCATAGATGTTGACAAGGTTCAACATCAGCCCCTCTATATGGACCTGGAGGTGCAGCAGGCAGCCCGGCACAACCTCGGGCTGTAGGCCAGGGGAGAACAGGGTAGCCACTCCAGCCATACGAGCTGTGAGATGGCTAAAATATACCCCATCCGCCCACTCCAGCCGCCAACTTGCTGCAGCGGCTGGATCCGTATGGGTCTCCTGCAGGAAGGCAACAGAGTACCCCCCCTCCCAAAGGAAGGAGAGTACCTGGCACCTGCGTAGACCCATCCTACAGCCCTGGGTGTTTAATATGGCGAAGGTGATCGATGCCATAGTGAGGGCTGGGGGGGATCCTCACTAGCAGGGATGCTAATGGCCCCCGTTGGACCTCGCAGCAATCCGTGACTGACCCCAAAGAGTGGGCCAAATTCTCGCCTCGTAGAAATTGGCAGAGATGTACTCAAGTCAATGGAGGAGCTGTACCAGTTTTCACCAGGTGAGAATTTGACCTTGCAGTTCTACAGGGAGAAAAAAAGTTGGGTATTTTTTAGGGCTTTCGATTAATCGCAGTTAACTCACATGATTAACTCAAAAAATTAACTGTGATTAAAAAAATTGTGATTAATCGCACCGTTAAACAATAGAATACCAATTGAAATGTATTACATATTTTGGATATTTTTTGTACATTTTCAAATATATTAATTTCTATTACAACACAGAATACAAAGTATACAGTGCTCACTTTATATTATTTTTATTACAAATATTTGCACTTTAAAAATGATAAACAAAAGAAATAGTGTTTTTCAGTTCACCTCCTACAAGTACCATAGTGCAATCTCTTTATCGTGAAAGTATAACTTTTACAAATGTAGGGTTTTTTGTTACATAACAGCACTCAAAAACAAAACAATGTAAAACTTTAGAGCCTACAAGTCTACTCAGTCCTCCTCCTTGTTCAGCCAATTGCTAAGACAAACAAGTTTGTTTACATTTACGGGAGATAATGCTGCCTGCTTCTTATTTACATGTCACCTGAAAGTGAGAACAGGCGTTCGGATGGCACTTTTGTGAGATGAGTTGAAATATACTATTTATTTTATTTTTTACGGTGCAAATATTTGTAATAAAAATAAATATAAAGTGAACACTGTACACTTTGTAATCTGTGTTGTAATTGAAATCAACATATTAAAAATGTGGAAAACATCCACAAATATTTAAATAAATGGTATTCTATTATTGTTTAAAAGTGTGATTAATCTTTTTAATCGGGCAATTAATTGTGATTATTTTTTTAATCGCTTGACAGCCCTAGTATTTTTCTTTGTATATATTAAGTGTACTTCAAGAGTTCAAACCAAGGCCCTGATCCTACAAAGACTTACTCACATGCTCAACTTTATAGATGGTGAGTAGTCCCACTGACTTCAATGGTGCATAAAGTTAAACACGTGTAAAATTTTGCAGGATCAGGGTCCAATGAATTACAGGTTTATGTCATTCCTACTCTGCTTCCTGAAACACAAAAGCAACTTGAGCACAATATTAGATGTAAATCTGTTAATGCTTCAATTTTCATAATTTGTCTAATGGAAGAATAGAAAAGAACGAACCCTGGACGGTGGATTATAAACATTTTAAATTGTGGTGACTAATATGAACATGCTCAAAACATAACACTATAATTGCACATTAATATATCACTCTCCCCGCTACACACACTCCTTTGTCAATCACTTTCTTCTTTTAATTGATCTAAAACAGGTTAAGTTGTTTAATAATTCTTGTAGATTTTGTAAATAACCCAAAGGTATTAAGTATGCACCAGGCTAATACATGGCAACTATACTGTTGAATGTTTCGTAAACTAAAGCCATTGATTTTATGTCAAGCATTACATATAAATTTGTTGAACAGATAATCAATTTCCCTACTCCACCTCTTTTTAACTGAATCATTATTTTGAAACAGAATAGCATCAATATTTGACCACCACCAGTTCCATATCCAATGGAAAAAAATCTAATTTTCCCTTGCAAGCTAGGAATGGGGAAACGGGCTGATATTGACATTGAGCGATATTAGTATTTAAGAGTATTAGTAATCAGGAAATGTTTGCTTCCCAATATGATTATCAACCTATTTATCCATGCTTATTGTCTGCTTGAGAAAGCCATCCCCAAGACTTGAATGCCATACCTATTATATGCATGGGCAACTTAGTGAAACAAACACTTCTTTTGCTAATTTGAGTGTAAAAAACAATGAAAACATACATTGCCACATGTTACATTCTGGATCTGCATTAATGCTATTCAGTTTTACCATTGTATATATGTGCCTGGGCACACATGTATTGCAATTATATACAATTCCACCCATGGTCTATTTCACCCATTTAGATTTATTGATAACATCAGTGCAGTGTCTAATATGCAAACAGAAGCAATGAGGAAGGGGGAAGGAACCCATGAAAGCTTTGATCAGTACATCATGCTCCTGATCCATAGCCCATTGAAAACAATGATTAGGCTCCCATTGTTTTCAAAGGGTATTGAATCAAGCCCCGTCTGTTCACAATGAGAAGAGTTATTTCCAAAAATCGCCTTAAATTAAGCCAGTGGCAACAACCTTTCTGTTTTAAGGCAAAATTGCCTGCACTTTGAGACCAAAATATATACTCCTTATGCACACGATAAAATGAATTACTTGTGTTTAAGATTATAGTAGTTCTAAATGCTAAGTGTAATAGGTGTCATCTTCATTTGTCATTCTCTGACTGCATTGTGACCTATTCAAAGACATCATGCAAATGTTATTTATTGCACTGCTATAGGTTCTCATGGACTTAAGACCGCACAGAGGATTGTAAAGTATGTTTATGTCAATGTCATTGCCTAACGACAGTGTTTAACCCAAGTTTAACATTTTCACGTCCCATCGATTGAGGAACAAGATTAACTCTATTCCCATTGATCCAGGGGATATTACGACCAACATAAAGTTTCTCATTAATAAGCCTTCTCATCATTTGTTCCTGAGATTATGAATATTAGAAAAAACATGTAGTGTGGGAACAGAAGCAACACATATTGTGCAACAGAGCAAATGTGTACAAGCCAACCAACCAGATTGAGTGTGGTGAAATCTGTAAGGCTCTAAGGAAAAGGGATCCTCCATTGGTTCCCCAGTGTCTCTGCTTTCCCTAGGGTGACCAGATGTCCCGATTTTATAGGGACAGTCCCGCTATTTGGGGCTTTGTCTTATATCTTTGTCTATTACCTCCCACCCCCGTCCCGATTTTTCACACTTGCTGTCCGGTCACCCTAGCTTTCTCAAACCCATGGAGGAAGAACAGAGAGCTGGATTTGCCCCTATTTATAAGAAAGGGGAATGTGCTTACTTTCTAGCACCGAAGAACCAGTCTGAGGGAATGAACAGACTCTGAATTTGAAATATGCATCGGCCCAATATGCAGAATATTCAGCAGAGACTTTCGGTAATGGATTCCTGCATGTTCCTAGTCTCTTAAGTTCAGAAAGGGAGATTGGTCTCAGTTTTCCCCCTACAATCCTAGTGCTATCTGCGATATATCAGCCACCTGATTCTCCACTGCCCTGCACCTTGAGTAGTCGTTCACATGACAAAAAAAGCAAAATTAGAAAATGAAACAGGGGCCACTGGAGTGCAACCACCACCTTATGATAAAAGCCAGGTTCTGGTAAAACCTAAACCGGGACCTAGACTGGTGCCTGTCAGAACGGGACGAGTAAGTGCACAGAAGGAAAAAGTAGCAAACAATACTTTCATTGAATTGGTAAGTTAGATGATGGGAAAAATAGAACAGTTCACAGAGCACATTAGGAGACAGGAGCTGCGACTCAATCACAGGGGAGTGAATAAAAAAGAATTTCAAAGTGAAAAACTGAGATTAAGCGGGTTAACGCCTAGAATTGATGCATTAACAGATGTACTGGCCCCAAAACAGTTAATTGTTGCAAAAAAGGGCACTCCCACCATCCATTTGTCATGAACAGAAAAGCAACAGACACTGCGGGAACAAATTCAGGTTTTGCAGGAGCAGGTAATTAGCCCCACTCTCCTCTCAGAACCAGGATAAAAACCCAGGGTGTGAGTTCCCAACTGCTTCGACCCACAGAACCACATTCCGCACTCAGAGCTAAAAATAGAACCTTCTTTCTCAAATATTTTTACATACCAGTTAAGTTTTCCTTTATATCCTTTCTCAGTTTACTAAACTCACTGCTGCTGCCTGTACTTTAAGATACCTTGATACAGTTAATCTCTCTTGTATCAGAGGGGTAGCCGTGTTAGTCTGAACCTGTAAAAAGTAACAGAGGGTCCTGTGGCACCTTTAAGACTAAGACTAACAGAAGTATTGGGAGCATAAGCTTTCGTGGGTAAGAACCTCACTTCTTCAGATGCAAGTAATGGAAATCTCCAGAGGCAGGTATAAATCAGTATGGAGATAACGAGGTTAGTTCAATCAGGGAGGGTGAGGTGCTCTGCTAGCAGTAGAGGTGTGAACACCAAGGGAGGAGAAACTGCTTCTGTAGCTGGATAGCCATTCACAGTCTTTGTTTATACCTGCCTCTGGAGATTTCCATTACTTGCATCTGAAGAAGTGAGGTTCTTACCCACGAAAGCTTATGCTCCCAATACTTCTGTTAGTCTTAAAGGTGCCACAGGACCCTCTGTTACCGTTAATCTCTCTTGGCTCAGGTCTCCCTACCTTCCTAGGTTGCTCTTCACCCAACTTCCCCCGCCTCTCCTCATTTCTGCTCTCTCTGTTTTAAAAGTGATCGTTTTTACAGAAATCTCCAGAAGATAAAGCAATTGAAAACAGAACAAAACAACAAAGAGAAAACAAAGTAAAAACTTTACTTTAAATAAATCCAGTAAATTAATTATTTTAACCCTTCAGGAATGAAGCAGGTGGAATTACTCCTAACTTTCTTAAAAATATGGTTGCCAAGCAACAAAAATGCAAACTCTGCTTCTAATACTAACCACTAACTAATATTTAAAATTGGGGCTTTCCTTATTACCAAATAGCAAAGTTTTAAAATAAAGTTTAATATAAAGTAATGGAAAATGCCTTAAGTTACTAAATAAATACAACAAATTTGGCAAATAATAATATAAATGTTATCAATTTTTATTAAGAGTTTTAAAAAACAAGATAATAACTTGCTTATTTAAATGTTTAACCCTTTTGTTTATGTTTTGTTTGCCTTATTTGTATAGTTATAAATAGAATTCTGGCGCCATTTATTTTTTTTTACTTGTAAGTTAGTCCTGTATGTCATGTATGTTGTTCTGTGTTGTGTGTGTCACGTGACTACTTTTTATTATTTTTGTTTTGTTGCAACAAAAGTCAATTTTATACCCTTTTTAAAAAAATATAATAGGTACCACACTAGTTTAATATTATGGTTGGGGTATAACCATCATAATATTACAATTTTTTTCAAAGTTCCAAAAGGTCTCAGTTATAAATATATGTACATATATTTCTGCTTCAATAAATAATACAATTGCAAACAAAAAAAATTTCTTATTTTTATTAATCAGGTTTGTTTGTTTTTTAGGGTTTTTTTTTTATTCAAAGGAAAAAATGTAAGGGGAAACCTCAACATTAAGGTTAAGGTAATATTAACAAAATGTCAATTTCTTGTTTGGGTTTTTATAAACTTGTTTGCACTTTTCAATATAGTTATAAGACTGTCATAGCAAAAATGTGTAAAAATAACAATTTATGCATAAAGCTAACTAAATAATTTCAACAGGTTTCCACCTTTGGCTACCAAACACAACAAAGCATCATGAAAATTTAATTCCCTTAAAGTGTTTGCATATATTTGCATTCAAAATTTATTTGGTTTAATTTTATACTTGGTTTAATTTTATACACTTTTTAAAAAATGATATGTTAAAGGGAAGCAGTGGTTGTTAAAGTTTGTGCTTCTAAACAGTTAACAAAAGTGGAATTGGTATCACAAGCAAATTAATTCTAGAAAGCCTGGTAAGAATTCTGTTCACAACTCTTTTGCTAAAACAAAGTGCTCACCAGAGGAAAGCAATATGCCTTCTCATAGAAGAGATTGTGAGCATCTATTTTATCAGTTAATCATTACTTTTAGTATAAAATATTAGTAATGCAAAAGTATAGCTTGTGTTATAAAAGACTTGGTCCCCATGATGTTGTAAACACACTAAGTTAATCTGTGTATTAAATTTGGGTTACTGAAAACAAGAAGAGATATAAAACAAACAAAAACTTTATTATGTTAACTAACTCAAGCTGTTTAAGGTTGCATCCCACAGACCAAACACACCAGAAAATATCACACCACAAAAACACCAGAAGATCTCAGTGTACCGTGAAGGAACTCCCAAGCATCAAGAAAAGAAAAATGAAGTGCTTTATAAATAAGAGACTGGTCAAATACACCTTAATCTAATTTATATGGACAATTAAGTTAGCAATCAGCCAGAAACCACTAGCTGGACCAGATTAAACTGTCATTTACTTTCAATTTGGCTGTTGTGTAAAAGTAACTGTATTATTGTTGTACTGTTGTATTATTGCTGTATTTTCAATGTACAACATTTACAATGTGCATAACCTTGCTAAGCTGTTTAACCAATACACAGGTAAAAAAAAAAATCAACAAATGAATGGCAGTAAACAACATGAAGGCAAGGAAAAACAAATTGGTAAAGAAATTAAGTTACACAGTACCTACAAATTAGATAATCAAATTCCCTGTTAGTACTAGTCACAATTTGGGGTCAGTGACACTGCATCCTAACTCAGGTACATGTTATTCAAAACAACCTTGTTCAGTGTCTGGGTACCAATACTACATCCTGACACAGCAATATTTGATAAACTGGTTACTGTCCATTCAGTAGGTTATCTAAAAGCCAGCGTCCATAGAAAACGACTGAATCCATGTCAGCAATGCAACCAATGGAACAAAGAAGCTAACTGTTTCTGTTTCCTGCCCAGAAAAGCTTACCAGAGGGTGACAACCAGCAGTAAGGGTAACCTATAACATGGATGGACAGTACTGGGTGGTAACTAATTACAGACATATATAAGGCCTCATTGGTAGTGTCACTACTCCAAATTTCTGTTTTACTTCTCATATACATAGCACCGTGGGACACATTGTAACAATGCCTATCCCAGTATTTCAAAACTACTACTAATGATATAAATGGTAACTGTAATTTCCCTAATAGCAACACACTTCTATCTGCAGTACCACAAGGGCCAAACTACAACACCAGATTGAAAAAAGATTGTTATGCTTGAATATAAGGTCGTATCATATGTACACATACATACTATACATACATACCCATATATGCACCATATCCATATATATTAATTATTTGGTAGTGTCACTAAGGCTCAATCAGAAAACTACATTCCTTAGTCAAAGTCCCGGGCCTAACATTCCCAGGCCCACCATAAGGGACTACATAAACTGGAAAATAAAATCTGTCCATCAGTCGTACAAGGGTATGTGCAGATGAAGGAACAAATGGGCTATGAATGTATGCATAGTAAAGTAAGGTAACCACATAAAGGCATTTAGCCCACTGGGTCATCTTCCCAAAAAAAGACAAAACGTGGGGGAATGTAGTAAGAAGAGGGCCTGAAACATGAGGCCTTGTATCAAAGGCCTGGCATGAGGACTAAACTAAAGTGGTCAAAACTTTGCAAAGGCAGGTTGTGAGCAAGAGGCAGGCCCTGCTCACAGAATTTGGTAAGCACAGGGCTAATATTGCAGAAATGCATCCCTAAGTAGTGCTAGGCATAAGAATATATATGCAAACACATTCCAGAAAGGTAATGCCAGAACACATTCCCCAAAGATAACAGGAACATGCTGACCCATCTTAGGGATACGGTCAGGATGACATCATGAGGCATAAAGATGTTTTAATCGATCCTACAGGTACAAGGCAATGGGAGGCACCCTAACACGTTAGAGGGTGGCACCCTGATAGTTCAGGGGTGATATGCAAGTTGTTTGTATTGGTGCATAAAAATGTACCTCAGAGGGAGTGGTGTTTGGCCAGCCAAGGGGGCAGTGGAAAGTCCTGCCACTGACTGAGCTGTGTCCATTGTCACGAGCCTACATGTCTTAATATCCTCACCGAGTCTGCCAGGTGCTATTATTGTGCTTCGTTGACAATAAACCTGGCCGGGCGCCTTCACTACTAAACCAAGTCTTGTGGTCTTATTGGACAGTTTGATTGGACCTGCTGTACCGGCTCTCTGGCCAGAGCCAGTGCATCGCACAGAGAGAACACACGCATGCAGCTGAACATCTGACGACACACACCTCTGCAAAACAGCAATGATTTAAGTGAGTGGAAGATTGTGATTTAAGAGTTTTACCACTCACTTTGCAGAGGCATGTGCCCACAAGGCAAGGCTGTGGAGGATCCAGCCCATGATACACTGCAGCTCAGATGAAGATGGCAAAGACCTATAGCGGTATCTAGTCCATCTCCATTCCAGTGAGGGACTGTATGGACCTCACTCAATGCCCATTAAGTCACAAGGAATATATAGGATCCACTCCAATGCCTAACAAAATCACTGTGATTAATACTCTGTTCAGTCTTGTTTAAAGTGTCCCAAACATTGGAGTTTTCCCACAATTCTCTTGGGCGTCTCTTCCACAATTTAATGGATCTCACTGGCAGGAAAGCTTTTCCCCTGATACTCTTTCCAAATATCTTTTTCCTCATTTTACCTCTTTACTTCTACCCCCCTTTGTATCAACCTCAATATTTCCTCCTCATCCCTAGTGCTTACATCCTTAGGATAGTTATCGAATCATGGAAATGTGAGCACTAGAAAGGACCTCAAGAAGTCATCAAGTCCAGCCACTGTGCTGAGGCAGAACCAAAGTAAACCTAGTTACTTTTTCCCCCCCTATTATCATTCCTTAGTCATTTCTAAATCAGGATAGATATTTGTCAACTCTTTTAGTTTATATCTCCAACCTCCTGATCATTTTTGTTGCTATTCACTAAATTCCCTCCAATTTGCCTACACTTTTCTGATAGTGTTCAGAACTGAAGACAGTATTACAGGTGTCTTCTCACCTCCATGCTCTATGATGTGTTGTTTGTGCACATACAGCCCAGGATTGCTGAGCGATGACCAGCCTTTCACTCAGACCTCAAGTTAAATTTCCATACGCTTGGGCATGTTAGATCAATAGAATAACCCGCAATAGTTTGAAACTAAAGAAATACCAGGCCTGGCCTTCTGTTTTGCCTTCCAGGTAAGTAGACACTCAGGAGCAAAGTTAGTGAAGGCTGAAGTTCAAAGATTTGGAAAAAAATACCCTGAACTTTGGAGTCTTGTTAACTTCCTTTTGCTTTAGGAATTGGGATGGAAAGTCTAGATCAACCTCTCTCATTCCACTTCCAGGCCACAGATGAAGCTCAAATAAGGAAGAAAAAAAGTGTACGACCAAATGCTTTCAAACCTCAGAGAGATTTGGCTTTTGCTCTTTGCAAGTGTGAACAGGTGGCTTGATTCTTCAGCCCAGCAATGAAATATATCCTTACTTAGAAGGCTAAACCTTTATAGAGCTGGGTGTAATTCTGATACATTTCATAGTGTCTCCATCTTTCCAGTAAATATTATGATTACCATGATGCCATCCTCGTTATACTACAAAAACTAAATAAAGTGGAAAGATTTAAAGCAGCATCTAATCCATCTTTGCCCCCAACACACTGTGTCTGCCAGAAGGTATGAACTTTAATATATGCTGCAGTACTATTTCTCTGGCAACAACACAAGCCATTAAACACTATCCTAATAAAACAACACCTTAAGCATTTCCTTAAAGTGGACCCAGCATAATGCCATTACCATAAGTACATCATCAAGCAATTTAAGAAATATATGAATATGAAAGTGGTTACTCACATTTTATGGGTAGCCACAGTTGTCAGGGATACCAGTATTTACCGTAAATGCCTTCCACAGATGCCTAGATTTTGCAAACAAGGTAAATAGAGCTCCAGCTATATTTGTCCCTGTGATCAACAAAATGTCAGTCTAAGCACCAGAAGCTTTTGTAATCATGCTATTTACACAATATAACTAATTTTAAAATCTGCTTAGCATGCTGAAAGCTCTGAAAACAAACTAGCAGCTGAAGGAGAATGTTCTGTTATGAATAAAAAGAGAGGTCTGAATTTGTGGACAGCATGTTGATTACCGGCAAATATTATTGTTTCCAGTCATCATTAAGAATGTCAGTGGTCTACCTTCTGCACACCGTTAACCTATTCACTCAAAATGTGGCTGATCCAGAAGAGTTTTGCTACCCACTGGCCTCTTGGGTGAGAGGTGCAGAAAAGGCCAAACAAGCGTATAGATAAGTGATCTCCAAAGCTGTTGTGTGTAACAGGTCCAATGGGACAGTAACAGATCCCCCACTCTGGGATCTGTGTTTCCAATGCAAGTCGGGTGGGAATTACCAAAGCTGTAGTTCTGGGTTTACGTGCAAAGTTTCCCTTTCACGCGGAATCCGAGGCAGATGGGCTGTCATGAGCCAGGACAGTTCTGGGAGCACATGCCAAGTCCTAATGCAGTTTTGCCCCAGGCATCAATGAGAGTTGTGCTCTAAGCTTGCAGATTGGTTGGCACTGGGTACAGGGACAAATCAGTTTCAAAACCACGATTAATGGTGCAGCACATGAGCCAGTAATGCTACACTAGCATCAGTTCAAAGCAGAGCACTTTTGAAATTTTGAAACATACTCCCTGCCCAAAATTGCGTTATAGTCTGACTGCTACAGTTGTCAGCTAGGCCTACCTCAAAGTTATACATACTAGGTTATACCCTTTCTGGTTTGTCCTGAATGCTTGGGCAATGCATCGATGTCTGGACTGAATGCATCGATGTCTGTCTGAATTCCCTAAATTCATTCCTGTTTGCAGGGCCGGCTTTAGGAAGTGCGAGGCCCAATTCGAACATTTTCGGCGGGGCCCCAGCAGGGATGACTATTAAAAAAAAAAATTAAAAAATAAAAACACATAAAAAAAACCCTTTCATTTATTCCATGTATTATTTACTTTCCATAACTATATAAATAATAACAAAATTATATATTACGTACATTGCTGGCTGGAGACAGGGCAGGGGCTGACTGGAGGTAGGGTCTGGCTGGAGGCAGGGCAAGAGGTGCGGGGCTGGCTGCGGGCAGGGCAGGGGGTGCGGGGCTGGCTGGAGACAGGGGCTGGTGCGGGCAGGGGAGGGGGTGGGGCGTGGCTGCTGCTGCAGGCAGGACAGGAGGTGCAGGGCTGGTGCAGGCAGGGGGTGCAGCAGGGGCTGGCTGCGAACAGGGGGTGCGGGGCTGGCTGCAGGCAGGGGCTGGCTGTGGCCAGGGCAGGGGGTGCGGGGCTGGTGCGGGCAGGGGGTGCAGCAGGGGCTGGCTGCCGCTGCGGGCAGGACAGGGGGTGCAGGGTGCAGGGCTGGTGCAGGCAGGGAGTGCAGCAGGGGCTGGCTGCCGCTGTGGGCAGAACAGGGGGTGCGGGGTCCAGGGCTGGTGCAGGCAGGGGGTGCAGCAGGGGCTGGCTGTGGGCAGCGCAGGGGGTGCAGGGCTGGTGCAGGCAGGGGGTGCAGCAGGGGCTGACTGCGGGCAGGGCAGGAGGTGCGGGGTGCGGGGCTGGTGCGGGCAGGGGGTGCAGCAGGGGCTGGTGCGGACAGGGCAGGGGGTACGGGGCTGGTGCAGGCAGGGGGTGCAGCAGGGGCTGGTGCAGGCAGGGCAGGGGGTGCAGGTGCGGGGCTGGTGCGGGCAGGGGGTGCAGCAGGGGCTGGCTGCGGGCAGGGCAGGGGCTCCCCTGCTTCTACCACCCCGGCCCTTTAAATAGCTGCTGGAGCCCTGGGGAAGCGGCAGGGCTCCCGTGGCTATTTAAAGGACCAGGGCACCAGAGGCAGCTGAGGGCTATTTAAAGGGCTCGGGGCTCCCCTGCTTCTACAGCCCCGGCTCTTTAAATAGCCGAGGGAGCCCTGGGGAAGCGGCGGGGCTCCAGCAGCTATTTAAAGGGCCGGGGCAGTAGAAGCAAGGGGAGCCCCGGACTTTTTAAATAGCCCCCAGAGCCCCGCAGCCCTACCCCAGGCCCTTTAAATTGGCCCCTGGGGAAGCCGGCCGCCCCAGTACGGCATACCGGCGGCGGCAAGGGCGCGGGGCCCGATTCAGGGGAATCGCCTGAATCGGCCTAAAGCCGGCCCTGCCTGTTTGAACTAGAGACTCAAAAATGAGCCTAAACTTGTCTTCTTAAGGTTACAGCGTATATTCTAGGCTGAAGATGCCCAACTAGCTCACCACCAGGTCTGAACCTGAGCAGTTGTCTGTGGCTGTAGTACTTTGGTGATCTTGGAACATTGGTGCTTGTTTATCAGTTTGCTGCTTGAAACTTGCACTGAGTAGTTTCTCCATATTTTGGCTTCTGAGTGTGTCTTAGGGCCTGATTCTGATCTCACTTAGACTGGTGAGACTTCTTGGCCAAGTCCCTCCTGCCTCATACCAGTGTAAGTGAAAACAGGATCAGAATTGTTATATATTTTCCTGGAGATGTTATAGGATGATTTTTTCCCCCCAAAAGCACCTAATGAGTTAGAAGCACAAGTCCCACTATGCTCCTGACTCATGATTTTGAAAATCCCACCCTGGGCTTTGAGAATAGAATTCTACTACAGCTGGTACCCCTGGAAAAAAGGAGATTATTCACTTTCAATACTTATCTGAAAGTATAGACTGTGGTAAACCCATACTCGGCCATCCCCATCCTTGCAGAGTTGAGGACATATGTTTGCATTGTTCATCCTTTCTTCCTTTCACTCCAAAAAGAAAAGATCATTAAGGGTATTGGGTGTTTATGCACCCCTTGATCAAAAGGGGTATGTACCACTGTCTGGGGGTCGGGGGAGAGAGAGACAGAGAGAGGAGTTGTCCTAACACCGTAGCTTTGGAAATCCCCAGCAGTTGTTGTGGTGGGACCACAACTTATCTTTGGAAAACAGTCAATCTCTTCATCAGTTCTTGACTTTCAGCCTAATTAAACTACTCTTAGACGGACAGGGAAAGTTAGTTTAAAATACATCTATTTCTGTGCTCCATTATTTGAAATAAATCCCACTCCCATTGGAAAAGAAGGCATCTGAAATTAAATACCTCTTTTTTCAAGAGTTTATTTATTCTCTCTTGCTCTAGGAGGAAGTGGAGATCTTTCCTGTCTGAGCAATAAAACATTTATATTTCTGTCTATTGATCTTTGAGGAGGAAATCACAGCAGTGCACACCCACATAGTCTAAAGCTGGGGTGACCAACCTGTGGCTCCGGAGCCACATGCGGCTCTTCAGAAGTTAATATGCGGCTCCTTGTATAGGCACCGACTCCAGGGCTGGAGCTACAGGCATCAACTTTCCAATGTGCCGGGGGGTGCTCACTGCTCAAACTCTGGCTCTGCCACAGGCCCTACCCCCACTTTATCCCTTTCTGCGCCCTCCCCTCGAGCCTGCCATGCCCTTGATCCTTCCCCCCCCCCAGCCTCCTGCTCACCACGAAACAGCTGATCAGGAGATGCAGGGAGGTGCAGATTGGTGGGGCAGCTGGTGGGTGGGAGGCGGATCTCATGGGGGGGCTGCTGACATATTACTGTGGCTCTTTGGCAATGTACACTGGTAAATTCTGGCTCCTTCTCAGGCTCCGGTTGGCCACCGCTGGTCTAAAGGAATGAGCAGAACATTGAAAAGCAGGAATGTGAGTTCAAATCATTGCTCTGCCACTCACTCCTTGGGCTCAGACAAGAGGGAGACAGGATGGTTAGCATCTTTGGGATCAGGACTTTAGAGCTTGATGCTGCACACATTCATACATGACTTTACATCACGCCAAGATTTTGTGTGTGCCAATGTAGCTGACAAACAGTTGTGTAATATTTATGTATGTAAGTGTCATGCAAATTTTAAAATCCCAAAGAGGGCATCCCACTACACAAGCCCCCTATCAATTATTCCAAAATATATAATTCCCTCCCTTATTCCATCAGATTCAACTCTTTCTACCATCCCAATTGCATTAATTTTGCTCTCCTCCTCCAATCAAATCATTTTCTCCGTCGACAGGTCATTTACCTTCCCAGGCCTAAGTCTTTACATTGTGATAGGTAGAGGAGAAGCAGCAGTATGCTTTTAGTTTCTATAGAAATTATAAGGCATCAATTAAGGTGAGATCCAAACAACACCCATTGTGGGAGCACTGAGAGGAATGAATCAAGATTAATTTGCTTGGGTGGCGAGTCATGAAAGAGCGAAATCCGTGTTGATGGTATTTATCTGGCTAAAGAACACCTAAAAGTCGAACTGCTGCTGAGTCCTGAATACAAATGTGAGCTTACAAGTAACAAGCTACATTGCTGCTGTGGCAAGAGAAGAATGCAGATTTCCTTGATAGAAAGAGAGCATGACCTAACCTTTTTACATCAAGAGTAGGTTCTCAACTTCAGCTCCCCGATTTCAAGCTGTCAGCTGAGATTCCTCTGTTGGCTTTAAAGCCCAAGCCAGACTTTGAAATGGACTATTCTTGTTCTTAACAGGGAGCTGGGGCTCATACTATTCCAAATAAGTGAGAAAGCCAACATTTAAAGTGTACATTTCACACACACACCAAAAAAAATCCACACATTTGGACGGCACATTTCTTCTGTCTGCAAGGAAAAAAAATACTACAGTGCAGAAAAATTAAGGTAGTACAATATGAATCAATCCCCATAATTCTGTTGTACCGTCATTAATAATTTGATCCCAAATGCATGATGATTTTCATAAGTTACATATACACAATCACCCAGACAGTTCTGAGGTATTTTAAAACCAATTTATACATCTTCTGGAAACATTGCACTGGATCTTGATTTTAATGGAAGGATGACTTATGCCAGCTGATATTCTGACCCTGTATCTCTTATCATAGAGTCCTGGGTACAATAATTGTTTTAGAATCATAGAAGTATAGGACAGGAAGGAACCTTGACAGGTGATCAAGTCCATCCCCCCGCACTGAGGCAGGATCAAGTAGACCTTGAATACTAATTTATTCAGTCTTAGTTTTCCTTTCTGTGATATTCAGGTACTATAGAGTGTGAATCCAAAACAAAAACAAAAACAGAAGTGACAATTTTCTCCACCAGACTTCTGGGAGTCTGGTGTGATTTTCTGTTCATAAATCACCGCAACTCTCAAAAGAATCCTCCTTTTACTGAAGGCATGAACGACATTATAGAGTAGTGAATCAATTCAGTCTGTAGATCCTTCCTCAGGGAAGAACATGCGTTGATGAATGATTGATGATGACCATAAGTAGGCATTAGAGTAGTTTCAGGACTATGTTCAAAGTGTCTGAATACAGCTTCCTTAGAATAAGGAATCAGTCACCTCTAAAACAAAACATCAGAAACAAGAAAACATGATGGCACATACTATATTTATGGTAGATAGTCTAGTTTAGATAACTGTGCTGGGGAGATTCCGGACAACCATATCCTTTCTGGCTAGTGAAAGCTAGCACTGAAGGAAGTTGCTGAAGTTTCACTTTGGGAGGACAAGTGCCAGCGTCTCTTGTGTTTGGCCAGTGCTCAAGGAACCATCTCCAGCCACTGAAAGTCTCCCTAATCATCCAGTTTCTAATCTCCCTTTCTGAAATTTTTTTTGGAGAAGGTGGTGTCAAAGCAACTCTGGCAATATCTGAAGTCATCAGGTTATTTCACCTGTGGTAAACCCAGGCTTAGGTCTGGGGAAAAACAACTCCAATGCCCCCCTCTCAGGCACCCTAGTGCTATGGCTCCCTTGATCACCTGCTGCCTCAGAGTCCCAGTTGAAACTGGGGGTTTATAGCATGGACAGAAAAGTCAATATAGGTGCCAGCAAGTATTACATTTTCCTGTCAAATTTGTGACTTTAGTTTCATATCAACTGAAACGGCATTTTATGCCGAATAAACTATTCATCCAAAAAAAAAATTGGTCTAGTGATGATACTCTTTCTTTGCAGGCTTGCCAGTTCGGTCTTTAACGGCACCACCTGGGCTAACAGAAATCTGCATTTTGGCAGTCTCATGGAGATCTATTTCTAATATCAGCTTACCCTCTAGGTGACCATCGGCTTGAAATACATCCTTATATTGTTAGAATGCTGATCAGCACCCACGGTTCTCCCTCCTCCCACATATTGGGGATAATCTGGGGTTATATACCAGTCAAACCCATGGCTTGCATTGCCCTGCTGCCCAGCAGTTTGCTGCACCTGTGTCAGCCACTATAAACTCTAGGAGATCTTGTCTGTTGTTCTATGGATTTCTTATCAACAGCCTGAATTTGTCCACTAGGCGCAGAATCGTTTTTATTGTATATTAGTAATACTTGGTCACCAATATTGCTGCTTCTCAGTGTTCCTGGGATTGCATTGCAGCAGACTCCAGAATCCAGCAGGAATCGGACTGATCATTGAGCTAATAGCATAGCTGCAAATATGGCAGTTGAATGGCTGGCAGCCTTCTTCCACAGTGCATGTAGATTTGAATATCTTTGGAGCTGCTAACCTTATACTGCAGACATCCTCTTCATCACTGGAAGTCTATGTCCTCAATCACTGCATCACTTGCTTTCCCTCTCCCCTTCCTGAGCTAGTGGCAGCATTGGGACATAAGTGACTCTTTTTCCCACACCCCTTGCACCCTTTGGGCTTTTTTCTTTCTGCCTTTTATGTTGCTTTCCCCGGTATATACAGAGGATCATGATGCCTGCATTGTTGGTCCATCTGTCCTGCTTTCTGAATCTCTTTAGCTTGAGTCTGTGCACTTATTTTGCACTAGTGGCTGTCATGGTTTTGATCTTTTCCCTGAAGAAGTTCAGTTGCCTTTGCTATTTGGAGGCATGTCTCTAGTGATAGATCTGTTTCTTTCAATAACCCCTCCTGAAAGCTGGAATCACATGTCTCACAAATGACCTTTCACCAGTTAGGGAATCATATGTCTCCAAAGTTACAGATGGATGCCAGAGTTCTCAGCTCTGTAACAGAAGATATATCTGTTCCCTCTTCTGCTTCTTGGTTTCAGGTAAAAACAGTGTCTCTCTAGAATCTAATTCTGCCTGGGGTCACAGAACTCAAACACTTCATCAGCTCTTTCCGTGTTTCAGACATTGATCCTGGAAACAGTGTCTCACTCACTTCTTATCTCTTCCCCTTCCCCACACTGAGATAATAAAAAGCTTTGCCTTCATTTTTCCCCCTCCCCATCTTTATTCTCCACAGTCAGCTCTGAATACAGACTCAATTCTTGCTTCAGGTGCTTCCATGTTTGTGCAAAAATTTTGTCTGGAAATCCACCTCTCTCGGTGTGCTGAGCCACTCCATGCAGACCGTTTGCGCTGCTTCTAGGTGCCGCTTTCTTTGCCTGTCCTGTTGCTCCCAATCTTCCTTGCTGTGGGGTCCCACTAGAGTGACCAGATAGAAAGTGTGAAAAATCGGGACAGGAGGTGGGGGGTAACAGGTACCTATATAAGAAAAAGCCTCAAATATCGGGACTGTCCCTATAAAAAATGGGACATCTGGTCACCCTAGGTCCCACTAGACTGGCTGCCACGGTCATGTTTCATGTACCGCATGCAGGGTACCATGAGAAGCCTCCCGATTACTAAAACAAACTGTCTCTTTATTAAGAGAACCATTTACAGAGATGCTGCAACAGCAGCTCACATTCCATTCGCGGGCACACAGACGGACGTAACCCTGCCTTCTCCAACTCTCCCCTCCTGCAACCTGTGCTCCTCCCTCCAAGTTCCACCCAGGTTGCTACCACATGAAAGACTTTCCCCCTTACACTAACTCATTTAAACTCACAGTCTGATTGTTGAGACAAAACACTGCAGAATAATTGCAAGGACTGCACTTGAATTCCTTTGGTTTAGGTTAAGTCTTTATACAGGGACAGTAGTAAGCTATGCTTCAACAAAAATATGAATGACAGAATACTCTCCGTAGTAATTGAACTGAATCTTTGCTGTTCTATCCACCATTTCTTTGTATATACATAATTGCACTTTTACAAAGTTGCAGAGCAAGGGGACTGATCCCACGATTAAACTGATGGGCATGGAGGATAAGCTAGAAAAGCTGACAGATCATGTGTAAGGAGGGATTTATTTGAAGTACAGGGTATGACGTATTAAAAGCAACAGATAATGTCAAGCCATTTTTCAGCTCTGCACAGATAGGATAAAAGGGTAAGCGGAATTAAGTGTTCGATACCTCAGAGGCTAGAATGAAGAAAGAAGTGAGGGGAAAGCCTAAGAATTTGTAAAACAGAAACACAAATCCCTGACGTGTACCAGAAGAGGAGGCATTTTTGACTTTGCTAAGAATGGATACTGGCCAGGGATTAGGGGCTGGATCCTCAGCTGATGTAAGTTAGAGTAACTCAGCTGAAATCAATGATTTACACTGGCTGAAGAGCTGGCCTTCAGGTCTCTCTCAAATGAACAAATAAACCTGCATCTCAGACATAACAAACACACTGTAGTAAATGCCTGTCAGGTCTTAAAAGGGTTCTTTTAAACAAATAACGTAGGGCCAGATTGGTCTGATCTCTGGCCCACATAGATATTGTCAAGGTTGATTCCCCACTCTGGCACTTTGAGTGCAGAAGGTGGGGGTCCGCAAGGATTCTAAAAATTAATACTGGCCACTCCAGGCTTGTATTAAACTCCCAAGGTTACAGCTTTCCTCTGACCTTGGATGGGTAGATGCTGCCACCACCCATGTGCAAAACCCCTTTGAGAGGCCAGAAAGGCCCACTTGGGAATTCCTTCCTGTGGGGTACCCTCAAGCCCTTTCACCCCCCCCCTCGGGGAACAGCTGAGAAAGAAAACAAAGGAAATCAGCTGTTACCACCAGCTAATTAAACAACATGTGCACAAACCTCTTTAGGACACAAAATCCAATCCTGTTCTTAAAAAAAGGTAAATGTTATTAAAAACAAAAAGAAAGAAAATACATTTGAAAACTCAGGCTATTGCTAGATTTAAAAAAAACCCACTTACAAGAATTAAGCATCAAGAATAAACTTTCTTGAGGTCCAGCTTAAAGGTTACAAGCAAAACAAAAGCATTTGGGGTTAGCACAGAGGAGTCCACAAGCCATAAAGAAATAAAAAGTAATAAACCTAATTGTGTCTCCTAGACATTTCCTGATCTACTTACATATCTGGCGGTTTCAAGTGAGTAGTTCTAGGTATGATTCAGATGATTTTTCAAACCTGGCCCCAAACTTCTTACAGCACAGTTCCAGCTCTGTCTCTATTCTCCCTGAGAACAACAACAGACAAAGGGGAAGTTTTTTTCCACAATTTAAAAAAAGTTCTAGCCTCCCATTGGCTCTTTTGGTCAGGTGCCCACTCCCTTCCTTTTACCTATGCAGGGAGACTTTTTAACCCTTTACAGGTAAAGCAAGTAGAGAACAACTATTAAGAGGGATTTTATAGCTAACTGGCTGGCTGGGTGTCCATAAAAGGGAGCTATCCCCCCTTTCATTATCACAGATATTTATGACCATTTGTCTAAATACAGATTTAATTGCCTAGTTTCAGGAACTACAAGTTGGAAAAAATGAGCTTTTGGTGAGTTCTAGCAAAGTGTTGTGAATCCATTTTCTCTCCCCACTTGATTGACACATTTCAAATCATAGAACTAAGAACTTCTGACTTTATGCCAACACAGAGAGAGATTACAAACCAGACCCAGTAAAACATTTTTAAATTCCATGAACCTTGTTATTACATAGCTTTTCCATGAATCTGTAGCTACTGCTGATAACATGATGTGGGGTGAAGGATCCCTGTTTGTTCAGTGGGGATAACATAGATAACGGATTCCATCAATGGTGAGCTATGTTATTGCACCATACTCCTGGCCATACAACCTTTGCGTCATGATCACATTTGCCTACGCTCATCCCCAACAGATATCTTCCTCTTTCCTTCCCGCATTCTTCCCCAGTGCCTGCTTCCCCATCCTCACATCTTGCTCAGTCTCACCCGCTCTCCCCTCCATCCTCTCCACCCCATATAATTCCACTCATTCTTCACATCCCCAATCCATTCACTAATTTGCAGTCACTCCCCAGCTCAAATACAACTGGTGTACATCAGCATGGCTCTCTATTTATCTCAATGGAATGAGGCAAATCTATGCTACCTGGGGGTCGGATCCTTAATTTTAGGACCAATGCAGTGAATGGAAAAGCTTCCATGGACTTCACTGGGAGAAGGACTTGGCCTTTCTGCAGCAGCTTGGAGGGAGTGGTGCGTCTTCAAACCTTGCTCAGCCTTTCTACCATGCCTCAGCAGGATGGCTCCTGATCCCTCCCTCCTCCCTCCCTCTGCTCTGGGTAAAGGCCGGCAAGATTTGGCCATTCACTTTACAGCTTTTCAGAAATCAAAGTTGAACCAAAAGGACCAAGCTTGACAGCCAGTAGCAGCCTATTAGTTGGGAAGTACTGCAGAAGATCATAACCTTTCATGAAGCCCAGTCTTTTGAACTTAAGTCCATGAGGTCACTTGAGAAATAAAGTACATTGAGCCAAGCAGGGCCGGCTTTAGGAAGTGCGGGGCCCAATTCGAACAGTTTCGATGGGGCCCCAGCAGGGATGACTTAAAAAAAAAAAAAAACACGTAAAAAAACACGTGGGGCTTGTACTCACCGGGCGGCGCTCCTAGTCTTCGGCGGTGGGTCCTTCACTCGCTCCGGGTCTTTGGCGGCACTGAAGGACCTGCTGCCGAAGTGCTGCCGAAGACCCGGAGTGAGTGAAGGACCCGCCGCCGAAGTGCCGCCGAAGACCCGGAGCATCGCCGGGTGAGTAAAAATTAAAAAGGAGCCTCTAGCCAGGGAAGGGATTCTCGGCCACTTGCCCCCACCCCGGCAGCCCTGCCACTGGGCGCGGGGCCCTCTTAGGCGCGGGGCCCGATTCGGGGGAATTGGTGGAATTGGCCTAAAGCCGGCCCTGGAGCCAAGACCAATGTTTAGAAGTCCAGCAGTTGTCTCCCTAGTCCCAGTTGTCACAGGTATTACTTTTTGGCACTATCCAGTAGCATAGCCAAAGACAGGGGTGCTTGTACCGTAGCACCACATCTTTTGCCTGCAAGAACGTGACTGCAACATCCAGTGATTTGTCTTCTTGTGGTTTCCTTCCGCCCCCCGACCAGTTTGGATGTTAGAAACATCTTGTGCTCCAAAGCAATGCGATGAATAATCATTTTTCGTCACCCTTCCGTGAGATAATATAAAAACCACTAGTGGTAAGGATCATGCTACAAAATGGAGTGTGTCTCATTAGCATTGTGTCATGGTTAGAATGATTCCCTGTCTTTACTAATTCAGAGCAAATTCTCCTTACTTACAGTTTAGAAAAATGCTGAGAGGAGATTTGGTAGCTATTTATATTTCTGTTTTCCTCTCTGACGGACCACAACCTGGTCCTGGTGGAGAGGTTTGCGTGGGCTTAAGACCCGCAGAGCTACATTGCCCGGAGCTTTCATACTCCCAGTAGGGTCCCCCTTGACAAGCAGGTGTGAGGCGAGGCTTCTGACTAACCACGGTTCAATCTTCACTAGACCCCAATGGTGGATCAGGTGCATATAGAGGACCTTTTAGTACTATGCGGCTGTGAAGGAGGATGAAGACTGCAGCAGGAGGGAGGCTCCTGGTTGTCTTGAATCTCCTTGCCACTGGGTCAGGGTTTTCCTCCTGTCAAGTCTCGTGTGGTCACCGCCTGTGCACTGGTTTCCCCACATTAAAAGATTTCAGGTGTAGGCCTCTGCCAAAGGGCTCAGACTGGCACAAAGGCCTGCGGTAATGGAGGAGTGGCGGTGAAGACAGGAACAGTGATTTCTGGGAGTCTTTAGTCACAAATCTGCATGCAGATGGCAGCCATGTGATGGTCATCTTGTGCTTGGATGAGACAGAAGTGCATTTCGGCAGCAGCGGCTGTGATTGAGCAGGCCTTTTTAGGATCCCCTCTACTCACCCCAAATGGGGAGGGGGCTAGAACAGGTGCCCCAAACATAGGCTGTCTCACACTCTTCCGACCGGATGGCCGCATCCAGTGGGATCACTCAACTCCGTGGCCAAAAGAAGAGATACAAGACAATTAATTTCACCACCTGGAATGTCCACACCCTTATGGACTCTCAGCACAGTGAATGCCCAGAAAGAAGAACTGCCATAATTGCCAGAGAACTGGCAAGACTCAACATTGACATTGCAGCTCTTAATGAGACCCGCCAGGCCAATCAGGGCCAATTAAAAGAGGATGAAGGTGACTACACCTTCTTTTCGAAAGGAAAGCCACCTGAAGAGAGACGCATTTTGCCATCAAAAATAAGATCGCCAGTCAGCTTTTGGAGCTTCCTGTGGGGATCAACGGGCGTCTCATGACTCTTCAACTCAAACTCAGTCATCAGTGGATATGCCCCAACACTTGATGATGAGGAATTAACAAGAAGCAGTTTTATAGTGCTCTCAATGCAGTTCTCAAAGCCACATCTAAGGCAGACAAACTCATCCTCCTGGGAGATTTCAATGTCAGAGTCGGATGGGACTCCCAACTCTGAAACAACACAATAGGCAAAGAAGGGGTGGGAAATGTAACCCCCAATGATATTCTCCTCCTCAGCCAATGCGTGGAACATGACCTGCTCATCACAAATACCATCTTTAGGCAGAGTAACAAATTTAAGACAACTGGAAACATCCTCGGTCCAAACACTGGCACTTCCTTGACTACGTTATTTTCAGAGCCTGAGATGACGCCAATGTCCATATAACATGAGCCATGAGAGGTACAGATCACTGTTGGACAGACCATCAATTAGTAAAATCAATCATATACCTGCAGCTCGCTCCACCACACTGCAAACACCCAAAGACTACGTGAAAGCCATACAATGTCAAAGCACTTCAAGGCCAAGCCAGCTGCGAGATGTTCCAGCAACACCTGTCTTAGAAACTCTCTAACTTGCCTGATAACATCATTGACATTCAAGAGGATAAAAATATTATTCATGGTGCATGTGCTGAAACTATAGGATATTCTACTCATTGGCACGAAGACTGGTTTGATGAAAACAACAAGGAAATCCTAGCATTAATTCAACGGAAAAGAACTGCATTCTGTAACTGGCAAAATGATTCCTCTAACCAACAAAAACCATGAGGCTTATCACCTGCTCAAAGCTGAAGTCCAAAGGAGGCTACGTGACATCAAAAATAAGTGGTGGCAAGAAAAAGCCTCTGAGATCCAGGGTTTTATAGACCAGGATGACGTGAGAAGCTTCTTTCAAGCAACAAAAGTTATATACGGGCCAAGCTCCAAAGGCCCAACCCCCTGACATTCCCAGGGTGGTTCCACCCTCCTCAAGGACAATGCGGCCATTAAACAACACTGGAAGGAACACTTTGAAGGCCTACTAAACCATGAATCCATGTTCTCTGAAGACATCATTGAGTCTATTCCACAATGCTCAGCAATGGAACACCTTGCTGATCCCCCATCTTCTGAGGAAGTCCAGCGTGCCATCACCCAGACAAAAAAATCACAAGGCACCAGCCCAGATGGCATCCCAGCTGAGGTTTTTAAAGCTTTTGGAAAAATGCTTCAGCACAAACTTGGTCAACTCCTTGACAAAATCTGGACCCGTGAAGAAATTCCACCTGGTTTAAGAATGCCAACATTGTTACAATATTCAAGAAAGGGGACAAATCTTTGTGCAGGAACTACAGAGGTATTGCCCTCCTCTCCATCGCAGATAAGATCCTTGCCCAGATCCTACTAAACCACCTTTTCCCCCTTGCCAAGGAACTCCTCCCCGAATCAGTGTGTCTTCAGGCCATCCCGAGACACAACTGACATGATCTTTTTGGCACGACAGATTCAGAAGTGCAGAGAACAACACCAGGAACTGTTCATGGCATTCATCAATCTTATCAAGGCCTTTGACTCTATCAATTGTGATGCCCTATGGAAGGTGCTGTGTAGATTTGGCTGTCCACAGAAATTCACTTCCATCATCAGACTATTCCATGATGGGACGACTGTCACCATTCTGTACAACGACTCAAAGACCGAACCATTCGTTATTCACACTGGTGTCAAGCAGGGCTGTCATTGCTCCAACACTCTTCTCCGTTTACCTTGCTGTGATCCTGATTCTCATCCATGATCGCTTTCCTAATTGAATCGAGATTGAGTATTGTAGGGATGGTTAACTCCTCAATCTCTGACGTCTCCAAACAAAATCTAAGATCATGAGAATTGGCATCACTGACCATCAGTATGCAAATGACTGCATCATTCTTGCACACACAGAGGCTGACCTGCAAAGTACCCTAAATCTTTTTGCAGACACCTATCACAGCCTGCGTCTCTCTCTCAACATCAGGAAAACCAAGCCCTCTACCAGCCCTCGCTTGCAAAAACTACTCTTCATACTCCACAAATCACCATCAGCGGAGAACCCCTTGAAAATGTGGACCATTTTCCATACCTTGGCAGCCACCACTCCCAAACAGCCAGCATTGACACAGAACTTGAATACAGGATCTGCTGTGCCAGCCCATCCTTTGGAAGACTACGCAAATGAGACTTCAATTATAGGGATCTGTAAAGAGGCACCAAGACCTTGGTTTACAAGGCAGTTGTCATCCCCACCTTTATCTCTGGGTGTGAGACCTGGGTAACATACAGATGTCATCTCAAGAGGCTGGAGTGGTTCCAACAGCGCTGCCTCAGGAGGATTCTCAGGATCGACTGGGAAGACCGATGCATTAACATCAGCGTTCTCTCTGCAACCAACATCAGCAGTATAGAAAAGCAGGTCATGAAACACCAACTCCGCTGGGCTGGCCAATGTGTACGTATGCCTGACACTGACCTCCCGAAGCAAGTGCTCTTCTCTCAGTTAAGTCAGGGAAGAAGGGCTTGTGGAAGGCAGTGGAAGCACTTCAAAGACATACTGAAAGTACACCTTAAAAAGGGAGGCATTAACCCAACAAACTGGGAGGAATCAGCACGGAACAGATCACAGCGGCACCACACCAAACACCAAGCCACAGCTCACTTTGAGGAGAACAGACGTGCTCATGAGACAGAGAAGCGTCAAAGGAGGAAAGAAAGGGCACAACACTCCAGCCAACAACTATGTCTCCTCCAAGATTACACCTGACACTTCTGTGGGAGAATCTGCAGGGCACGAACTGGGCTCCTTAGCCACTTAAAAACCCACCAATGAACCCCTTTGGAAGACATTGAGGGACAGATGAAGGAGATAGCTCTGTTTTATATGATGAGCTTATATTACTATATATTGATTATTGCATGCTATTATAGCAGAATGATGGCACCATCTGGTCAATAGGGCACTGGCATGAGACTAGGAAGCAAGGCTCTATTCCTGGCTCTGTCATTTATCTGCTTTGTGATCCTAAGTAACTCAGTATTTTTGGTTTATCCAAGAAGAGGAAGTTGAATGGAGACTTGAGCGTCTAGAAGTACCTACATGGCTCTTTGCTCAAGAAGAAAAGAGATAAGAGTTGGCAGATTCTCCATAACTTGAAGTCCTTAAATCAAGGCTGGATATCTTTCTAAAACATAAGCCTATAACTTCTGGTTGAACATGATAAAGGAATTACTGGGCAAGGTTCTATGTCCTGTGCTATACAGGAGGTCAGACTAGATGGTCATAATGGTCCCTTCTGGCCTCATAATCTATGAATATTGGGAATTCCCTTTCAACTCAATGTCTGTCTTGTCTGTTTATACTGTAAACTTTTGGGGGCAAGGAGTGTCTTAGTATGTGATTAATATATGGAGATATACCTGTCTCATAGAACTGGAAGGGACCCCGAAAGGTCATCAAGTCCAGCCCCCTGCCTTCACTAGCAGGACCAAATACTGATTTTGCCCCAGATCCCTAAGTGGCCCCTTCAAGGATTGAACTCACAACCCTGGGTTTAAGCAGGCCAATGCTCAAACCTCTGAGTTATCCCTCCCCATTATACAGCACCCAGCACAATGGGACCTAATTTGGGTTGGAATCTCCAGCACCCCCTACAGTAGAATCAGGAATAATTGTTATTTGTTCAGTACTGATGGCTATTCTCATAGTTACATAGGAACAAACAAAACAATGTTTAAGGGAAAAGGAAAGGAAAATCGTAACAGAGGTGAAGAGAAAAATGAGGGGAAGAGAGCTCCACTTACTCCCCTTTGCCTTGGGTCTACAGTCCTGATGCTGCCTTTCCTGCACATCTCCTCCTTCCCTGCCCCTTCTGTCAGGTCCTGTTCCTGCAAATGGATCTATGCTGGGGAACCCTTATGCCCACATAGAGCATTGCGGATATCAATGGAGCTTTTGCACAGGAGTAAGAGTTGCCTGGCCACACCCATTTTCAGAATCAGGGCCCTATACCTGAATGACCGATTCCCAAAGCAAGTTGCTTAACCAATCAGAAGTGACTCAGGGAAAAGTTCTCGTAGATCAGACCAATCTAATGCAGGACTCTTCTCTACAGCATAGTTCCAAGGGTGAGATTTTCAACAGTGCTTGTCGTTGGCCTAACTCTGCCGCTTCCTTTGACATTAATAGTTTCCCCATTCACTTCAATAGGGACAGATGCCAACGCTTCCTTTTGTAATAGAGCACATTTTCCTTTCAGTGGGAGCCAATTGTAAAATAGAGGCACCCATTCCCTCTCTATGGCCAGGAGGTCTGTGGGAGTTAACAGCACCTAGGACTTTAGGCTACATCTGTAGACATGTTGTTGACAGTATGCAATACCAACTACAGCAAGTTAACAGTCAGTGCCTTCATTTGCATAAAAAACCCACTATGTTTCTGCTGTCCATTTAAAAGTGCCACTACAACCTATAACTACGGAGGAAGTCCGTCTAGCAGTAATGCCTGGAAGGATGAATGAATGTCATTACTGTAACCACTGCTAATGATTAGCCGTCTGAATAATTCATAGCCACTCGGCGCTAACACATTTTAGCGTTTTTGTAATCCCGTCCTCTCTCCCCTCCCCCGTCCACTTGTTTGTTTCATCCATCGGGTATGTGCTGTCTTTCACAGTCTAAGATCTTCAAAGCAAGGATTGTAAATGTTGCTCTACAGCGCCCAGCACAACGAGGCCCAAACCTGGATTATGCCTCTAAGCACTGCCACAGCATCAGTTAACATGATTATGTCCATATAATTTGATCCCAAACTCCATGTTGCTATACTACAGTCATTATCAAGGACCAAGCCATCCAAAGAAGTTACAACTCAGAAATGCGAGCTTTTCTGGCAGAATTAGTATATTACCGCATTCAGCTTTCATATGAATGACGTTATTCAACATCTAGATTTTTCTTAGTCAATGGCTATGAGCCATTAATAAATCAAGACAAGGCAAGCATTGGCCACCAATAATACTGAAGAGCTGCTGATGCAGCTGCTGAATATTAAGGCACGAAGTGATTAAAGAAAAGTTCTTTAAATGTAATATGAAGAGCTCAGCACAGACCAAAGCCCTATAGCTAAACATTCCCCAGCCTTTGGGGAAGTTTGGATTTGGACCCAAGATTCATGGCTAGGGGCTTTCTGTATGACAACTGACTCTGAACCAGAAACCCAGCTCTAAACAACCCTGAATATGGGGAAAGGTCAGCTTTGGATCTCTAGTAATAAGAGCAGCTCTTCACTGTCCTCTTGCACAGACATAAGTGATGAGCTCAAGAGAACTTTCCTTGGAGAATATCATGGTGCAATGTCACTTAGCAAAGAATTCTATACATTATGGTGGAGTTATCCACTGCTTTGGTTTCTTGTATGATGCTATAACAATACACATGCCTGCCAATTTCTTTTGTGTAACCACAAGAGAAGCATATCCAAGCAGAGACATAAGTGCTTCCAAAAAACACCGCCAACAGCTACCGATTTATTACTGCAAAACCAGCACTTCATTGTGATAATGATGAGAACCAATATAGATTTTACTGGACTGCAATTACTTTTTCATTACACAGTAGATGCTAAAGACTTTGCACAAACTGCAATGAGGGATTGGGGAATCCCAAACCAGCCAATTTTAAGCCTGCTGAATTGATCCCCAAAAATCACAAATTCAATTTGTGAGACAATGAAATTTGTGTCCTGATGCTATCAATTGAGAACAGTATCGAACTATGAAACAAAAGATCTGCATCTCATGCTCAGGGCATAGGAAGGCATTTGGGTTGGGTCTTGGCAAATTTAACACAAACTGAGATTTCTCTAGCTTCATCCATACCAACTACTGAGCAGGTAGGAGACAATATGGTCTTTCAACTAGCTATGCATCCACCTTATAGTAATTTCATCTAGACATTTCCCTAGTTTGCTTATGAGAATATCATGCTGAATTGTTCCAAAAGCCTTACTAAAGCCAAGATAAATCACATCTACTGCTACCCCCACCCACTGGGCCAGTAACCCTGTTAAAAAGAAGGAAGTTAGACTGGTTTGGCATGATTAGTTCTTGACGAATCCATGCTGGCTATTACTTATTACCCTATATTCTCTAGGTGCTTAATTAAACTGATTGTTTAATAATTTGTTCCAGTATCTTTCCAGGTATCAGAGTTAGGCTGGCTGGTCTATAGTTCTCCAGATACTCTTTGTTCCCCTTTTTAAAAAGATAGGTACTACTTTTGCGCTTCCTAACTGTCAGGGTGGTTAAGCATTGGAATAAATTGCCTAGGGAGGTTGTGGAATCTCCATCATTGGGGATTTTTAAGAGCAGGTTGGACAAACACCTGTCAGGGATGGTCTAGATAATACTTTGAGTGCAGGGGACTGGACTAGATGACCTCTCGAGGTCCCTTCCAGTTCTATGATTCTCCAGTCCTCTCTGAAATTGTGGAAGTCTGCTTTTTGAAGTCCATTGTCCTTGCTGTGATACTCCCACTCTTTCCTTAGAAAAATGAAGCCTATCACTTTTATCGAAATCATCTTCCACTTTCAGCCATTTTGATATTTTCAACACGAAAAGTTTAGTTTTGGTTCAAAATGTATGCGGGGGGGGGAGGGTTTGGTAGAAATTAGGTCAACATAAAAATACCACATTTTAGAGTTACTGAAATACATTTCAACTGAACCAGTTTTGTCCATCCCCGGTCCCCATTTGCAAAGATTTAAGATTGTTGCTTTTTTGTCCCACTTTGGTGTAGGAAGCTTTTTAAAATTTCAAAAATTTCCCCAGGATGGAAAATCCATTTCCCACCCTGCTCTAGTGGTAACTGGCGCTTACCACCTGATAGAAATAGCCAGAAACTTCTTCCCCACCCCTAACCTCCCTTTAAATAAGAAGAAACTGCAAAGTAAGGTCATATAAACTGCATTGCTGGCTTCTGTATGTTTGCTAGTGAACCCCTCATGTCGGCGTAATCCCAAAAATGGGAGGTGCAGCCTCCTGTTTCTGCACCACCAGAGCAGAGTGGATCAAGAGAGAAAAATCCAGCTCAAGATACCTTAGTATTACATGGAGTATGGAAAGTCAGACTACGAATATGCTTCTTGCAACAGGTTACCACTCAGATCCAAACGAGTTACAGGAAAGTGTATTGTCAGACACGGAAAACATGCAAAATAAGAAATCTGGGCTCACTACAAAGTCAAGACCTGACATCTGAGGTCAGTGACTGATAATCACAGTGCAGACAAGCTGACCTTTTGCAAAGTACAGTACATTCTGGCTTTGGTATTTCATGGATCGTGTGCTCTTCTGTACAGCACCTTGAAGCAGGATGTCAAATTTTACCACAGCTGCTGCATTGCGCTTCTTTCACGGTATTATTAGAAGCTCCGGAGGATCTCAGTACAGTTTACAAGGATTTAAATTAAAAGAAAAAAGAAAAGAAATACATTTCTCAAGCAGAAAGTAGAGACACCAAAGCCCTATGCATTTAGTGTATACAAGTATTTCCTGAGGCTGTACAACTAGAAGGGAAACCTGAGTTTTAAGATGTTCGTAACAGAAGCATGCCACAATGGATTATCCTTAGTCTAGGTACTTTTGCTCCCTCCACAGTATCTGAGCACCTAACAGTCAAGCTGCCTGGAGTAAGTCAGGAGCGTGAGTACCAGCTTCAGAGCAGACGGTTAAGAAGCAGGGCACAAACCCCAAACGGATTGTGAATTCTATACTTAGATCTCACCAACCAAGCACCCAGTGGGAACTCCTCAAGCACCATAACAGCCTTAACATAGAGTCACTCACAGTCACCTTGGGTACTCCAGTCTATCTTGCCACCCAGGCAAGCTAGCCTTTGTGGTAGATGGTCCCTTATACCGAAGGTCAAAACAAAATTTTGGTTACTCCTAGTCCTAAAGGACCAATCATAGAAGATTAGGGTTGGAAGAGACCTCAGGAGGTCATCTAGTCCAACCCCCTACACAATGCAGGACCAATTCCCAACCAAATCATCCCAGCCAGGGCTTTGTCAAGCCAGGCTTTAAAAACCTTTAAAGATGCAGATTCTACCACCTCCCTAGGTAATCCATTCCAGTGCTTCACCACCTTCCCAGTGAAATAGTGTTTCCTGATATCCAACCTAGACCTCCCTCACCGCAACTTGAGACCATTGCTGAGTATCTGGAAACGTCTTTGTCAACTGAAAGCAAATTGTAGCCCTGCTCCTTCACTGGGCTCTATTAATGGAGACATTCAAGTCAATGGTGCATAACCTCAGCAGCTGCAGATCAGTGTAACTCCACTGCTAGGTTGATTTACACAAGACAAGAATCTAGCTCAATAGGGCTCTGGTTTAGTGGTCCTGATGAACGACTGGGATTTATAAGAAAAATCCATAATAGATGATGGTACCAATCTAGCAAGTGTTTTGACTAGATTATGTGGCATATCCATTTTCAGAAGAGGCAGGAAATGGCATGTGCCTTTTTAGATGCATCCTTACATACAACTCAGCATCTGTACTGAACTCTTACCTGGATGAACTGGACCTCCTAGCATGTGATTTAATTTTACTGTAGATTAAATATTGACTACCGAAGACTGTTACTCTCTGCTGACACCTTGATGAATGATCATAGCCTGATGCTTAAATTGTTAGGTTGGCTGGTTTCTTTAAAATTACTTTGAAAGGAGTGGGGGGAAGAAAACACTTGCAAGGAAAATTATAATGAATGGCATATTACTGTGAACATTGCCACATTTTCTCTCCTTATGTGCTAATTTGATGTGGGAAATATGATGATTTGTGTGCTGCACTTAACAAATTTGTGTGCCTTTCAAAGCTTTTTGTTGAACAGACAGGCTGAGATTAAAAACTATTAATCCAACATATTATAGAACAAAATAGCTGGTTCTCTCTGGGTACCTTTATACAGGACAGACAAAATTATAGGCATTTTGTTGATTTAAAAAAATGTAAACATTTTTTGGAATGAACATGCAGAGCCAGATTCTCAGCTGGTGTAAACTGGAAGTTAGTAGAACTACACTGGTTTACAGGCTAGCTTAGAATGTGGTTTAGAGTTCATAGACCAACTTTTCACTGTAGCAGTGGTGACAACAAAAAGCAATCAGTCTGCAAAAAAAAAAAAAAAAAAAATAGGGAAAGGTAGTTTTTTAAACTGCTTCATGGAAGAATTAATCGCTCAGTTCTCACACGTGTTAGATGTAGGACTAGATGTTTGCTCACTGTTTTGAGAACATACCTGCTGAATTTAGAGTGAGTAGAACATCAATATTTTCTGTAGGAAGGTTGGAGGCAAATGCCTATCATGTTAATGTAGCGCCAGGTCTAGTTACAAGACAAGATCTTGTGTCTCTGTCAATATAGTCAAAGGTGTGAAGTGCAATAGAGAAGGCAACCTGGAAAGCTAGGAATGTTTTAAAACAGGAACTTAGTTCTTCAAAAGGATCAATCCAGGAAGGTGCTGAATAACTCCTGATAGTGGTCAGTACCTGCAACTCACACTGAAGTCACTGGGATTGGATAGCGATCAGTACCTCCAGAAGACTCTCAGCACCTTGCAGGGTTGAGCCCTAAATGATTTTTTATAGCCCAGACCCAGGTGTCATATGCATCCTTGCAACAGCTTTACAAACTACGCCTAACAGCACTTACTTATGCTCTGAAGAGCTTTGTGTGGTTCAAAAGCTTGTCTCTCTCACCAACAGTAGTTGGTCCAATAAAATATATTAACTCACCCACCTTGTCTCTCTAGCACTTCATTAGTTAATTAATTAATTATTCAGGAGACTAAAACAGAAACATTTTAGCTTCATTAACTCTATTTACAGTGGATATTGCGATTGGTGATTCCAATGATCACTTCTAGGCATGACTGTATAAGTTGCACTATCCATTATGTTGGTCAGCCAGATGTGATGGATCTCCCCTGAGTAGTAGCATTAATATTTATAGTAAAGCCCAAAGGGCATAATCGGGACCTGAACATGGTAGGTGCTGTACACACACAGGGCCACACTTCCTGCTCCAACAACCAATATTTCATTGCTTTACTATTTGATATTTTTCAAACTAAGATAACTTGGAGAGACATTAACATTAAAGAGCCTCCAAGTAATTATATGTTTGGGCTCTCCCTGCCTCTCTGCAACCCAGAGAGACACCATTGCCCATAGCACATATTTTGTACATCAGTGTTGGTGATGTTAAACGTATGGACAGCAATCACTGTAGGCATTTCATAGACATGCCAACTCATTTGTTTTCCAGTTTGAGAGCTATGCAGTTTTTAGGTCACTGCCAATTGCTTTCTGTCAAATAAGTAAGGCCGAGAATCCCCCTCCCACAGGGAAAAAAAAAAAAAAGACCGCACACCTCACAAGAAGGTGCTGTGAGGGCTGCAGAACATCACAATATTCTCATGTTGCTCTGGTCAGAATCAAAAGCAAACTATATTCACTGTTGTTGGGGTTTTTTATTTATTTTCTTTTAACCACTATAGTGCAGGATTTCAATGCTGTCCCACTGCTGCTTGCTCATCCATATGCTGTGAGCAGAAGGAGTGTAACATACCAAATGGATCTCCATGAAAAACCATGAAATATTTAATGACTACAGAATGGAATATTTAGTAATTCACCCTTTTCTTTTCACTGCTTTGGCATGTAGTCAATGCATGAAATACCAGAGATACTCTAATAATAGTATTTACCAAGAGGGGTGAGTTGTTTGGCTAGAGGCCCAGCCTTATCAGCCATTTGAGGGCCTCTTACCTTGTCCAAACTTCAACTTGATTACAGGTCATAGTTAGGTTCCACCAAATCTATAAATTGAAACAATGATCTTGTCAGGCCATGGTCTGCTGATAGTTGTCATTTTAGATTAATCATAGAATATCAGGGTTGGAAAAGACCTCAGGAGGTCATCTAGTCCAACCCCCTGCTCAAAACAGAACCAACCCCAACTAAATCATCCTAGCCAGGGCTTTGTCAAGCTGGGCTTTAAAAACCTCTAAGGATGGAGAGTCCACCACCTCCCTAGGGAACCCATTCCAGTGCTTCACCGCACTCCTAGTGAAATAGTTTTTCCTAATATCCAACCTAGATCTCCCCCATTGCAACTTAGACCATTACTCCTTGTTTTGTCATCTGCCACCACTGAGAACAGCCGAGCTCCATCCTCTTTGGAACCCCCCTTCAGATAGTTGAAGGCTGCTATCAAATTCCCCCTCACTCTTCTCTTCTGCAGATTAAACAAGCCCAGTTCCCTCAGCCTCTCCTCATAAGTCATGTGCCCCAGCCCCCTAATCATTTTCATTGCCCTCCACTGGACTCTCTTCAACTTGTCCACATCCTTTCCGTAGTGGGGGGCCCAAAACTGGACGCAGTGCTCCAGATGTGGCCTCACCAGTGCCAAATAGAGAGGAATAATCACTTCCCTCGATCTGCTGGCAACGCTCCTACTAATGCAGCCCAATATGCCGTTAGCCTTCTTGGCAACAAGGGCACACTGTTGCCTCATATCCAGCTTCTCGTCCATTCTAATCCCCAGGTCCTTTTCTGCAGAACTGCCACTTAGCCAGTCAGTTTAAAATTGCTCCATTTAAAATTCCAATCACTATATTTTTCAATGTTAATCCTGATTTTTGAGCTCTGGATTCCAGAGGTGGAAATCAGGTTTTGGTGGGGATTAATCCTAAAGACACAGTGTTAGTTCCTCCCTGAATTATTAAATCATGTTGCTAGCCCCTGTTGTTGATAAATCTGTCTGGAGTAGGCAATGCAGTGGTGCAACTTGCTCAATGTACCACTCCAGTAGGGGGCTCACAGCTGTCCATATCACTGCCCAAAGTGGGAGGGGTTTCTTTTTTTGGTCACCCTCCACAAACAGGCCTCTAAGGAAGCCTGATGGGCTCTTACAAGTGCCCAGGTTGGTTGCATTACAAAAGGAAAATGGTGTCCATACCATTGTTGTCCTTCTTCGGGGCATGAATCCCCTTTCTGGTATTGTGGTTTCCTTGGATTCATGGTCTGACTCACTTTCTTATTATAGAGTCTTCAGGTGAAATAGCCTTCACTGATCTGATTCCATAATGTGAAAAGTTATGAAGAAATTATGCTTACATACGTTAAAAGCAAATCTATTCTTTACTAAAAGATTTTTATTTCATGTATTCTTCTTCAATATGACCTTTCCACAGGGCAGGGTTTATCTTGTTTGGCTAAAGTACCAAATTCATTGAATTTTTTAAAATGTTGTAAATTTCAAAATGTACAAAAATGTGTGCAGTTACAGACAAACAAATCTGATCAGATTAAACAAGAATGCCACTTAAAAAAAAAAAAGGTAATTTTAAGTCTGTTGAACAAGGTATTGAGCAGTATTCTGGTCGACACAAAGAAACATGTTATGTTAAATTTTCTGCACTGAGCAAAAGGCTTAAGTTGCCTGAGATATGACATTGACTGATGGATAAGAATGAGGGCTTCAGTGAAGAAACAAGATCATTACAGCTTTGTCTTCTGAGAGAGCCTTCAATCAATACACGAACAGTGTAATTCATTAAAATCAGCAGCATTGAGCAGTTCATGTAAACTTATTTTTTGTTGCACCTGACAACTAATTGTCTAGATAAACTGCACCTCACACAAAGCACCTCAGCAGTATACAACGTCCATTAGGTTTGTCCAGATTTTATAAAGAAATTAAGCACATGCAATTGAAACTAATGTAACGATACTTTCTCAGATTTGTCAGGCTGGAGTACCGTACTCTGGATACTCCAATTAATTGGCAGGCCTCTTGATTTCAAGAGAGAAATTGGGGGGGGGGGAGAATCTGATTCTAATCTCTTACACCAGTGCAAGTTAGGATCAATTCTACTGAGGTCACTGGAGATTCAAGAGTGAAAGTGACATCAGAACTCAACCCTTTGAATTCAATAACCATAATTAAGGTGAGAACTTTCTCTGCAACATGCTTGATCCAAACATCCCTCTGCAGAGCTTATGTTGAGGTTTGTGGAGTCACTCAAAAAAGATACACTAGTTTCTGGAAGGGGGCTTTCCATGTAAAGACTAGGGAGTGTGCAAATACTTAATCCAAACTGAAAGTGTTACTGGAAAATGGATGCTGTATTTCATGCACAGGTGGCTGAACTATAGTGATGGGTACAGCTCTAAAGCAAGTTGAGGTCCTCCTGCTTGAAAGATACTATATGGCTGTAGGTTTATTCCAACATATTTCTGTGTCCTGCAAGTCTTAATTTGCCTAGGACCGGAAATGCACTGCCCATCCAAGGCTGGGCTTTCCATGTTGTCTAGTCACTAACTTTAAATTTGTTCTGCCTTTGGACTCTTTCCCCCGTAAGTCCAATTGGGAGAATCTGCATACAGGTCTGGAGCTACATTATTAAAATAAATGCTTCATTCCATTAGAAGAATGCCTTGCCGACTCACTGCTACGCTGCTGGAGAGGGACGAGCAGCCTGCCTATGCGTATCCAAGCAGGGCTGGAACTGCAGGACTGGGGGCCGAGCTCCACTCGAAACAAGCGCCACACATTTGAATGACCAAAGTGACACAAATTATGCAGCTGTTCAAAATATGATGGCGCATTCTTTGCGGGCTACTCATCTTGGCCTCCCCCTTACATTCATGTACAGCTCTAATGGGCTTCTCATACTTGGCATTCCCTCAGCAGGGTTCAGATATGCCCACACAGACAAGACTTAGCTCCTTATGTCTAGCTCACTGGGGTCCATACCAATGGCTCACCCTGGTGGGGTTAAATGCTCCCCCTACATTCTGTTGCTCTACTCTGGCTGGATCACACTGGGAGAGGGGGGAAAAGGTGGTGGTACCTTCCAAAGCTCCATCCACTTGTGGCACCAAATGAGATGTCACTCATGGTAGATTATCCCTCTCCTTTCTAACCTGCTTTGATCAACAGCGAAATAGTTAGCAATAGTGTTGACATTCTTGTCCTCGGGGTATCGGAATTAGCACTCCAGTGGGGGTGAACAGGATGGTCCCAACATCTCTCAGAACTATTTCAGAGACCACGAAACAAACTCAGGCAGAGCGCTCCATCAGCTTCACTTGCTTTACATTTGAAAGCTTTTCTTCCATAGACTTACTTGTTTTAAAAAAATTGAAAGCTCAGATTCTGGAGAACAAGAATGGCAAGCTCAAAAATAGCAATGTTAGGGACCCAGTGCCACCACACCCAGTTGGAGGCCTGCGTCAGTGAAGGTTGAAGGCAGTGTAATTGATAGCAGTTGCATTTTATTCAGAAACTTACAAAAGTAGGAAACAATTTCCTTTAAAATTTCAAGGTGATTCTAAAAACCACGGCACCAAGAGAAGCAAAACTATTGGCTTCGGAGATAACACTTAAATAGCTTCACAGTCTTACAGGACAACACAGACAGACTAGAAAAAAAGACACTCTGTAATATAATCGTGAACCTCACCCCTGGATTCTTCTCCTACCAGACTTGTTTGTCATCTTGAGATATGAGACCGGATTCTGCACTCAGTTACACTGATGTAAATCTGGAGTAACTTTGATGTTAGTGGAGTATCTTTGCATTTGCACCAGTGTCAGGGCCGGCTCTAACTTTTTTGCCGCCCCAGGCAAAAAAGAAGAGCGCCGCCCTGCCGTAACCCCCCCCCCCGCCCCCCGCCCTCCCCGAGCGCCGGCCAAACCCCCGGAGTGCCGCGCCAGGCCGGGCCGGGCCGGCCAAACCCCCGGAGCACTGCGCCGCCGAAGCCCCTGCCCCCACCGAAACACCACCATGCTGCCTGGCCGAAACAAAACAAACAAAAAAAACCCTTGAGCGCCCCCCGCCACCCCAACATTGGCCGCCCCTTCTGAGGTGCCGCCCTAAGCACGTGCTTGGTTGGCTGGTGCCTAGAGCCAGCCCTGACCAGTGTGAAAGAGCTCAGAATCTGGCTCTTAATGGCTCAATCAGCATTCTCACCAGCAGAAAGAAAGGGGTGACTCCCAACTGTATACTGAAATCAGGCTAGTGCTGATGGGTCATGATATGGACAGCACGCTACATCTATCAATTTGCAGCGCTTCTCGAATGCAGATAAGCAGTTGACTTTGCAAAGCCTACAAGATCATTTTGACCAAATTCCCATGTAAAGGAAAGATTGCAGCTAAAAAGCGATTTATTCTTGTTTTAATTACTTGTGCAAATCCATTGGGTTTTTATTGTCTTTTTTTGAAGAAAAAAAACCCAAACAGTTTTCCCAAAGACATCCAACTTGAAATGCATAAATAGTCTTAGTAATAAAATAGACTTACAAGAAATAAATAATGGTTGGTAGGATTTATTCCATTAGAAGAGTGGAAAATGGTGAAAAATCACCTGGGCCAGATTGTATCTTGAGTCACAGCTCTGTGTAAGGGAGGTGTATAACATGTAGCCCCAGGAAGCATGGTGACTCAGACATTCCTTTCAGGCATTATTCATTCATTCCTCAACTGTGGTCCAATGAGGTCATAGTTTGCTGCTGGCCTATATCATCAGCAAATCACGACCCTTGGTGGCCAGCACATTTGAGGGAACACAGCCAAGGTCCCAGCCACTTCCCTCCCCTCTCCAGATAGTTCTCACCCAGGGAGCAAGGGAGAGTAGCATTCCCATTTAATCTTCTGCATTTGGACCTAAAGCCGGGGAAGCTCACACAGGTGTTTGACAGGAAAATTCTTCCTTCTTGCACCCTCTACAAACAGGTAGTCCAAGTTAGCATCTAGATTTTTCAACTAATCTGCCTATACCTCATTTTCCCCTACTGTAAAATGGGGGAAATATCTCCTTGCAAATGGCTTTTTGACCATGGTAAAGTGCAAAATGTCCATTATTTTTACATATGAAATGCCTCTTTTAGTTATTGCTGTTCCTTGTTGTCTTTGATTTCAGCGGATACTCAGCACGGCATTCCAAATGATGGAGCGTACCCTGAGGTAAAAAACTTTGAAACCCCCACCTACCCCATGATTCCATAATAGTGTCACAATATTTTCATCTCCCTGTGGGAGCGAAATGAGCTGCTAGCTCACAGATCCTGAATTTATTGGAGAAAACCGATGTAGTTTCTGGGTCCAGTATATTCAAGGATGTTTTTATACCTAGGGGAGGATGAAATGTGTCTTCAAGTCCCATAATCCATATTCTGGAGAGAAGGAAGAGTGATGTAAACAATGCTAAGATCAGAGAACTAGGGGGAAAGAATGCTCTTATGGTTAATTCATGGAACTTGGAGTGAGGGGATCTGGGTTCTCTCACATCTGCCACACGCTGCCTGAATGAGCTTGGATAAATCATGCCTTGTCTCAGTTATCTCCATTTCACAGATCAGAAAATAAAATTTGCCCACCTCAGAGATATTTCAAGGCTAAATTAATGCTTGTAAAATGGCTTGAGATTCTTGGATAGACACTGTAGAAGTGCATATTATTCTGACAGGTTGGCTTCATAGCCTAAGGGTTTGATGTTTTTAATTTGTTTTTGCTGAGCAATTGCATACCATATTGCCTTCAACTGAACTTATGGATGCTCGGCAACTCTAATAATCCGTCCCTAAATGCCCATCTTCTAACACTCTCTGCCTGCAAATATGTAGAATCAGGCCCAGTCTAGTTAAGAAATTCAAATGACACTGTAAATAAATGATGTGTCTTTTTTAAATGGCCCAGTTCCTAAAGGCTATGTTCAGATCACAGTGAATGTTTGAAAATTGAAAATATTCACCCAAAAGTGCTTTTGGCTAAACTGTTCGTGATATTTGAATAATCAGGTCAGTCATGTTCTCTAAATAAGAAATCCAAATTGTGACTGAGATCAATGTATAATTCATTTAGATGTGAATGATAAGAAAATAAGAACACAGACTTGCTCTGTTGGATCAGACCCCTGATCCCTCTAGTCCTGTATCCTGTTCTCTCTCAGCAGCCAGCACCAGATGCTTCCAAGGAAGATGCAAAAAACCTCCTAATCCCTAGGGGTTAGAGATTGGCTTAAACTCTGAAGCATGAGATTTAATATCACTTTCAGAATTGGTTAACATTAACTCTTATAACTGGATATTCCAGTTAACCATATAAATGCCCAATCCCTTTTTGAATCTTGCTAAGTTACTGGCCTCAGTGGCATGCCACAGCAGGGAGTTCCACAGTGTAATTACAAAGGGAAAACAGAAGCTCCACTCTACCTTCTCTAGACACCATCATCATCACTTTTCTACAGTAAAACAATCCTTGTCTGAGAGTTTCCCATGCCCCTAACTTGGCTGGTCACCCTTCTCTGAACTCCCTCTACTTCTGCAATATGTTTTTTGACACAAAGTGGCCAATACAACACAGTCCTCTAGATGAGACCTCACCGTTGATTTATAGAAGGACACAATATTTTCTGTTTTAGTCTGTCCCGTTCCTGCTGCATCGTTTGGTTTTGTGACCTCGGCTGCACGCTGAGCTAAGGCTTCCACTGACGGTCCCCAGCGATGCTCAGGCCCCTTTGCTGAGTTGATGCAGTTAATTCACAACACTATCGTGCTCCAGACTAGCAGCTGCAATAATGTAGGCAGCAGCAAATAGAGCCCTTCTCCGCCTGCACCGTAAGTAGCATTCTGCTTACCTGCCCACTTACAGTATTTGGATTATTGTAATGCACATTGCATATTGGTGCTAGGATTAAAGACTTATTATTGCCGTTACAGAGCTGGATTTGTGCATTGGACGTGGATGACATGAGGCATTATTCGCCCCTCTTGCACAAAGCCCGATTACATAGCAGGAGTTAGGAGGATGAAATCGACAACTCTCCAACCCACAGGACAGGTCACAGGTCTGCAGTGCAAACCATTGGTAGTTGCCACTCCCACCTGTTTGCTAGGGTAGTATACTTTTGATGAAGCCTATGGCAGTAGAATTGCTTGTGCTATCTGTCAGTTATGGCAGGCTGGCCTTAAGATCAGTCTGTGGTCATTCCCATTTTTATATTTCCTAATTCAAGGCCAACTTTTCCGCCCCAACCTGTTCAGCTTTGAGGATTTCATTTGATAACTGTGACCTTACCATTAGCTCACAGGTATTTTGTTGCAACCCATGGAGAAACTCAGTTAAACTAGCTGAATAACTCCACTGGTATTTACTTAAAATATCATACTCTAATTCCCCAATCTTGCCATTCAGATTTGCTTATACAGTACTGCACAAACTCTTTGTCAATATTTAACTTACAGTGGTGTCTTCCTTATTTACATAAATTCTCCATGTACTTCAGTAGGGTAAATGCATTAGCATTAGGCTACTCATGAAAAAATAATATACTGCCAGAGACTTGCATTTGCATGGAATTTCACTGACAAGGAGTCATATTCTGCTCTCAGTAGTGCCGGTGTAAATCTGAAGGAACTCCTTTATTGGAGTGATCCTGGACTGACACCATTGCAATGGAGATCAGAATCTGGCCCCATGCATACATTTGCTCTCACGACTGTAATCTGACACTCGTTACTGTATACCATGTTCATCCAAATAGAAGGAGCCTCTCAATAACTGTCAAGAGGAACTAGCTGGCTTTAAGTAGAGAGCAAAAGTTTTGCCACTGTGTGTGTTCATTCTCAGGGCCCTTCTGTGCCTTCAGCCACAGATGGCTGATGAAGCAACCTTGCTATAGGATGTAGCACGTGGCTGGTACCTATCTACTGCACTCTGATGTTCTTATTATTCCTCTCTGTCATTACTGGCTTTGTGATTCAGTGTTATTTAATGCTGGGCTCCATACATTGCCCCCCAGACCACCCATATATGCAAAAAAAAAAAAAAAATCAAGGGCCAAATAATCACGCTGAGTCATGCTTACATACAAGTAGTATCATTCACGTCAATGGGGGTTTGTCACTTAGGCCTGAGTCCTGTAAATGCTTGTGCATGTGAGTTACTTTATGTACCTGAGTAGTTCTATTGAATTTACTCAGGTGAGCAGAGCACATGCAGAAGTGTTTACCGCCTCGTGACCCTTAACGCTACTCTGCATGAATAAAGATTGCAAAAATCCAGCGTTAAAAGGTAAAACACATGACTTAGCCTTTATTTCCTGAATTTAACCTCCCCTCCAGTTTTATTTCAGGATGTAAATTCCAATCTTACGGCAGAAAAAAATTCATCACAGTATAAAATTAGAGTAAAATGTAGAGCAAAAGAGACATTCAACTGTCATCTTGAAATGTTGCTCTCTCTCTCTCTCTCTCTCCTCCCTAGCCTATTGCTCTTAATTTCTCCCTCTTTCTCTGCCATTACTTATTTAGCTCGGTTACTATATTATTTAACTGAGTAAAGTGTTTCGGGATCCAGCTTGTATGATAAATGCTATATAAAATAAACTTATAGTTTGCTCCATTTCCCCCTGGAATGAAAGAGGGTTCCTTTTCTGTTGGCACATATAATTTTGCCATGTTTCCAAGGTCGCTCATGGGTCCTTTAGAGCCAAAAGTACTGACCTTGACAATAATTCAGTGTTTTTCTTCTGGAGGGAAATGTTCCACTTTCTTTAAGCTGTCCCCAAATATTGGACATCAATCCCTATTTCTATTAAGTAAATGTCTCAGGATTAAGGGTTTACTCCCAGGTCTCTCTATGATATTGAGAGCAATTTTGCTGGAATGCGTCACCCTCTAAGTCTGATCCAACCCTGACTGAACAGGGGTCTTTCCATTTGCTTCCAAAGGAGTCAGACTAGGCTCTAAAATACTTTTAGCGACAGTTATAAACATGGATGCAATGAAGAAAAACCTAACAATTAATAAGAACAGGAGTACTTGTGGCACCTTAGAGACTAACAAATTTATTAGAGCATAAGCTTTCGTGGGCTACAGCCCACTTCTTCGGATGCATATAGAATGGAACCTATATTGAGGAGATATATATACACATACACACACATACAGAGAGCATGAACAGGTGGGAGTTGTCTTACCAACTCTGAGGCCAGGTCTACACTAACCCCCCAATTCGAACTAAGGTACGCAACTTCAGCTACATGAATAACGTAGCTGAAGTTCGAAGTACCTTAGTTCGAACTTACCTCGGTCCACACGCGGCAGGCAGGCTCCCCCGTCGACTCCGCGGTACTCCTCTCGCCGAGCAGGAGTACCGCAGTCGACGGCGAGCACTTCCGGGTTCGACTTATCGCGTCCAGGCCAGCCGCCGAACTACCGGGTAAGTGTAGACCTACCCAGAGAGGCCAATTAAGTAAGAGGAAAAAAAACTTTTGAAGTGATAATCAAGATAGCCCAGTACAGACAGTTTGATAAGAAGTGTGAGAATACTTACAAGGGGAGATAGATTCAATGTTTGTAATGGCTCAGCCATTCCCAGTCCTTATTCAATCCTAAATTGATTGTATCTAGTTTGCATATCACTTCCAGCTCAGCAGTCTCTCGTTGGAGTGTGTTTTTGTGTTGTTGTTTTTATCAGCACTAAGGTCTCAATCCCGGATATCCAAAGGCATGGACGTTCAAGTGATAGGTTTCAGAGTAACAGCTGTGTTAGTCTGTATCCGCAAAAAGAACAGGAGTACTTGTGGCACCTTAGAGACTAACAAATTTATCTGAGCATAAGCTTTCATGGGCTGCAGCCCACTTCTTCGGACGCATAGAATGGAACATATAGTAAGGATATATATATATACACATACAGAGAACATGAAAAGGTGGGAGTTGCCCAACCAACTCTAAGAGGCTAATTAATTAAGATGAACTGTTGTAAGCAGGAGAAAAAAAACTTTTGTGGTGATAATCAAGATAGCCCATTTAAGACAGTTTGACAAGAAGCTGTGAAGATACTTAACATGGGGGAAATAGATTCAATGTGTGTAATGGCTCAGCCATTCCCAGTCTCTATTTAAGCCTAATTTGATAGTATCTATTTTGCATATCAATTCAAGTTCAGCAGTTTCTCATTGGAGTCTGTTTTTGAAGCTTTTCTGTTGCAAAATTGCCACCTTTAAATCTGTTACTGAATGGCCAGAGAGGCTGAAGTGTTCTCCTACTGGTTTTTTAATGTTATGATTCCTGATGTCAGATTTGTGTCCATTTATTCTTTTGCGTAGAGACTGTCCAGTTTGGACAAGTGATTGTAAACCCTTATCGATTTGCCTCTAACTGGAAATATACACAAGTAACAGTGAGAACAATTTAGGATTGTAAATAATAAATATACAGAGCTATCTTCGACACCCATTTAAAAAAAAAGAAAAAAACTGTGGGAGGGCACTGGGAAGAGGAAGGATACAGACACTTATCTGAGCATCTACTTGTAAAGATTTCCTCCATATTTTTTCTGTTGGGGAGAAGTATTCCCTTTCCTTTCTCCTCTCCTTTCTCCCCCAAGCAGGATGGACAGGGGACTCAAACCTTAGAATCTATGTCTGCTGGGTTTCCACACCAACTCTGTGACCCCTCTGGCATTGTGTTGCCGCAGTGGGGTTGTGCTTTCAGGGCTTCCCTCCCTCATTGTTGCAGCGAGGGTCCCCCCAGGCTGGCTCTGCAGTGTGGAGGGGGTCCCAAAGAGAGGAAGAAGGTGTAGTGGTTAGGGCACTAATCTAGAGCATGGGACAATGGCATTCAAGTCCCTGCTCTGCCATAGACTTCTGTGTGAGTACTTCCTTGATGCCTCAGTTCTCCATCTGTAAAACTGGGACGTGGCTCTTAGATACACTTTTCCTCAGTAGCTCTGAAAGGTCAGCATCATTTTACAGATAGGGAAACTGAGGCACGGGGAGGCTATTTCCTTACCTCACAGGTATGTTGTGAAGCTAAATACCTTAAAAATTGTGAGGTGCGCAGATACTATGGTAACGAGCCATGTAGGTTCCATACATACATTCTGCTGATGCCTTGTGGGGTTGGTGGAAGGAGATTGCACATGGGAACCAGGGGATGAACAGATCTCAGATCCTGAGCATGCCCTCCATGCTGTCTGAGGAAATGGCGAGAGAGAGGGGCAGTGCTTTCCCTCATCTGTGCATGGGGACTCCCCTCTGTGTAGATCTGGGGGGCCCAGTCTGGCCTCCACAGTTCTTAATTCATAATGCAAGTATGCAAAATGTAAGGATGGAACAGTACTGGGTTTTTTCCCCTCCCATTATTTCAGATCAAAGGCACAGAAGTCATAAGGTATAATATTAATTACCCCACTTTTGTTCAAATGAATTTTCTAAGAAATGGGGAATTGTACATGTGTAGCGAGGTCAAGACCCACTGGCACAGCACCTCCTGCTGGTCATCTGGGAATTAGCTCTTGTCCAACTCCAGAGCGCCTCCTTCTAGCCGGTGTCTCGCCTGCCTTAGGCTCCCAGACCCCGGTGCCCTTTACCTCGGGGTTCTGCCCACAGCAGTACCCCCACACTCTGGGTCTCCTCTCCCAAGGGAACCCCCAACCCTCTATCCCCACCTCACCTCAGGGGCTACTGCCAGTCATCCTCTAGCCCCCTTTCCCTGGGGCAGACTGCAATCTATAATGGCCACTCATCATTGGCAAGGGGGTAGGACCTGCTGCCTTTGCCTATTCCCAGACTGCCCCTCTACAGCCCAGTACCTTTTGGGCCTTTAACAAGGCCTGCAGCCTGGGGTTTTACCAGGCTGGAGCTCCCTAGCTCCCTTTCCCTATTCCTCAGCACTGCTCTGCTTCAGGTATCTTCCTCTCGGGGAACTAACCCTTCCCACTCCAGGGCTAGGGTGAGACTCCTCCAGCTCCTCGCCCGCTGGGCCCTGATTGGGTGTGGCCCCAGGTGTGGCTGCTTCCCCAGCCAGCCTAGCTTGGCTGCTTTTAACCCCTGTTCTACAGGAGGGGGACAGCCACCCCACTACAACATGTAATTCTACTTTTCCAGGGTAGGGATTTCAGACCAGTTATTTTTACAGTTTGACGCATGCTGTACCTGTGTTTCCTGCCATAGCAAAGAAAATAGAATGTATAGCTTTGTAATTAGGTAGGTAATATCTAAAATGAAAATCAATGAGGTCCTAATCTTGCTTCCCTTGAAGCCAATGGCAAAATTATCATGGACTTCAGTGGGGCCAGATTCTCTGCAAAATATGGATTATTAGAAAAGACTAATAAACTATGCCTTGTCAGACTTATTGAGAAAGCGACAGATAGATATAAATCTCTGTTACTGCTATGCTGTCCTTTCAGACTCGGAGAAAGCATTTTGCACCGTTAATTTTAATTAATACTTGAGAAAATTGGATTTAATGAAAAGTTCCTAAAATAGATGAAGACTTATTTATGTAAGAGAGCATGACTAGTTGAGATAAATAAAAAATATCAGGCTTCTGGATTATTATATTGCTGTTCCTCTGAAATCACCATTGTGAACAATTTTATTATCGTGCTTCTATCATGTTATATTGAAATATTATGGTGTATATCTGCACAGGATCCATTCCTCTCTTCCTATAAAATTCACTGGACAAAATCTGGAAGAAAAAAATTATTCCTGCTGAATGTTACTGGAGTTATTGTGCTGGATGTTGGATTCCTCTCAACATCCTAGGATGATGAGTAATCTGTATTGCTTAAATTATATGTGCCTTTTTTCCCTCGCCAAATCTGGCATTCTACAGAGCAGACATGTTACATAACTGGCCCTTTTTCTTTTATTTTTGAAATTTACTTTTTGTGCACCTATGTATTTTATTCAATGGATAATTGTATCTATTTTGTCAAATGATGGACTAGTATTCCCATGTAATGCATTTGTATCCATTTAATTATTTGAGATTTTTATAAACTTATCTGTCATAGCAGATTTTTTTAAATTATCTGGAAGTGTAATGATAAACTGAACTAATGTCAAGAGATCCCTGCAGGCCTGATATGATCATACAAGTAAGGTGAAGGTGATTGAATTATTAGTAGTCAAAATGAAGCAGAACCAATATGAAATCCATAAAATCAAAAGCCCAGAAGTTAAGGAAGAAGCCAATATTCCACAAGAGTAAGTGGCTGTACATAGAGAGCCAGATTACTTTTATTTATGTGGAATAGTATCCTACTCTACGTGTCCCATTGAAGTCAATGCAGCTACTTTTGGAGTAAGGTGTTACCCCAAATTAGTAAGTGTATCAGAATCTGGCCCATAACAGCCAAACTTCATAGTGGAAGGTTCATCCATGGTTTTGCCATGAGTCCCGTGAATGGGGAAGAATATTATAAGGAATATTATCATTAATTAGGGAGGACAGGTCCTGCCTAGTGCCTGGAAGTGGGGGAGCAAGGGTACTGGCAGATGAATCCTCTGCTTCAGGAATCTTGCCAAAACAGTATTTCACCACACAGGGTTGTGGGCTTCATTTGCTGTTGCTCCATGACAAAGCAGCATGCATATATGGATAGCTGATAGCATGTGCTGATCAATGTGGCATACAACTGGCTGGAGAGCATCATATGGCCCTTATCAGAGCACAGTGAGTGGGCCAGCATGGTAGCTGCTTGTCTGGGGAAGGGTTGGGGTAAAGAGGCTGCCATCCCTTGTGCATTTAACTCAGGAGAGAGAGGGATCTGATACTTATGAAGTGCTTTGAAGAGGTAAAGCCCTTTACATGTTCTTCATATTCTATTAACTCATTATTAAACTTCATCTGTAGTGGAGGAATTGGGTAGCTCCTTTTCTTTAAAGTAACATGGCTGCTTCAGATCAGTCCCTTGCTCCCAGCAGCCAAAAATGCCTGAGTGGTCCCAGAAGACATGATGGAAAGGAGGAGGAGTTGAATGTTGTTTCTAGAACTCGGGCAACATGCGTGATGCCCATGTGGTACTGCAAAAGGGGACCATAGCCAGTCACTGCTCTACAGCAGTCCAGTTGTGTGAAGCCAGATGATTTGAGCCTAAATCTGCAGCTGTGGTTTAGTGGAGAGCTAAACAGGGGATTAAGCAATGCCTCCGAGGGTCAGAAGACCAGCAAGCACAGAATTTGTATTGTGTTTTTTTGAAATCCACAATATGTGTTGTGTGTGCCCCTTGGTGTCTGATCTGTTACAGGCCTCAGCTACAGAGCTTGGCTCTGGGCTCTTTAGCTCAAGCTGGAGAGACTTATGCATTTGGCTCTGGAGGTCCCTGTGACATTCCCCTCTGGTGTTACCTGGACCGGTGATCTGCTAGGTCACTCCAATCCTTGACTCTGGGAGCCAGCCTTACCCTGCTCTGCTGTGAGAACCCCCCACTCCTGGGTTGTTCACGCACCAGCCTCTGGCATGTAAGCTGCTCCTTGGATTGTGCAACTGAATGACACTAGCCAGTATCTCCGGTCCCAGACACAACCCTGGGAACCTTCATCTTGCAGTGCCCAGTTATGCCCGCTGGATGCTGCAAGCTTATATGAGTTCATCAATTTAACAAAGAAATTGATATGCACCAGGCTTGTTATCCCAAGGGGAGCCTCTGACACACTTCAAACCAAACGCAGTGCTTCATGTAAACTAAACAAATTTATTAACTATAAAGATAGATTTTAAGTGATTATAAGTCAAAGCACAAGAAGTCAGATTTGGTCAAATGAAATAAAAGCAAAATACATTCTAAGCTGATCTTAACACTTTCAGTGCCCTTACAAACTTAGATGCTTCTCACCAGAGGCTGGCTGGTTGCCCTTCAGCCAGGATCTCAGCTTCAGTCGCTTGGTGTGGTGTCTGTAGATGTAGGTGGAAGAGAGAGAGCATGGCAAATGTCTCTCTCTTTTATCATGTCCTTTCTTCCCTCTTGGCTTTACTGTGAAGGGGGGAGGGGGGGCAAAGTCTCTGGCAAGAAAATTCTCATTGCCAGCAAAATATTGGCAAATAATCTTCTAAATAGCTACTCACAAGTTTCAATGCCGAGTTGGTTGAAACTCTTTGGAGAACCTCTGTGAGCACTTATTCAAAGCTCAGACATTGTTTTGAATCTCAGAAATGTTGGCATATCTTATTTTCTTAATGTCCATGTGCTTCTGCACATCTTGCCTTTGGGCCTAACTCATTGACTTCAATTGGATTCCACTGGATCAAGCTTTCAGCAGGGACTGTGAGCACAAATACTGAGTACATGGCATAGAGGTTACTTTCATGGTATTTCTGTCTTTCTTTAAAGTAGGAAATATAAGTAACATCCTATTTCCTGTCTCCTCCCCCAAACTCAGGTCTCTAAATCTCCATGCTATCTGAAATTTGCATCTGGTAATTCTGATTGGGGGGGGGAGGGATAGCTCAGTGGTTTGAGCATTGGCCTGCTAAACCCAGGGTTGTGAGTTCAATCCTTGAGGGGGCCACTTAGGGATCTATGACAAAATCAGTACTTAGTCTTGCTAGTGAAGGCAGGGGGCTGGACTCAATGACCTTTCAAGGTCCCTTCCAGTTCTAGGAGATGGGATATCTCCATTTATAAAATAAATTTATAAATAAATGATGAAAACCAAAATTCATTTTTATGATTCCCTGTTTTTATGACAATTGAATGTGTCCTCTTTCATAAAGGTTGGGGCTACCTGCACTGATAATCATATGGAACTACCTATTCTCATGAGATTTCTGACCCAACTGGGAAAAATTCATAAAAGCATCCTAACTTCTAGATATTTGTCTGACCTGACCCTTCCAAACTTTTGAGTTTCCCCATCACTACGTGATCTACAATAGTCTCCAACAGTTAAAAAGAAAATTATTGTCCAGATCTACGTATCCTATCAACTTTCTTTCCAGGTGTACACATTTCCCAAGCAAGTGAACTTGATTCCTTTATTCAGAGTATGTTTAGGCTTGGAGAAGCCTGTGTGTCATAACTTGATGAGTGACTCTATGGCTCTTTCACCATTGTGCTCTATTAATATGATGTTTCTCCACAGTCCTATCTTTAAATTATGGATACTTGCAGGGACATTGCTGATGTTCATGTGGGAGGCCGTCATTCATTTATAGACTTTTAAAGTACCTCTTATCTCCCCTACACTCATTTTTCTTGCTTAATTAGAACTTTAGCATTTCATTAATTCACAAATTTGTGAAAGTAAAATAGATTTACCTAGGTCTCTCATGGAATTAATCTTTGATACACCTGGTCTAATTAGAGGTTTAATTTCTCTGCTATATACAGAATTAAATACATCCTAGTCTGCTTCTGAGAACAAGAGCCAGAAAGGTCTGGAAAATATTGAACAAAAAGCCAGACAGATGGAATAAAATCTTGTTGAATGGTCATAAAATTTCTGAAACCATCATACAGGAGACTGTATAAAATAGCTCATAGACTGTGTGTCTCCATAGTCAGTTTGTTGCTAGATCTAGTCAAGAATGTTTCAAGTGCAAGGATATGATGATTAGTAATTAGAGTAACAGAGGAATTTTTTAAATTAAAAACTGTTGATCTGTCAAAATGGAAACTTTTTGTGGGATAGGGCTGGTTTCAACAAATTTCTCGACCCCCCCGCCTTTTTTTTTTTTTTTTTTTAATAAAAATGTTATAGTTGTCTAAACCTCCATTGACTCTTTCAAAATAAAAAATTCTGTGTTTCTGGTTCAAAGCCGCTTCTTATTTTGAATCTTAAACTAAGGAGAGGGATAGCTCAGTGGTTTGAGCATTGGCCTACTAAACCCAGGGTTGTGAGTTCAATCCTTGAAGGGACCATTTAGGGATCTGGGGCAAAAATCTGTCTGGGGATTAGTCCTGCTTTGAGCAGGGGGTTGGACTAGATGACCTCCTAAGGTCCTTTCCAACCCTGATGTTCTATGAGAGTAAAGAAAAATGGCCAAAATGAAATGTTTTGAAATGCTACATTTTGATTGACCCAAACTGAAATTTGTTTGGGAGCTGAGGATTCCTGAAAATATTTCAGAATTCTACCCTTTAAGTCCTGAGTCAAGATGAGAACATTTTTCAAAATATCAAAAATGTTCAGGGGGGAGGGAAACAATTTCCCACTTAGCTGTAGTTAATTAGACACATTGTTCGGTAAAATGTCCTCTGATTGGGGGTCAAGGCTATTTTATAAATATCGAGCTTCATTGTGGTTCCTGCACATCTTCCCACAGTTGATACTGATGAGTGATCCCATTTTAACTCCCCAATAGTCTGAATTAGGATGTGAGTTGAGGTCTTTATATAGTCAGGAAATGTGTCTTCTTATTTTGGGTTCAGTTCCTGTCCCTCTCTGGAGTTTTATTATCAAGTCTGATTAGGTCATGGACTTCAATCTCTTACCTAGCAACCTAAATTTGGCCTCCAGGACTTCCTATCCTTCCCTATGTCACCGGCTCCTCCCCAGGACTACACATAAGTCTATCTAGATGTCTCAAGAGATCCGCAACCTTCGCACCAACCAGCCAAGTCACCATGCGGTTCTCCTGGTCATCACAAACCCAGCTATCTATGTTTTTAATGATCGAATCCCCACAACTATTACCTGTCTCTTCCTAATAACTGGAGTTCCGTCCACTGGAGAGGTATCCACAATGTGACAGGATACCATGACATCATCTGGAAGGAGGGTCCTAACCTATGGGATAGTTTCCCTCTGTTCCAGTTAGATGTTCTCCTTCCCTGAGACTATCATCCTCCTCAACAACACAGTAACTGTCAGACCGGGAGTGGGACCATTCTACTGTGTCCTGGAAAGTCTCATTTATATACACCTCTCGGTCTCCCTTAGCTCCTCCAGGTCAGCTACTCTGGTCTCCAAAGCCCGTACACAGTCTCTGAGGGCCAGGAGCTCCTTGCACCGAATGCACACATATGCCACCTGCCCATAGGGCAGATAATCATACATGCTGCATTGGGAGCAATAAACTGAATAGCCCCCACTCTGTTGCTGGACTTCCGCCTGCATTCTGTTTTTATTCCTGAAGCTCGTTCCTTTGTTGTTGTTTTAGTTTTATCAGGGAGTGTTTGGCTTTACGTTTAAAGAATGTTAAGTCTATCTAGCCCCCCGGCTCACATGCCCTCCTCTAAACTGCCTCACTCAGCACACGGTCCCCCAAACAAACAGACCACACGGTATATTTCAGTCAAGCAGCAGGCACACCACAAACACACACACTACAGACAACAAACTTACCCCAAGGGTCACGTAATCACTCCTCCTTCACCCGGAGAACTCCCTCACGAAACCCCCATTAGTCGCTCCTGTTTGCTAGAGTTAAATTAATACACAGTAGGGTAGTTATAGAATCATAGAATGTCAGGGTTAGAAGAGACCTCAGAAGGTCATCTAAGTTCAACCCCCTGCTCAAAGCAGGACCAATCCCCAGATAGATTTTTGCCCTAGATACCCCCCTCAAGGATTGAACTCAAAACCCTGGGTTTAGCAAGCCAATGCTCAAACCACTGAGCTATCCCAGGTGTTTGTCTGCAAGGCAGAATATGCCAGATGAAACAGAATTGGGAAAGGGTCACCTAAACGTCACCTGCTCCATTTCTGAGAATAGCTGCATTCCATTGATCATCACCTCAGTACTTGCACCTGGTGTCCTCTCATACAAGAGGAAGAAAATTCATCATCTGAAGTTATTAAAATAGAAATCCACGCTTAAGATGCTTGCATCCTTAGCATGCACACTTTATGATGAGCTAAGGAAAATGCAGATCGGATTGCAGGATTCTGAGTAAAAAAGGAAGCATGTACAGACCCTTATGTCCATGCTTCATTCTATTGTAGTCAGTGGGGCTCTGCAATGGTGCATGGATCAACCTGTGAGGGTCAGATCACCAAACTGGGGCCTTGCACGGACACTATTTCATTCAGGAAACAATAGACCAGCACTGTGGATACTAATCAAATACATATCAGGGCTGGCCAACATTTTTCCAGCGGACATCTGGGTTTTTGACAAAACCAGCTCTAATATGTATCCTGAGGGATACAGCCTAAGATTGAAGAATAGGAATCTCTCCATTGTCTTCACTGGGCTTTGGATCAGTCTCATAGTATCTTTTAAGTAACTTAGCTGAATTCAAGTCATATTATGGTTGCACTTCTAGAAAAGTAGGTACATTATTGCAATTCCCATTTTTGTACAGCAAAAATAAGGAATATCTGATCCAAATTATTGCATGGATAAAAGTTAACGTAAGTACATAAAAATGGCCATACTGGGTCAGACCAACAGTCCACCTAGCTCAGCAGTCTGTCTTCGGACAATGGCCAGTGCTACAGAGGGAATGAACAGAACAGGACATTATCGAGTGATCCATCCCATCATCCAGTCCCAGCATCATTTAGGCATTTATTTGAAGATTTTCAAAAACAGATTGTGACTGGGTGTATCAGCCCCAGACTGGTACAGCAGGGGTTAAGCCTTCTCTCTTAGCCGAGGAGACCACGCCCCCCATTACATTAAAACAATGTAAAACCTACAAGTCCACTCAGTCCTACTTCAGCCAATCACTCAGAAAAACAAGTTTGGTTACAATTTGCTGGAGATAATGCTGCCCGCTTCTTGTTTACGATGTCACCTGAAAGTGAGAACAGGTGTTTGCATTGCACTGTTGTAGCTGGCGTTGCAAGATATTTACGTGCCAGATCCGCTCAAGATTCATATGTCCCTTCATGCTTCAGCCACCATTCCAGAGGACATGCTTCCATGCTGATGCCGGGTTCTCCTCAATCAATAACGCCTCTGACTGTGACTAACGATCCAAAGCAGTGTGGACTGACGCATGTTCATTTTCATTGTCTGAGTCAGATGCCACCAGCAGAAGGTTGATTTTCTTTGTTGGTGGTTTGGGTTCTGTAGTTTCTGCATCAGAATGTTGCTCTTTTAAGACGTCTGAAAGCATGCTCCACACCTCATCCCTCTCAGTTTTTGGATGGCACTTCAGATTCTTAAACCTTAGGTTGAATGCTGTAGCTATTTTTAGAAATCTCACATCAGTACCTTCTTTGCGTTTTGTCAAATCTGCTGTGAAAGTGTTCTTAAAACAACATGTGCTGGGTCATCATCTGAAACTGCTATAATATGAAATATATGGCAGAATGTGGGTAGAACAGAACAGGAGACATACAATTCTCCCCCAAGGACTTCAGTCACAAATTTAATTAACACATTATTTTTCAACAAGCATCATCAGCATGGAAGCATGTCCTCTAGAATGGTGGCCGAAGCATGAAAGGGCCTATGAATGTTTAGCATATCTGGCATGTAAATACCTTGCAATGGCAGCTGCAAAAGTGCCACGCAAACACCTGTTCTCACTTTCAGGTGACATTGTAAATAAGAAGCGGGTAGCATTATCGCCTGTAAATGTAAACAAACTTGTTTGTCTTAGCAGTTGGCTGAACAAGAAGTAGGACTGAGTGGACTTGTAGGCGCTAAAGTTTTACGTTGTTTTGTTTTTGAGTAGAGTTATGTAACAAAAATATCTACATTTGTAAGTTACACTTTCATGAGCAAGAGATTGCACCATGGTACTTGTATGAAGTGAATTGAAAAATACTATTTCCTTTATCATTTTTAAAGTGCAAATATTTATAATAAAAAACATATAAAGTGAGCACTGTACACTTCGTATTTTCTGTTGTAATAGAAATCAATATATTTAAAAATGTAGAAAAACATCCAAAAATATTTAATAAATTTCAATTGGTATTCTATTGTTTAACAGTGTGATTAATCGCGATTAGTTTTTTAAATCAGGATTAATTTTTCTGAGTTATTTGCGTGTGTTAACTGTGACTAATTGACAGCCCTAGTAGGAATAGAATAGTTAGAGGATATGTTGTACTTAATACCATATAGCATTTAATAATACATCCTTGTAGAAACTAACTGCATGCTCTTTACTGTATTCTTTTTTAGGATCCCAACTTCAGAGCCTTCTATAGAGTCCCAACGGCAACGTCTGTTGATTGACGGAAGTAAAGCTTTGAACACATCACAGCTATACAAGGGAGAGCAGCTCCATCCTTGGCAGATATCCCTAAAGCTGCTTTTTTAAATCTGTTTTAAGTTCTTGAATAAACATATTGATTGCCACCAAGGCAAAGAAAATGCACTAATGTTACAGTCATTTTATGTCTTGTTATTGACTATATTCATATGTTGTGAACTTGATGTAAGTTCCAAGATGGCTATGCAGAGGAGGGGAAAGGAGTCTGCTTTAGAGAAGTATTTTGAGAATCTGTACAAACTTTTGGCTTGTCAGTTGCAAACAGGAAGGATGGCTAGTGTTGTAGGTGAGGCACTGGGAGTCGGGAAAGCTGGATCAATGCCCAGCTCTGCCACTGACTTCTTGTGTGACCTTAGACAAGTCACTTAATATCTCTGCACTTTGGATGAGCCCCATCTTACAGAAATGGAAAGTACAACCTGGGCGTAGTGAGGATTAATGTTGAAGGTGCTCAGATACTGCAGTGATGGGCGTTATAAGTAGATGGCAACATCAGTGTGTTTGACATGGAATGGCCTGTCCTGAAATTCACTTAGCTGCCTACAGCAACAAGAGAAGACCCTGAGCTCAGTACACACCAGCAAGGAAGTCTGGCAGAACATAGCATGACTTTTAGCACTTGCTGGACAAATGGAGAGTCTAGCCAACTGGTGACCAAGGTGATGTGAACATCATGCCCTTAGCATAACGGTGCCCAGATCTCAGCTGGGGCCTCTAGGTACTATTGTAATACACAACACAACTACTCCGCCTTGGGCCCCGCACCGCTCTAGGGACAGCCCTGCCTCTATCCTAAACTTTCCTAAACACTGCTGTTAGGTGCCGGTCTTGCTAAACTCCTCTCTTCCAGGCCCTTGGGGCATGGGTGACTTGGGGGCCACAGTCAGAGGCGATACATAAGGGGAATGTAAGGTTCATGTTGATAAGCAAGTTTGAAAACCAGATTCTGCAACCCTTACTGCCACTCAATGGTGCTTAGCCAATCAAATGTATCTTACTTCACTGAAAACAATGGGACTAATCATGCAGTATGAATAAAGGTAGCATATTATGGACCTAAGAGAATCTACAAAGAGATTAAATTAGTGGGGGCTTAAAAAAAAAGCATACATTAAACTTAGACTCATCAAATAGATTCATTTCTGAATGTGGCCCAAGATTTTTAAGACAAACAAAGCTGGAATATTTTAGGACTATTGTATGCATGAGAAACTTTCCATGAAAATCCCTTTAAGCCCTCCTCCCAATTATGTGTTGAACAAAGCAATATTTGTGTCAATAAAAAGATAACAGTGAGAAACAAAAATCAGTTCTGCTCAGATAAACGGAGGAAATATTGAACACACCTAACAGAATGTGATCAATAAAAGGTAGACTGGGGGGATGGGGAGGGGGAGAAAAAGAAGAGTCCAAAGAGTTTAGCAAAATAACAGTGTGTTAAATAAGACTGGTGAAACTTGACTGTTATAACTTTCCTTTTAAACATTCTATTAAGTATTCCCAGTAGGTATGTATAGGTCTCTATTAAATGCAGATCTCCAACGTCTTCTTTTAATCAAAGGATTAGGAATAAAAAAAAAGTAAGAATCTGCCTTATGCCTTTAAGTGGGCTAGCCAGACTTTGTGCCAAGGAATTTGCCGTCCTTCCCAGATCAAATAGATGCAGTCTGGCATGGAATGGGCACTCTTGGCTCTAATTCAAGCTGCCTCAAGTTAATTGGAAGTCAGTTTACTTGAGTTTCAATTCCTTTTGTGTCTTCTTGCAAGATGGGCTTCGGTATTCTTGCACCCAATTGGTGCATTTAGGGCCAGATTCTGATTCCACTATTCTTACTCCCATTGAATAAGGCCTAACCATTGCAACTACTGTGACGGGTTGGACCCCCTTGTTTGGGATGCCACCTGATGTCCTGGGGTCCCACTGGTTCCACCAACTTGGGCTTCCTCACCCTGTCTGTGCTGTGCCAGGCCCTCAAGCTTCTCTAGCTCTGTGTGGGAAGAATCAGCTCAGGGATTTACTCAGCACCCACGTGCACACTCCCTTTGGGGAGTAAACATAAAGTAACAATGACTTGCGCTATATAGAAAAATCTGCACAGCACAAGCTCATAAAAATCACCCTCTCCTCAATGTGAAGAGAGATATGCACAGCTTTTTGCCCTCCCCCCCCCATACGAATTGCACAAACTGGGTTTTGAAATGAACAAGAAATAAGTTTATTAACTACAAAAGGGAAATTTTAAGTTATTATAAGGGATAGCAAACAGAACAAAACAGATTACTGAGCAAATAAAACAAAACATGCAAACTAGGCTTAATACACTCAAGAAACAAGTTACAAAATGTAATTTCTCACCCTCAATGTTGTTTTAGGCAAGTTGCAGAGTTTCTGTAGCTTAGAGTTCCAGTTATTTCTCTTTACAGACTGGTCCCCTGTCTCAGCCTGGACTCAACCCTGCCTTTCCCTCCAGGTGTTTTTAGCAATCTTCCTTCCTGGACAGGCAATGGAGAAGAGTCAAGATTAACTGCCTCCCCAGCCTTTAAAAGGAGTTACCTAAGGCGGGAATCCTTCGTTTGATCCTCATCCCCCTACAGTAGAAAAGTACTAGCAAGTTAAGACATTGTCCAGTACCAGGTGACACGGTCACCAGCCCCTGCTGTATCAATGCAGCATCCCAATAAACTTCTCAAGAAGGAGTTTCAAAGTTCTATTGTTCTCTTTAATGGCTCGTCCAGGCTCTTTGCCTACTGTTTGGTGGGCGTTTCCCAGGTGAAAACACAGTTGCAATTGTTACATAGTTAATATTCCTAACTCCAGATACAGAAATGATACATGCATACAAATTGGATAAATACATTCAGCAAATCATAACCATTCCAATGATATCTCACATGACCCATCTTGCATAAAACATCATAGTTATGCCATATTCATATAACAATATTTCTATGAAGAATACGGAGTGTAACGTCACAACAACTATTTGGGGCATAATATAGTCATTGCTGTGAATATGGATGGCCTTCCTGAAGCCCTAAGCAGAAGCTAGAATATAAACTGGAGTACGGCTTGGCAGTACAGAAACACACCAGGTATTGGTTAATCAAGTAAGCACATTCCTGACTGGAGATGATGGTACAAGAACACCCAGAGTTCTCAAGTAACTACAAAAAACAAATTCCCAAGACATTACACAGGAACAGACCAACCCCTCGCAAGATAAGGCTGGGATGACAGGATGTTTTGCTCAAACTAGTAGGTACAAGGGTGGTAACTAACTATCTGGAGTGGAATCCCTAACTTATTCCTATCAATGTATAAAAGGAGGAGAAGTCACAGGCGGCATCTCTTTGTATTGGTGGCGGGGGCAGCATCTGTTGCATACGTTGACCGAGCCTTTACCTTGGCAGGGTCATGCATGTGTTTAGTGTCCTATGCCCCACAGGACGGGGCACTAGTACCGTGCTTGGTTGACAATAAACCCGGCTGAGTGCCTTCACTCCTGAACTGAGCCTGTGGTCTTTCTTTATGACGAACTTCAAGGTCTGATGAATCAACATGCTGTGCACTCTGCTAGCGCTGCTAACACCAGAGCTCCGAGAATAGCCTCATCAACAACTCTGCAGCACTAGCAACGCTCCATAGTGCTAACAGCGGACGACAGAATCTGGGCCTGCAGTATATGTTCACCGCCAAAGTACAGAATGCTACAATACACCAAAGTTTCACTGGACTGTGGCTGTTTCCTTAACTCATTAGGATATCTACCTAGGGGAGAAGATGTTTCAATTGTTGGGAACTGTCCAGCTTCTCCCCCTCCACCCCACCCCGAAGCCAAATAGTGCATGGGTTCCTTACATGCTCATAGGGACTGCACATTCAGGCTGCTCCCTGACTGTGTCCCCCAGCCCGAGCGGAGACTCTCGGCCTGCTCTGTCCCTGCAGCAGCATGCCTTCTCCTATAACCCACACACAGTGCTTTCTTGAATGGCATCCAGCTACTCAAACCGGAGGAAAGCCAACAGCAGGAAGGAGGGGCAAGACAGGGTTGAGGAGGCCAGATTCTCCAGTCTGCCCATCCCCAGCCAGCCAATCAGAGCCCTGGGGAACGGCCAGATCTGTGGAACTGGGGCTCTACATGCAACATCCTTTTCCACATGCTTCTAATGGTCAAAAACCAAGGGTCCAACTGGAACACCTCCTACCAAGCCCAGTGTTTACTGCGTTGAGCGGCTCTTTGAAAACCAGTCTCACATAGTGAGAGGGAAAACAAACAACAGCAACAACAACAAAAATCAAGCCCATCTGCCAAATTCAATCCTAACAGAACTCCACTAGAGTCAATGGAGTTACATCAAGAAAAGAAGCTTAACCATTTGTGAATATTGGTGCAAACTGAAGCAATGCGTATGGTTTGAAGTTGCTTATGGGCTCATACTGATCATTGTTTGTATTTGGATGGCTGCTGGGTACTTGTGAAAGTGTTTGTAAATCAGACATTTTAGCACTAGTAATTATTTGTCTGGATGTGTGCTGTTTGATTTGCCATTATTCATTATTCACCTGTTTAAAAATGTTCCAGGCACCCAGTAAGGGAGCAGGGACAATAACGTGAACAACGCAGCCTTGAAATCTGTTCCCAGAAGGCTTGGTCCTGCAAAGTGCTGAGCTCTGGCAAAGCAGTAATGCCCACGCTTAACTTTAAGCATGCGTGTATTGCCATTGAAGTCTATGGACTACCCATGTAGTAGAATCAGAGCCAGAGTGCTCACAGGATCAAATGCACATGGGATTTGTCAAATGCAGTCATAAAAATCAGGATCAGTTTGCAAACCATTCACAAACAGGAAAAAGCTCTATTCATGACCACTGTTAACTGCAACCAATAATTTGACCACCTCTGCTCACTGACTATTGGCAGATCATGGAAGATAGAAAATTTAACTTAAGATAGAGCTCAGTGGCAGTAAAATGGAATTTAGATTTGAGATAGGGACAAATAAAAACTGTCTAATTCTCCTGAAGAAAGAATAAAAATGTGCATTCTCTGGGTGATTAAGTCAAAGCAGCAAGGCATGCAATGTTAAACCACAAGGAAGTTTCAGGCAAGATTGTTTAGTAAAAAGGTTTTAAACATACATAGTAAAACGAGTGAGAAATTACGATGGATTTGAAAAGAATGATTGGAGTCCCCGAGTCCTACAAATCCCTGAAAAGCTGTCACCCCCTCAAGGTGACCTGAGGTTTCCTGTTTGGTTTGGGGTTTAGTATTAAATAAAATTCAGTCCAAACCTTTGCCCCCAAACCTGGAATGAATCTGTTTTGAAGTTGCATTTTTAACTATAGTTTCATACACCCCCTGCATTCATGCATCTTGCCCCATTCAGGAACAGAAATTGAAATAGTGGAGATGTACTGAAAAATTCTGGTCTTGTGAGATGACAGGACAGTTACAGTAGGCAAATATAAGCTATTGCAGGCTTGAATAATGCAGTATTTCTGAAGCAGTAAGAAATTGCAGGTCTCAGGGAAATGCTGTTATTTAACAAATTACATAAATGTGATGGATAAGACTAGATGTGCTTGACTCCAAAATAGACCTGAGGAAATACTTGGTTTTTTGGACAAATGGCCAAACCAAATCTCAAAATAATAACAACAATTAATAATAAAGGTTTGGGATTAAATTGAAGTGACAATTTTTTCAGTTTCTCTCATTGAAATGAAAAACCAAACACAATGGTTCTGTTTGAATGAAACATTGCATTCAACCCAAAATGAAACACTTTGTTTGGGAGGGGTTATAGTATTTTTAGTTAAATTTGGTCAGATTTCTAAACAAAATCTCATTTCAAAACATTTCATTTAAAAAAAGAGTCAGGACAAAACATTTAGACTTTGAGGATTCAAAGCCCCCCCCCTTTCTTTTTCCTCTCTAAACCATTTACCAAATAAATGTGTTGCATCTCACCTAGCTCTACTCAGAGTTTCTAAATTCTGTTTGTCTCCATGTCTCTCTCTATTCCACTTCTTGTTAGATACTCTGTGACAGGGTGCTATTAATAGCTCTGAATTGAGCCCTTTCAAAGCCAGCATCCTGGTCCCTTAGATAGAGTAGGAGGGACTTAACTGCAATATTGTTGTAACCAGTGTTGGTCCCAGGATACTAGAGAGACAAGGTCCAATAAAAGATATTACCTCACCTACCAACTTCTGTTGGTGAGAGATAAGCTTTTGAGCGTACCTAGAACTCTTCTTCAGCTCTGTGTAAGCTCGAAAGCTTGTCCCTCTCACCAACAGAAGTTGGTCCAATAAAAGGTATTACCTCACCCACTTTGCCCAATAGCCTGGGACTGATACTGCTACCTCAACCCTGCATACAAGTCTTGTCCCTCTAGGAGGGACTTAGGAAGCTGGGGTATGGAAGGTTAGAAGGGATCACCTGCACCTGTAGGGAGCGTAAGGCGGTGGTAATTAGCTCTCATAAGAGGCAAAGCCAAGGAGTAGGAATGGGAGTGTCATATAACTGCTGTTGTGATGTGATGTACCTGGAACATAAAACACAGGACAAAAAATTCCCTAGGAGCTACACCTCTATCCCGATAGAACGCTGTCCTCAGGAGCCAAAAAAAATATTTTACTGCGTTATAGGTGAAACCGCATTATATCGAACTTGCTTTAATCCACCGGCGTGCACAGCCCCGCCCCCCCCGAGCACTGCTTTACCGCGTTATATCCGAATTCGTGTTATATCAGGTCACGTTATATCGGGGTAGAGGTGTATATTAAAAACAATTGCTTCACATTAGAAGCAAAAGGAATCTATAAGGCTAAGGGGGTTGTTCTGATTATTTCAGTTTGCTGTATGGGCTATACAATGCCAATCTAATGGTTAAGAAGTAAACACATTATAAAATGATAGTTTTGCTAATTGAAATTTTGGCGGATGTATGAATTGTAACAACATTGCTTGCGTGACAAGCTATAACAAATGTTGCTAAACTAGATACATCACAGCATGTATCTGTACCTAGAATAAATTACGATGGCAATGTGTCTATTCTGCTGGCCATACCTGTGGTCTACGTAGCTATGAACCTACGACTTCCAAAGACACATATAAGCAAAATTTCCTAATGAACAATTGAGATAAATTGTGATGCAGTTTTGATTGTTTCTATAGATTAATAGAAAACGTTATAATCACATATTATTAAAAATCATGACAGCTTAATATAAACTAAGTTGTTTTACATTTTAGGATTATCTACAGAATCCTATTTAGTGCCCTCTACAAACAATGTTTTGAATTAGTACAGATTTAAAAATTAAATAGATTGCCAGTGCAATAAATTTCTACACTGGATTCTAACAACCCATCTATGGGAAGATTCCAAGGTATTTTTCTTTGTCACTCAATTATCTGCCTCACATTCAGCCAAAATAGAATATTGAGTTCTGCAAAGATGGCAGTTCCCACGTACAAACAGTTTTCAAAGCAATCGAGCGCTGTCAATATCTAGGAACAGCAGAGGCAAAAAGCAAGACAAAAATATGATAAACAGAGAGAATGCCTAAGGACTCTGATGAAAAGTCAGAAGACGTTTCATATTTTATTTACCTATGGTAGCCGCTTACCTAGAGTGAAATCCTGGCCCGGCTGAAGTCTATGGCAAAACTCTCTTTGGGGACAGCCAAACCAGGATTGTACCTACCACATAACAATTATGTCCTACTTCAGGGTTTCTCAATTTTTTCATAGTGTGAGAAAAGTTTGTCTTATGAATACCTCCCTTCTCATTAACAACCACATGGCAGACTTCCTCGCCTCTGCCATCATGGATCCTTCGCATGGCAACTGACAGTAACAGCTTTCAAGGAAAGATTATTTTAGAAGGGTATTAAATGATTTAACTTGCCTTTTACTGCCGTTTGGCATTTGGAAATAAAGAGGAGAAGCTATCACTGTATGACCAGACAGCTGTCTGGATTACTAGCAAGTACTTCTCAGACCACTATTTACAAACCTCTGTCCTATGTAGATCAGTCATTACCCGCTGGTCATAGCATAGAAGTTTACATTTAATTTCAATAAGAGAACGGTTAAGCCAAAGCCAAGCACTTTTAAAAATCCCACCCATGATGACTGTAGATTTGTCTTTGCGAATGGCCCACCTGTTGCTTGCAGGGTATACAGTTTTAGGAGAAGACAAAATCCAGTCTCCATGGAGTTGGCACAATTGAGTTGAGGAGGGAAGAAATGTTCGTCACTCTTTAAAGGTGATACAGTAAACTCCCTTAATTAGAACGTACTTAATCACAAAATCCACTTGATCTGTCTATCTAAGGTATTCCTAGGTGTCTCCTAGGGAACGGATTTAAGCCCAATGTTTTCTAATGGAAATGACTGCTCATTTATGGGGATGATAATTCTTTTCCATCAGGAGTCCCTTAGGTGACTTAGAGGAGCTTAGGTTTCCCTATGACTCGGTCTCATGCTACTTCTTAAAGGATCTAACAAACAGAGCAGCTATCAGAGTCTGATCCTGCTGCTGTTAGTCAGGCAAATACCCCCCAATGAAGTTAATAGGACTTTTCCCTGAGTAAGGACTGTAAGAGCAGTCATCATGGGCAACCGTCGATCCAAACTAGATCATGGTACATGCGGAAGTATAGTCATAACGACTTTACCACATGGAAGAAGTATAAATTAGTTCTCATTGACCGATCCTGGCTGAAGGCTTGTTCTTTCCCAACCTATTACACATACGGAGCCATCACATCAGGTGCCTCACAGCTGGCACTGCACAAGTACCAGTCGCAGTTCCTTAACCCAGAATAAATAGTACTCTACCAACTCCTCTACCAGCCTGCCCAGTAAGGTATTCACTGCAGTCCTCCAGGCAGCAGCAATACTACAGAAATCAAAGCATAAGTTAATCAAACATGCGCTTAATCAAGAGAAAAGGCCATCCCTCAGGGCATTCTCTTTTACTGGATTCTATAAAAATCTGCTGAAGATAAAGATCCACAATTACTCCTCAGAATTTCCCTGGTTTTCTTAGCAGCAGATTTATAGTCATTTCTGTCCTCCCCTCCAAACCCATTCCACCATTCCAGATTAACCAGATACTTCAAACACCTGACCTGGTCTAAGACTTTAGGGCTGTAGTCACACAGCCCTCAAAGAGGCACAAAAGAGACCTCTCTCACCTGTCCTGTCCAGAGGCCTGAAAGCCCAGACACGTGACCTTCACAGAGAAAGATGCAAGGAAACAGGAAACAGATCAAACACACAACTCACCTTTACTTCCAAGGACAGGATAAGCAGCTACTCTTCAGAAACTTCCCTGATATCTTCTTTTTGCTTGCCAGTGTGAGCAATCAGAGGTAATGGCTAACCCTTCTTCCTACCTAAGCTGCTCTATATTTCCCTTTAACTCAGACATGGAAGGGGTGATTTGAGAAGGGGAAGAGTAGGCCAAGTCCTCAGCTGGTATAAATCAGTTGGAGCTTCACTGATTTCCTGGGATCTAGGCCAATTTACATGAGCTGAGTAGCTGGTCCAGGGGCATTTAAACAAGTAAAAACCCAGAAACACAGTCAAAAGGCCAAATTCATCCCTGGCTTACCACCCCTTTCTTCAGTGGGCTTCTGCCTGGCAAGGATTGGCTCAAGGGATCTGTGCTAACATTTTATTCCCTTCTAAACACCTTTTTGACCAGATGGTTTATCTCATATACATACAACTTGGCTAAGAGGGATTTATTTATTTGTGTGGGACTCCACCATTTGGCTAAGTGAGTTGGCTAGTTTCTGCTGTAGGTTTTTTCATGTCGATTGTAAGGTGTAAGGTTACACACAATGAGCTCCTGATCCATAGCTGGGGCTTCTAGGTGCTATGGTAAGACAAATAATAATATAACTACATAAATTTTCACGGGAATCTACAAATAGATTGCAACTAAACAGAGAATTCTGTCCTTGTTTAAAAAAGCTAGTCAAGAATAATTCAGTTATGGGAAGATGAGACCAATATGCTAGAAATAGAAACAAGGTATATAAGGGTTAGCTTTTTAACTAGTCAAATTGAAAGAGACAAAAGTAGGGATTAGTTTTGTCCTGGAATGTTTATTTAGAACTTTTACTGGTGTATTCAACAATCAAGTGAGTTCTAATTCTCTATTCTTTAACTCATCCTTTGGAAAGGTTAAGCCATTCCAAAAGGGTTATTTTTAGAGATATTACATCTCTATCTGGCTAACTGTTCTTTTACTAACTTGGCTTTAAAAAAAATCCTCAGATGTTACGGATTGGATACTTTCGTCTGTGGCTCACAATCACCTCTTTGATAGGAATCAGTTAGTAGAAATCTTCATCCATATACAGCCTAAAAAGGATTTGAATTTATGACCACTGAAACATGAACTGGACATGTTTCTCCACTAGGCTACAGAGTATTTTATTACCATTATAGGATTTTGCAAGATTAAACGTAGTATGAGGAAGCTCGTCTAATGTTGTGGGACTTAGAAGCCCTAAGTTCAAGTCCTTGCTCTGCCACAGATTTTCTGCAGGACCTTGGAAGAGTCATGTAGTCTTTTCATGCCTCAGTTTCCCATCCTCCCAAACTTTCAGGGATGTAGTGAGGATAAATACATTAAGATTGTAAGGTGCTCAGATACTAGGATGATGGCAGCCAAATACAGTGCCTAAATTAGGACAGATAAGCCCCTGTGCATGTCCAATGAATTCAATGTTCCTAGAAGCCTGAAAAGTCTGAGTGAGCTGGGTGCTTGTGTAGTTAATAAAAATTGTATTCCCCTGACGCATCTGACACCTTAGTTCTTTTTGAACATTACACATTGAGGCCCAGCTCCTCAAAGGTACCTCTCTCTCTCAGTGGAAGTTCAGTACCCAAATACCTTGAAGGATATGGGCCTAAGCACACAAGAAGCCATGAGTGATTTGTCCAGATCATTTTGAATGTTAATCCTATCCTCCAAAGCACTTGCAACCCCTCCCAGCTTGGTATTGTCCACAAACTTTATACGTGTACTCTCTGTATTATCTAAATCACTGATGAAGATATTGAACAGAACCGGACCCAGAACTGATCCCTGTGGGACCCCACTCGATATGCACTTCCAGCTTGACTGTGAACCACTGAAAACTACTCTCTGGGAGGAGTTTTCCAGCCAGTTATGCACCCACCTTATAGTAGCTCCATCTAGGTTGTATTTCCCTAGTTTGTTTATGAGAAGGTCATGCAAAGCAGTATCAAAAGCTTTACTAAAGTCAACCACTTTAGTAAAGTCAGCCAATAACACATCTACCACTTCCCCGCATCCACAAGGCTTGTTAGCCAGTCAAAGAAAGCTATTAGGTAGATTTAACATGATTTGTCCTTGACAAATCAATGCTGACTGTTTCTTATCACCTTGTTATCTTCTAGATGTTTGCAAAGTGTTTGCTTAATTATTTGCTCCATTATCTTTCCTTGTATTGAAGTTAAGCTAACTGGTCTGTAATTCCCCAGGTTGTCTTATTTCCCTTTTTATTGATGGGCACTACATTTGCCCTTTTCCAGTCCTCTGGAATCTCTCCTGTCTTCCATGTCTTTTCAAAGATAATCGCTAATGGCTCAGATATCTCCTCTGTCAGCTCCATGAATATTCTAGGATGTATTTCATCAGGCCCTGGTGACTTGAAGACATCTAAATTGTCTAAGTAATTAAGATAATATATAATATGTTAAATATAATATTTTATGATTAATCTTATCCCATATTCAACCTGTTCTAGTTAGGAATATAATCTGTATCCCATTTGCTGTATTCCTGATCTGTCTGATTTAATATTCCCACATGCTGCATTTCTAACCTGCACATCACGGAGAAAAGAAGTCTAGAGCCGAGTGGCATGTATGATGGTGGTATGATGGTAGCAGAATTTTTTTGTATAGCGTAGAAACCACTAATTGACAAAGTTCCCATGAGAATTTAGCTACATATTTTTTATCTAAGTCTTGCAGAACGCAAAGGCTGCCTCTGAAATGTCACCTGATCAGGGAACAGATTCTGAGGCCTAACAAATTAAAAATAATCTTTCTTTTGTTCAGCGGAAAAATAATATGACTAGGAAAGTGCTTCAGAGAAGTATCACCCATTTATTGCTTCCTGAGTGATTAGTTATTATGGGGAAATAACCCACAGCACACCATTAAAAGCTTGCCAATTTGGCCACTGATAAGGTTCCATGCCTCAATATTTATATTTTTTACTTTTATTACAGTAACACCTAGAGGCCCCAACAGAGATCAGGATCCCATTTTGATAGGCAGTGGACATACAGTGTGTGGCAGACAGTCCCTGCCCCAAGGAGCTTACAACCTTAATAGGAAAGACAGACAGAGGGTGTGAGGGGGAATAGTCATAGAGGGAAGAATTGACTAGCCAAAGTCACACAGTGGGTCGGGGCAGAACATAGCCTACTAGATCATACTGCTTCCCCCACTTTCTTATTCCATATACTACCATCTTCTTTCTAAAATGCCTGGGGAATACTACAGTTATAAGGTAACGTTTAGAGGTGATGGAAATAGGAAAACCAATTTTTAAATTGTTTTCATTCCATAGGCTCCGAAGTGGACCGCCTTTTAATTAATTTCAAGTAATCCATTTTTCTCTGAACCCTATGGCATCCATGAATTTGTAAAGCTGCAAAACTGGTCTGCATAATTCTGTCAAATACACATCGTTAATACCAGCTATGTGTATCCAGCCGGTGATTTGAGGTCACACCCCTGAAATGAAAGACTTCCATGGACTTCAATGGGTTTTGAGTCAGGCCCTTGGTGACCAATTTCAAAGTTCGAATACCGTCATCGGATGATTTGCAAATAATCCATGTCAAACAAAGACAAAACCAGAAGAATTTATTATTCAGCAAACATTCAGCCAGCTCTAACTTTGACCTAGAGTTGCCATTGCAGAAGGGCATGCACATACTTAATTGGTTGTGATTTTATTTGCAATTATGTAGCTTAGTGACTTTTTAAGCCTGCTATTACCTTATTCCTTTCTCCCTGTCCAAGTTAGTCTTTATACACTTCTCTCTGCTGCTCATGCAGTACTGGATATATAGTATACTTGCTGTAAGGGTGAATTCTAGCCCACAGGTGACAGTGGCTGGTTATGATCTCTCATGGTTTTACAACGTGACAGCCTTTACTTAATAGCTCCTTTGACAATGCCAGTTACAAGCCATGGTCCAAGTTAAGCCTCAGGATTCGGGGACATCTTAAATAAATATTTAATAAAGACTTTCCAGTGGTGAAGTGCCATCACTTGAGCTCTGTCACCTTGTCACTTGCTGCAAGATTGTGTGAGACTGATGTTGAGGCTGTAATATTGTACCATTAGCATAGCATTGCTCACAGTATGACCTCTGAGCTGAAGGATGATTAGAGCCAGGAGATATTACTGGAGCAACTTTCTATTCCTTTTGAAAACACCTAAATCTCACCTTTTAAAATCATGTTTGCATGCCTAGGGAAGGCTTCTGTCTAATGTTGTGTGTTCCCTTTCCCCACAGTATACTTTAGTAATGAGGTGGGGGATTCATTAAATCTGAACTGGGTGTGGGTCATTGAAAATCCCTATTTAATGTGATACTGGTAATAAAATTGCATTTAATTTTTAACTGGATATCTCAAATACCTCTTAATGAGCAAATAGTTTCCATGTATAGATAAATAATATAGCTCATATCTAATGCTCTTCATCCACAAGTCTTAATGTACTTTACAAAAGAGGTCAGTGTCATTATCGCCATTTTATAAATGGAGAAACTGAGCCACAGGGAGGGGAGGGGATTTGCCCAAGATCACCCACAGGCCAAAACCAAGACTAGAACCCAGGTCTTCTCAGTCCCAGTCCACTACATGGGCATGACGGCAGGATTCAACGAGCGTGGGCACCCTCTCGCAAACCTCTGCTCTGTCATAAAGAGAAGTGAGGGCAAGCAAAGAAGGGGCAAAGGTGACTCCACTATCTACCCACACAAGTTGTATCGCTTATCCCAGTTTATGGTTCCCATCTGGGGCTAGGTCTACACTACAGCGGGGTTCCGACCTAAGATACGCAACTTCAGCTACGTGAATACCGTAGCTGAAGTTGCGTATTTTAGGTCGGCTTACCTGGCGGTGAGGACGGGGGAAAGCCGACCGCTGCCGAGCTGCCGCCGACTCCGCTGCCGCCTCTTGCCGAGGTGGATTTCCGGAGTCGACGGCAGAGCGATCAGGGATCGATTTTACCGCGTCCTCACGAGACGCGGTAAGTCGATCCCCGATAGACCGATTGCTACCCGCCGGATCGGCGGATAGTGAAGACATACCCTGGGAATAAGCAAAGCTACACCAGTATAAGTACTCTTAGACCAGTGTAACTCTGTCCACACTAGTATAACCCTTAACCAAAATAGTTATATTGGTACAAGTTCTGTATGTAGACCGGGCACAAGTGTTTCCACTGGACACTATCCCCTCTACCCCCACCCCCCGAACTCTAGAGTGGAGACACCTTAGAACTGTCCTGACCAAGGGAGCTCAGTTCTGAATTGCCTACAATGCAATGACTCGGAGTATAAAACAGAGGCCATCAGGTAAATTCAGAATTTGAATTACAAGGAGTCACCACAAAAAACATTTTTCTCTTGATTTGTATTTTCTAACACATACAAACATAATAAACTAGCAGCTCTTGTGAGCCATTGGGTCAATGCTATCTTGCACAAGCAGAGGACTTGAGGGCTATGTGTGACAGTGCATATGAAGAGCTTGCTGGTTTCACCTCTGACTCTGATTGAATAGTGTTAGAGATAGACTGTATATACTCATAAGCCTACCACCGGATGCTTCAATTTCTAGGAAATCTTTTAGAGGCAGGGAGAGAGTTAAAGGATATGGTTATATGCAAGTGTCTGCTGGAGTCACTCCTCTCCCATCATTAGGAACCGGGTGCACGAAAATGAGCTTTTTGTGCACTTGCTGCTTTCTCTGATTGTTCCTTTTGTGGTGCCTTTCTGTCTTGCCAGGATTTGTTATTCTTAGGCTACGTCTTCACTACCCGCCGATCCGGCGGATAGCAATCGGTTTATCTGGGATCGACTTACTGCGTCTCGTGAGGACGCGGTAAAATCGATCCCTGATCGCTCTGCCGTCGACTCCGGAAATCAACCTCGACAAGAGGCGGCAGCGGAGTCGGCGGCAGCGGTCGACTTTCCCCCGTCCTCACCGCCAGGTAAGCCGACCTAAAATACGCAACTTCAGCTACGGTATTCACGTAGCTGAAGTTGCGTATCTTAGGTCGGAACCCCGCTGTAGTGTAGACCTAGCCTAAGGCAGGCCCTGTTTCTGCTCTCCTGACATAGTAACACCACTGGATGTTCGTTTGCATTTCTGGTCAAGGAGCTTACACATGTGTGCCATTGTCAGGCCAGATGCTAGTTCTTGCCCAGGCTGCAGGTATTAGCTAAGAACGGACATCCTTGTAGCTGGAGACCAGACCAGGTCATCTGTCTGTATGTTTTTTTTTCTCATACCTAGTTTTGCTAGGTATTAGTCTTATAAGAATGCATTTAGTATTTAGACTTTTATGACATGCTTGTAAATTGCTGCATGTATTAATCTCACTTGTAATGTCTGCATTTCATGCTAGTAAGTTTTGCTTTATAACTTTGAAAATGTTTGCTCTGAACTTGTGAACTCAAGCATGGAAATCATCCCTCTGTCCATCCTGAAGGACTACCAAGATCAGATGGGCCATCAAGGATCATAGGAATACAAAGGATTGGTTAATAGTTCTATCACATCTGGGAAATGCTACATGCAAGGAACCTCATCCTGGGGGATTGGAAGCTGACTGAAAGAAATAAAACAAAGCCACAGGAAAATTTTCCCATCTTTTTGGCTGTCTGAACTCTGAAGGGCCAGAGACTCTAACCTGAAGCCAGGGATCCCCAGGGGTTATCTTCCGGGTCTGCCCTGGAAGACACTTTGAATTAATAGATCAATACCACTCCATCACTCTTAGAATTTAGATGGTAACTCATTTGTGTGGATAGGTGTGCTTGCTTTAACCTGTAAAGCACTCATTCCTTTTTCCTAGTTAATAAGCCTTTAGATAGTTTATTAGAGGATTGCTACAGGCATTGTCTTTAAGGTAAAATCTAGGGTTCCAGTTGAGCTGGGGGGAGTGACTGGTCCCTTGGGACTGGAAACAACCTGAATGCGATGTGATTTTTTGTATAAGTGATTATTTATTACTAAGTCTGGCTTGGCTGGGTGACAAGATAGATCAGCCTTGCCATGTAGGATGTATTTCTTTCTTGGAGCAAGAGGGCTACTTGTTTTCCAGTAGCACAACACTATCTTTAAGTGGCATGCTTCAGCCACTTGGAAAAGAGGTAAATCAGAATCTTTAGGGTTAGTGTTAGGGGTGATTCACTGTGAAATATTATTTAGTAAATTACAAAATCGTATTTGAGGCCCAGGAGCATACAGGGGTATTTTCTAAAGCTCATGCTGAAACTAGAGAACATATCCATCCATGTGCCAGAGTGTTTAGTTTCCATTTAAAGGAAGGTAGAAGAATACTCAGCAAAGAAAGTTAATCTGTATGCTAAGAACTAAAACAAAGCATTTAAAAAAAAATCACAGGCCTGCTGCCTCCTGCCAATGCTTGCTGTTTTAATCCTTTTAATCTTAAGTGTAGCTAGTAGTCAGCACCCTTTCCTTTTAACTTCAATATGGTCAAAGAGCTAACCACTGAGCCCCATTAGGGACAGACTTAGCCAGGGTCTTGCATGTGGTATGTATAATTTCATCCTTTTACAGCCAACATGCCTTGCATGATAGAAGAGGGACTCAGAGAAGCAAAGTGTAAGCAGCTTATACACAAGTCAGACACTACCGAAAGGAATGTTTTGTTCATTTGTTTAGATCGACTTGTGAGTTTCTTCTGCCCTAGATGAATTGTTAGAATGACACATTCGTGTGTAATTAAGCAACCCTCATATCTGTGCCAGGTAAGCTACACTGGCATGAATCACTGTTACTGTACTGTCAGTACAGTTTATTAGCTTACCGGTTGCTGAAACTACCATATAGATTTGCATATAAGCCAGCTCACATATATGCCAGCAGCCTAATTAGACTCTGTAAACTACCATAAATATTTGTTGTCACGCTGTCTAGAGTGGCTCGCGGCCCTGAGTGTCTACTTCAGGACAGGTTTCAGAGTAGCAGCCGTGTTAGTCCGTATCCGCAAAAAGAACAGGAATACTTGTGGCACCTTAGAGACTAACAAATTTATTTGAGCATAAGCTTTCGTGGGCTACAGCCCACTTCTTCGGATGCATAAAATGGAACATATATTGAGGAGATATATATACACATACAAAGAGCATGAAAAGGTGGGAATTGTTTTACCAACTCTGAGAGGCCAATTAAGTAAGAGAAAAAACTTTAGAAGTGATAATCAAGATAGCCCAGTACAGACAGTTTGATAAGAAGTGTGAGAATACTTACATGGGGAGATAGATTCAATGTTTGTAATGGCTCAGCCATTCCCAGTCTCTATTCAAGCCTAAGTTGATTGTATCTAGTTTGCATACCAATTTGAGTTCAGCAGTTTCTCATTGGATTCTGTTTTTGAAGCTTTTCTGTTGCAAAATTGCCACCCTCAGGTCTGTTATTGAGTGACCAGACAGGTTAAACTGTTCCCCTACTGGTTTTTTAATGTTATGATTCCTGATGTCAGATTTGTGTCCATTTATTCTTTTGCATAGAGACTGTCCAGTTTAGCCAATGTACATGGCAGAGGGGCATTGCTGGCACATGATGGCATATATCACATTGGTAGATGTGCAGATGAATGAGCCCCTGATGGCATGGATGATGTGATTAGATCCTATGGTGATGTCACTTGAATAGATATGTGGACAGAGTTGGCATTGGGCTTTGTTGCAAGGATAGGTTCTTGGGTTGTGTTGTGCGGTTGTATCTTAGAGCTTGGCTGTAGACAATGGATCGTGTGGTGTGTCACAACTATTTCACATTTGGGGACAATATATACCTTCAAGTCAGCGGCACTGCTATGGGTACCCACATGGCCCCACAGTATGCTAACATTTTTATGGCTGACTTAGAACAACGCTTCCTTAGCTCTCATCCCCTAACACCCCTACTCTACTTGCGCTACATTGATGACATCTTCATCATCTGGACCCATGGAAAAGAAGCCCTTGAGGAATTCCACCATGATTTCAATAATTTCCATCCCACCATCAACCTCAGCTTAGATCAATCCACACAAGCCATCCATTTCCTGGACACTACTGTGCTAATAAGTGATGGTCACATAAATACCACCCCTATACCGGAAACCTACTGACCGCTATACTTACCTACATGCCTCCAGCATCTACAGCCAAGCTCTAAGATACAACCGCATTTGCTCCAATCCCTCAGAGACAAGCACCTACAAGATCTCTATCAAGCATTCTTAAAACTACAATACCCACCTGCTGAAGTGAAAAAACAGATTGACAGAGCCAGACGAGTACCCAGAAGTCACCTCCTACAAGACAGGCCCAACAAAGAAAATAACAGAACACCACTAGCTGTCACCTTCAGCCCCCAACTAAAACCTCTCCAGCACATTGTCAAAGATCTACAACCTATCCTGAAAGATGATCCCTCACTCTCACAGATCTTGGGAGACAGACTTGTCCTCGCTTACAGACAACCCCCCAACCTGAAGCAAATACTCACCAGCAACCACACATCACTGAACAAAAACACTGACCCAGGAACCTATCCTTGTAACAAAGCCCGATGCCAACTCTGTCCACATATCTATTCAAGTGACATAATCATAGGACCTAATCACATCATCCATACCATCAGGGGCTCATTCATCTGCACATCTACCAATGTGATATATGCCATCATGTGCCAGCAATGCCCCTCTGCCATGTACATTGGCCAAACCGGACAGTCTTTACGCAAAAGAATAAATAGACACAAATCTGACATCAGGAATCATAACATTCAAAAACCAGTAGGAGAACACTTTAACCTGTCTGGTCACTCAAAAACAGACCTGAGGGTGGCAATTTTGGAACAGAAAAGCTTCAAAAACAGACTCCAACGAGAAACTGCTGAACTCAAATTGATATGCAAACTAGATACAATCAACTTAGACTTGAATAGAGACTGAGTATGGCTGAGTCATTACAAACATTGAATCTATCTCCCCATGTAAGTATTCTCACACTTCTTATCAAACTGTCTGTACTGGGGTATCTTGATTATCACTTCTAAAGTTTTTCTCCTACTTAACTGGCCTCTCAGAATTGGTAAGACAACTCCCACCTTTTCATGCTCTCTGTATCTGTATATATATCTCCTCAATATATGTTCCATTCTATGCATCCGAAGAAGTGGGCTGTAGCCCACGAAAGCTTATGCTCAAATAAATTTGTTAGTCTCTAAGATGCCACAAGTACTCCTGTTCTTTTTACTTCAGGACAGACTGCCAAAAACAGGGGAGACACCACAAACTGGTGGTAGATTAGATTTCACCAAGCCAGTAACAAATGTGAACTTCTGGATCACTATACGGTCTTACAATGGAGTCACAGACAGTCCCCTTGGATTCTCCCTTCACAGCTATGCAAAGGATTTAGCTACATCTTCCATTTTCTTTAACCTTTCACTTTGAAAATCCCAATCTAAAAGTAAACCTCAGCCAATAACACTACATCTCAAATCTAGTGTGGGCATTTCTGGGCCATTGCAAAAAAATTGGGGTCTGCTCGCACAAGCAGTGGTGAGCGAGAAACTCAGGTGTGGAGCTGGTTGGAAATTTTCTGACAAGTTTCCAAATTTTCTATCAATTGATATCAAAACATTCCCCAGGACATATAGGTTTTGATGAAATTCCAACAGAAGCCTAATCAATCAAATCAATAAATAAAATTGAATTTCCATTCTGCAGGAAGTTTCAAAGTTTTTGGTTTGGGGCTGGCCTAGAACATTTTTTAAAAAATCTCAGTATTTCCCACAGTATAGAAATTCTAGTTTCTGGCCAACTCTACCCCTGTGTGTAATTTTAGAGGAAGCTTCTGAAAATTTGGCCAAAAAGAGCAGATGTGAGAAACAGTTTCCCGCACTGCAATCTAAAGAGCCAAGTTCTCTTAATATCTGAACTATTTTCCCCTTTAGACTGTTTCTGATGGAACACTGATGTAGCTCACATGATTTTGCTTCAAGGAGAAGACATTACATAGGGATCTATTTTCCCTCTTCTTATCTGCATGAAGTCCCACCTAATATGCTCCCATCTTCCCCATAAAAACCTACACACTGGAGTTCTCCAGAGTTTGGCTCCACAGACCTAGAGAGGGAAATTAGATCCTGTTTCATCCATATTTTCCTGCTAATAGACTAGTGGGAGGAAACCAGCACAAGTTAATACAGTCTGAGGTAGATTTACTCTGTAGAGTATGACAGAGGTCAATAAAATCATGAATGCTGTGGAGAAAGTGAATAAGGAAGTATTATTTACTCCTTCACATAACAAGAACCAGAGGTCACCCAATTAAATCAATAGGCAGCAGGTTTAAAAACAGACAAACGGAAGTACACACAACGCACAGTCAACCTGTGGAACTAGTTGCTGGAGGATGTTGTGAAGGCCAAAATGATAACACGGTTGAAAAAAGAATTAGATAAATTAATGGAGGATTAGCAGGAAGGATTAATCCTATTAGCCAGGATGGTCAGGGGTGCAACCCCATGCTCTGGGTGTACCTAGCCTCTGACTGTCATAAGCTGGGGGTGGATGAAGGGGATGGATCACTTGATGATTACCTGTTCTGTTCATTCCCTCTGGGGGCACCTGGCATTGGCCACTGTCAGAAGACAGGATACTGGGCTAGATGGACCATAGGTCTGATCAAGCATGGCCGTTCTTATGTGCTATTTTCCCTTCCTTGCTGACAAAGCCCTGTGTTGGAGCCCTTGGAAATATGACTCTATAGGAGCTGTACTCTCCGGGGTCTGGTGGCAAAAGAGAAAGATATCAGAAGGGTAGCCGTGTTAGTCTGAATCTGTAAAAAAACAACAGAGGGTCCTGTGGCACCTTTAAGACTAACAGAAGTATTGGGAGCATAAGCTTTCGTGGGTAAGAACCTCACTTCTTCAGATGCATCTGAAGAAGTGAGGTTCTTACCCATGAAAGCTTATGCTCCCAATACACCTGTTAGTCTTAAATGTGCCACAGGACCCTCTGTTGTTTTTTAAAAGAGAAAGAGGCATCCATATGAATGCCATTTGCCTCCTACAGAGCCAAATCTCACAGATTTTCATCTCCTGGATGGGTTACGCCTAAATAGGGGCAAGTGGGGCCATGAAAGTTTACAAGAAATAATATAAAATTGCCAGCTGTGTGGCCCTTACTTAATCCCTAATTCATCAAAGGATTTAGATGCATGATGAAGTCTCATTTCCTTCAGTGGGAACTAAGCATGCACTTAAGCGTGTTGTTTAATCAGTCTGGCCTCAACCTGCAGCCCCTTTTTTCTAGTCTTAATGATCTGTTAATGCAGTGTTCACGTATTATTGTGAAACAAGATGGAAGGCAGCAAGATAAGATGGTTGATTAGCTATCTACAGTCAAAAAGGAAACACTCCATTTGTTGGACAGAACAAAGCAGCATTAGAGCTAATTTATTAAGAAGCTGATAGCACATGCAACAGCCAAAGAGAAGAAAATCCAGTTTCTCCTTTAATTAGCTGCCTAATTTTTTTCTTCCCTTATTGCCTGTGTGAATACAACAATCTGTTTCTTTTAAAACTTGCCTAGGTGCATGCATTCTAATATTTTGTCTTAATCAGAAAAGACTATCATAAAAAATTCCATTTCCCACTTTTTGCTTGTTTGTTTTTGGTATTTATAATTCAAGTACAGCGAGAGGCACTTCGTCTTTCTAAAATGTGCTACCCCATGTCTCTCTGTTGGATTTGGTTTTTTCCCATGCTAGAATTCAATAAGTGCCTTGACTGATCACTATGACAGAAATCCAAATCAGTTGAGCAACAAGAAGTTTCTTTTATAAATAAAGCTCTGAGTTTAAAGTCACATTTTTCCAACTCTGGATGGAAAATCTTAGTGTAAAAGCAATCGACACCCAAGGCCATTTTTGAACTAATGAGCATCTCTTATAATGCTTGAGGAAAAGATTTCCTGAGAGCTGTACAGTATAAATAAGAGACACTTTGGCAAATATTCTTTTAAATACCCAAGTGCTGCTATCTGAAGCCCTCTATTACTTTATATCATTTTGACATAAATTCCACTTGTGCACATCAGAAGAATATTAGTTCCTGGGAAGTTCTCAGTCACAGTTCCATGAATAGCAGACTAGAGGCCAAATCTTGTTCATTTGACTAAATGTGAGAAGTCCCAGTCAGCCCTAGTTTAATCTGAAGTGTACAGAGGCATTGGTTAAGCATCAGATAGGAATAAAGTTTTACTTATTAATGGATTATAGTGGAAGTGGCAGCAACCGCTGTAGTTAAGGTCACATGGGCATTTCCACTCCAGCCCCCTCTTTCAGTTGCTCATAACTTTCTGAAGCAGTCACTTTTCAGAATGACATTTTCCAGCCCTGGTTAATGCTCAAAGGAGTTGCTTTTGGGGGGAGTGGAGGAGAAGGAGTCAGTTAAAAAGTGATTTAAGTATTAACATTAGCGCTGAGTAGGGAGGGGAAATCATGCTTTCATTGTTATTAAAAAACCTTTGGACAGAAATAGAAAAAACGGATGGTAAGACGTCTGAGTTCTGATAGAGTTCAGTCTTGCATTGCCTCGCTGTCTGGAGTGGCTCACAACTCTGAGTGCCAGCCGCAGGGAAGACTGTCAAAAAACAGGCCAGAAATCCCAAACGGGTTGTATGTTCTGTAATTAGATTTCACCAACCCAGCCACAAATGTGAACTCCTAAAGCACCAGAACAGTCTTACCATGAAGTCACAGACAGTCCCCTTGGAAGCAGGAGGGGGCCTGGAGGTGGAGCACAGGTGGGGCCACACAGGGCGGCCTTTGATACCTATAGTCCATGGTTCTTCTATGGCCCTCATTACAGTAGCATCTGAACCTATGAGCTTCAGCACCAAAGCAGAAACTTCTTTTACCACTTGAGCTAAAGAACTCTTTCTATTAGCCAGTAGCAGTAGTAGGCTGTTATCCTCTAGTAGATGATAGGCTACTAGAGGAAAATGCAAAACATTGCCAGTATATTATATAAGCAAATCAAGTTATTAGGCTGCATGATCATTTTGCGCACAAATCCACATGTAGGCATTCACTTACCCAATTTCCATGTGCAAATAGAGTTGTGCACAGATATGTTGTGAGTGCAAACTGAAGTGACATTATTCGAAAGTCTGGCCTGTTAACTTACAACTAGATTTCATGAATAAGATTTTTATTAATGCAGGCTAGATCAGGTTTCTGGCTGAAACTGGGTGAAAGTGAAAGGGTTTCTTGAAATTCAGACTGCAGTACCTTTTATACAGTGTGATTTTTTTTATAAGCTCTATTGTAATGAGCATTTCAAGTTCCATCCATAATCATCCATTCCAAATTTACTGTATTATTTCAGCATGTGAACAGTCTCATGCTTAGCCATTGTGACTGACTATTTATTTTTCATAAAATCATAGAATCATAGAATATCAGGGTTGGAAGGGACCTCAGGAGGTCATCTAGTCCAACCCCCTGCTCAAAGCAGGACCAATTCCCAACTAAATCATCCCAGCCAGGGCTTTGTCAAGCCGGGCCTTAAAAACCTCCAAGGAAGGAGATTCCACCATCTCCCTAGGTAACGCATTCCAGTGCTTCACCACCCTCCTAGTGAAATAGTGTTTCCTAATATCCAACCTAGACCTCCCCCACTGCAACTTGAGACCATTGCTTCTTGTTCTGTCATCTGCCACCACTGAGAACAGCCGAGCTCCATCCTCTTTGGAACCTCCCTTCAGGTAGTTGAAAGCAGCTATCAAATCCCTCCTCATTCTTCTCTTCTGGAGACTAAACAATCCCAGTTCCCTCAGCCTCTCCTCATAAGTCACGTGCTCCAGACCCCTAATCATTTTTGTTGCCCTCCGCTGGACTCTTTCCAATATTTCCACATCCTTCTTGTAGTGTGGGGCCCAAAACTGGACACAGTACTCCAGATGAGGCCTCACCAATGTCGCATAAAGGGGAACGATCACGTCCCTTGATCTGCTGGCAATGCCCCTACTTATACAGCCCAAAATGCCATTAGCCTTCTTGGCAACAAGAGCACACTGTTGACTCATATCCAGCTTCTCGTCCACTGTGACCCCTAGGTCCTTTTCTGCAGAACTGCTACCTAGCCATTCGGTCCCTAGTCTGTAGCAGTGCATAGGATTCTTCCGTCCTAAGTGCAGGACTCTGCACTTGTCTTTGTTGAACCTCATCAGGTTTTTTTTGGCCCAGTCCTCTAATTTGTCTAGGTCCCTCTGTATCTGATCCCTACCCTCCAGCGTATCTACCACGCCTCCCAGTTTAGTATCATCTGCAAACTTGCTGAGAGTGCAGTCCACACCATCCTCCAGATCATTAATAAAGATATTAAACAAAACTGGCCCCAGGACCGACCCTTGGGGCACTCCGCTTGAAACCGGCTGCCAACTAGACATGGAGCCATTGATCACGTGCCCTGGGATGGTACAACAGTATCTGTGTTCCAAAAGAGATGGTCAGGAAAGCAGATTTGTCACAATGTAGAATATAAATGATGCATATGAACAGTTCAACTGCACTAGGCTAATGAAAGCTGCTTAATACCAGCACATTAAGCATATTTTTAAGGCCTGATTTGACAAATCATCTGACAGACCAAAAAAAAAAAAGAGCAGGAAATAAAAAATGGAGACAATTGTTGTCCTATTAAAATACAGCATATTGCTATTACTTTCATGGTATGAGTTTATCTTCAGATTTTTTTTCTGTTATTAATGGCAGTTATATTTTTAGTGTCTTGTTCCTTATTAGAAAGCTTTTTGATACTGAGCAGATTTCACAGCCTTGTCATAAAGTACAAGTTTCATGGTTAAATTCCTGGCCACAATTTTTGTTATACAGATAAAAAAAGAGGGAAATTACATATGATAAAAAAATCATTACTAATTCTGCATCCCTTTTCCAAACTTTTAGAAATTAAAATTGATTCATTGCAATTATATAACAGTGGTAGCAACAATGATCTACATCAGGGGTGGGCAAACTACGGCCTGTGGGACACGTCCGGTCCATCAGACCTTTTGATCCAGCCCTCATCTCCCGCCGGGGAGTGGGGTTGGGGTTTTGCCATGCTCCAGCTGGGGAGCGGGGTCAAGGGCTTGCCCTGCTCCATGTAGCTCCCAGGAAGCAGCCAGCATGACCCCCCTCCGGCTCCTATGTAATACGGGGATGCGTGGCCAGGCGGCTCTGCGCACTGCCCTGTCCACAAGCGCCACCCCCGCAGCTCCCATTGGCCATGGTTGCTGGCCAATGGGAGCTGCAGGGGCGGCACCTGCGGACGGGGCAGCACACAGAGCTGCCTGGCCGTGCCTCCACATAAGAGCCGGGGGGGGGGGGGGACATGCTTCCGGGAGCTGCTTGCAGTAAGCGCCAACCAGAGACTGCACTCCTGAGCCTCCCTGTCCCCTAGTCCCCTGCCACAGCCCCAATCCCCCTCCCGCCCTCTGAACCCCTCAATCCCAGCCTGCAGCCCCCTCATATACCCCAAACTTCTCATCCCCAGCCCCACCCCAGAGCCCGCACCCCCAGCCAGAAACCCCCCCCCCCCCCATGCCCCAACAGCGTGCCCCATCCCTGATCCCCCTCCTGCCCTCCAAACCCATTGGTCCCAGCCCGGAGCACCCTCCTGTACCCCATCTCCTCATTCCCAGCCCCACCCCGAGCCCGCACGCCCAGCCAGAGCCCTCACACTCCTCTCCCGGACCCCAACCCCCTGCCCCAGCCAAGAGCCCCCTCCTGCACCCTGAACTCTTCATTTCTGGCCCCATCGCAGAGCCTGCACCCCCAGCCAGAGCCCTCACCCCACCCTGCACCCCTACCCCCAATTTCGTGAGCATTCATGGGCCGCCATACAATTTCCATACCCCGATGTGGCCCTCAAGCCAAAAAGTTTGCCCCCGATCTACATGGTCATATTTTAATCAGGTAACGTCACAGGACCAAATTTCTGTTCTGTGTTTGTACAGCACCAAGCACAATGGGGTCCTGCTCCATGACAGGGGCTGTTCCTAGGGGCCACTGCAACACAAATAAGAATAAAAGTATGAAGCAGGGGAAGAAACTCTGCTCTCTATCACCCGATCACAGTGTCCAATCCAGTCAGTTAATAAAGACAGATTTCAATGGACTAGTCCTCTCTCTGCCAGAATGCGGACAAGACTCTGGGCCAGATCCTCAGGTGGCAAAAGGCAACATGGCTCCATAGACATTAACACTGATTTGCTGTTGAAGATACAGCTGAGGATGTGTCCCCACAGACATTGCACTGACTTTTTGATGGCACCCCCAACAAAAGCTTCCCCAGATTAATTTTGGCAACATCTCAAAGTCACATGCCACCTAGTAACACTGCAAGGAACATATAATTTATTAACAGGTGATTGGATTGAGGAGCCCTTAGGCCTGGTCTACACTAACCCCCCAATTCGAACTAAGGTACGCAACTTCAGCTACGTGAATAACGTAGCTGAAGTCGACATACCTTAGTTCGAACTTACCGCGGTTCAGACGCGGTCCACACGCGGCAGCAGGCTCCCCCGTCGACTCCGCGGTACTCCTCTCGCCGAGCTGGAGTACCGCAGTCGACGGCGATCACTTCCTGGTTCAACTTATCGCGTCCAGACCAGACGCGATAAATCGAACCCGGAAGTTCGATTGCCAGCCGTCGAACTACCGCGTAAGTATAGACATACCCTAAGTTATTATATATATAGATATACATATCTCATAGAACTGGAAGGAACCCTGAAAGGTCATTGAGTAATGGAAGTACTGATTTTGCCCCAGATCTCTAAGTGGCCCCCTCAAGGATTGAACTCACCAACCATATTGGGTCTATGGTGTTTGGCGTAGCATTATTAGCCAATCATATACTTGTTGCAGGTCCATTTTCTGAGAGGCAGTTATAATAATCATTAACTAGGGAAATTTCAAGATGTCACTCAAACACATATATATATATATATATATAGGCAATGAGATTTTCCACACAGTGGGATACAATATTTAATATGTTCATACAAAATAGGATGGAAGAATGCAGGCTGGCATGGTGCTGAATAAAAGGAGGTTATCGCCTAATACATGGAAGGATTTGTTCAAGGACAGCTCATCATTGTGGAGCTGGGAACTGGCAACAACAAAGTGGATTTTTGCAAGGGCTAAAGAATGGAGAGAAAAAGGCGTCTAACTCACGGAAACTTCAAATTGCAAGAAGAAATTTTCCAAAAGGAGACCCTTTTTCTACATAGGAATGACATTGAAATTCGTGGACTGCTTAAGGAGTGGATCTACTCAGAAAAGAGGCTATAAAAAATGGCCCCTTCTTACCCATCAGATGTATTCCTTTGTGTGTGTTCAGAGCCAGAGCTGCTGATTTAAGTGCCAGAAATAAGTTCTTTCTTCCTCCTTGTTAGCCATAGAGAGCGAACACAGCTAAGAGTTGGAACTGGGGAATTCTGTTCCTTCTTCTGCATCGTCCGCAGAATCGTTTATTAAATGCCAACCATTTACATACCACTAAGGGTACCATAATCCATACTAGGATGTGCTCAAAAGCCCTCCTGGTACCTCAACACCTGTTTGCTCAGATTCAGGCAGGGAGAAAGCTTTCATTCACTTTGACAATCACCAAATGAACAGCTTCTCTCTTGGCCTTAGTAAATAGTTCAAATAGCCACCACTTGCTTGCAGTACCCACCTTTCATCTGCAGAGCTGTAAAGTTATGGAGGAGAGGAAGGGGAGCTCCAGCTTGCCTTGTGCCTATGCATTGCCCGCCTCAGAAATGAGAGAGAAGTCTGTTTTGTCAATGCAATATGGCATCCCTGTGTCGTGGGCCTAATCACCAGAACTCATCATCTGAGCTCCCTCTGGACACCCCTCAAAGCAGCAGAACCCGGAGAAGAGGAGGATATGCATTCTCCCCCTTCCCTAAGTGTCATAGTATTTATTTCAGAGTTCTAAAAATCAGGAATTTATTTCTTGGCCCTGATCCTGCTTTGCATTTGAATTTCCCCCCGTCCTTGCACCCTGGGATTACAAGCACTCTCAGGTGTATATACCATTCAGCGATTTTCAAGCCCCTCTGTAACTTCCATCTCTGGGCCAGATCCTGTGAAGTATCATGTGACTTCAGCTGCCAGTGGGGTCAGTGAGATTAGAGGGCACTCAGCACCAATAGGAGAGGAGGGCTAAGATCCTTATTTCTTTAGCTATTCAGAAATCAAAAGTATCCATAAGGAAAGAAACTATGTAATGATGTAAGCAAGCCTGGAACTGCTAGAGGGTCAGATAGAAAAAGACAGGAGCCTTGAAAAACTATCTTTATTAATAATGTCACGTTACAAACAAAAGGGCACACAATAAGCCTAGTGATATGACCCTGTTGTCCTAATTGCTCAAGATCCTGTACTAACACTGCCCTATGTCCCCTGTGGGCAGGGTTACATGGTATCACTTATGGTTATGAGGCAAATGGTTGCCTAAGGATGATACTCTAGAATTCATCTTGATTGTCATTTTTCTCCTCGAGCTATTCTTTTCTTCACGTTTATATTGGTTTTGAGTATTCTACATCTGTAACTCCCTAATATTATTTCACATGTTTTGTTGATCTTGGTATTTTTGTTCTTGCATGAGGTAATGTGTACAGAAAATGAGGAGCCCACATGTAGGATTTCAGAATCTTTGAGAGAGATTTAAATAGATGGAAGGAGAAGGAGAAGCTATGAACAAGTGTCGATTAGATTGGAACCACCAAACTAATTTTAGCTCTGACCTCCTCCAAACTTGAGTTCAGTGGGCTTGACATACTGAAGCATACCAACCATCCATCTAGTTCTCTCCTGCCTTGTATAATGAATGCTACAAAGAACACAATGTTTATTACCATGGACCATTCAGAGGCCCAGCATTCCTCTGACTGCTTCTCAAGCCCCTTCACTGCTGTTTAGGGAGAATCCACTAGTGCTGACCTCTGTCAAGGGCCTTCCTGGATCACCTTGTGTCAGTGCCAGAGACAGCACTAAAGGGGAGGGGAAGGGTAATCTCTTATTAAGGGGCCTGAAGACCTGTTCCTGCCAGCCATCTCAGCCAGTGCTCCTTCCATTCTCCCTGCCTGCTTCCCTCTTGTGACTGAAATTGACAAGGTTCCTGTTTTCAGAGCAGGATCCTTGTCAATTTCACTCCACTGTATACTTCTATATCTTTGATATTTGGAATCTGGATCCAGAGTGTGAATAAGGCTTGGGCCCCTCTCTCATTTTTAAACAAGACAGAAACAAACATCCTGAAATTAGAGCATTCTGAAATACTCGAGCAGCCCAAAAGTGCTCATGAAAAATTAAACCCTGTACAAATGGGTAACAATTTCATAGCACTCATCAGGTTTTTTAAAGTTTTATTAAGGTTAGGATCCTAAAATGTTTTACTATAAAATAGGTTAAAAGTCATGAAGGATGCATACATCCATATTTAATCTATTTACATGAATAATTTCACAGCATTTAGTGTAAAAACCAAGAATCCCCTAACCATGCTCAGAAATGTATTATGATTTTGCTAAAGCGAGCATTATCCTTAATACTGGATCGCATGGGAGAAAATAGGGTTAAAAATTAAAATACACACAAAAGGAAGTTTGATACTGCTATAAAAGTGAAAGTGCTGGGTTTTCAAAGTAATTCGTTTTCTTACTTAACATTTGACATCTGTGTCTTGTGTGGTATAAATGAGCATCTGTGTACAACTGTTTGGGAAATTATTTCTTTTTTACCTCCACGCAAGATTTTGATGAAAATAGCCATTTTTCATGAAATGAAAATATCATCATGGCTCTACAACAGGTCAAACCAAAACACTGTGAGAGGTTGGATCTGGTTCCAGACTTTGCTATTTGGTTCCATCTCTACCTTTAATGTGTGCTGAAACAGGAAAGCTTCAGAAAGCTCGTTCAGACTCTGTGGTGGCACACATAAACATCTGGCAGCAGGCCTCTGATTCCACAGCTATTTCGGCTGCTGCAGTACGATCCAGCAAGCCACCATCTCTGAAAAAACAGGAACTCAGAGCTGGTTGCCAGTCTGACTAAATGGCAATATTACTGAGCCATATACAGCCCTCTATCCTTCTATCTCCCAAGATAAAAAATAATCCCAGATAGAGGAGCATTTAATGGTCTGGGCCATCCCCATGTTCCTCGTGGCCTGGGGTATATGTGCAGCATCATACCTCAGTTCCCCTTTTAAACTAACATTTGACCACACTCTGTACTGGGGGAGATTGTCATGCCCACATTCTCCATCATATGAGAGACATTGGCTTCCTCATGAGCCCTGGGAAGTATCAGCCACACAAAATCAGTCTCTAATCCTTGGTTCTTAGCCCCGTTTATTGTCCAAGTAACCATAGACTCACAAGAGGAAAACAAGACATCGAGCTGAGACTTTCTACCCAACCATGACTCCCATGGTTTGCCACATGCAGTCTTCTCTCCTCAGGGACTACTGCAGGAGACTGTCCCTTCCTGCAGCATCTCCCTCTTCCACTTCCTATTACTATTTATAGGGAATCAGCTGATCCCTATTCAGGTGTGCTTCTCCCTTACTAATTGGGGTTAGCTGGGTCCAGGTCCTTGAAGGATACAGATGATAAAATGTCAGTGCAGTTGCACCAGGGATGAATTTGAAAAACAGATTTAGAGACTGTTTTAGGGACATCAAGAACTGCAGAACTTGTAGACACAGCTTCAGGTTCTGAGTTTTATGCCAAATGCTAGGCAATACAATCTACCACAGAGTTGCTGAGTCTGACACAGTTGCTATGCCAAGAGCAAGGGAAGGAAACTGAGAACAATGCCTGACATTCCATATGTCAGGTGCAGGGGCTGTATAACAAAACTAAGAGACAGGGTGGAGACTCAAGAGGAATTACTTAAAATGAGGTGAGCGTGAAAGTGGCTCTAACGGGTTTGTGACTTAATGGCCAGAAAAGGAAGTGTGGGGAAAGGGTTGTTCATTTCCCTCACCCAAATGCACAATACTTAAAAGGGTATTGTCCAAAAATAATCTTTATTTCCCTAAGCATGATGATAAACAAGCTTTTTTACATTAATCCACTAAATCCATCCCAAACCTTTTGGCATGATCTATCACGAAAACATCAATCCAGGGGTAGACAAAAGTTTTGAGAAAGCAAATTCAAGGAGGAAGTCCATGCAAGTGTCTTAAGATTGGGACCCTTCCTGTACTCTACTGTCCTTCATCTCATGTAATCATTTACATGAAAAATCATGAAATCTCACTTGTGGGAAAACTGCAGACTTATATCTAAGTAACCATAAGGCATAGCTTTCTGTTGATGTTAAAGCATTAGCAATGGAGTCTTGTGTATGTCTTTGAGTCTTACACTCCCTCTCCAATAAATCATGCACATCCATTGAATGATAGGCAAATAATGGCTTTGCACGTTATTTGAAATGTACCATCAATGTCTTCCCCCATGAAACAGGGAAAGAGAACATACCTTAAGAGCAGCACAGAAAGTCTTTGCTGCTGTCAAACTCAGACCAATTAAAACTTGCTTTCAGAAAGGATGTCTTGCCCAAATCTGAAATCAATCACAAGATTCCAAATAACTTGAAATCTAACTATTGTATCCTTACAAGGCTTCTGGACTAGCCAAAGTCTGCTGTGCATGATTCATATGCCGAAAGGGACCATCATGACTAGCTAGTGAGTCTGAACATCTGCACATTGTAGGCCACAGAACCTCACCCACCCACTCCTGCAATAGGTCCACAACTCTAGCTGAATTACGGAAGTCCTCACATTTTGATTTAAAGACTTCAAGTTATAGAGAATCCACCCTTTACTCCAATTCAAACCAGCATGTGACCTGGACCCCACACTACAGAGAAGGCGAAAAACAAACAAACAGGGTCTCTGCCAATCTGACCTGGAGGAAAATTCTTCCCAACCCCAAATATGACAATTCTGGTTAACACAAGATAAGAAGGGCAAATTTTCCTTACCTACATTTGCTAGAATGGTATTGCCAGTTTGGTTTCTATATGAACCATGTACACAGTATATTAGCACATATTAACCCAGTGATGCCACTTATCAGCTATTAGCACCTTGTCTTAAAACAAGCCAATGGAATTTGAAAGGAGACATTTCTCAGCTAAGACTGGCAGAAGTCCTAACATTTAACCTCTCTACAGACCCACAGAAGCAACAAAAGCTTTGGCAAGGATAATGGTGTTCATTCTAGTGCCCAGTCCATGCTTTCATGGCAGAATTGAAAACATTGTGTTTCCAAGAGCTAGAAGTACATCACTGGAAGAATGATGTTATACAAAGTTCTATGGACCATGCCATTTTCCTTCTCATCTCTCTCTCAAGCCATGTCCTGTATTTCTCATGAAACAGGAGATACCATATTTCGGAGAAAATTCCAGGTTTGGAAAAAAGATACCAGTAAAAGTTACAATGACACATACATCAACAACTGCTTGAAAAAAATTAAAAGGGCAGGTTGGGGGTGCTATCATGCTAAGCATGTTGAGTAGCTGAGATAGCTTAGCAATCCAGAAACAGCAGCACCGTCCAGACAAACTCAGTCTGCATTCAGAACACATGAGTAGACATTTCTGTATTTTTAGACAAATCTCTAGAAGATATATTACTGGAAACAATCTTGTACTGATGCAGACGATGTGACCTTATAGGTATTTTCAGTCTCTAGTTTCCATTAATTTTATATAGCTTGTAAACCAAAGCATTATAAGAGCCTCGTCTTGCCAAGACCTAAGTTTGCGAGTAACTTATCTTGTGTTATGATAAAGGATAAGTAGAAGCACTTCCCCCATATCAATTTACATACTTTATACCATTCATTACTCTATATTTTTATCTCATATTCTCTCATCACTTCTCTGAACTCAATCTCAATTTTTTCAGTCTCCCTTCAGATAGAAGTCTCTCTTATGCCTCTTTTTTTGACACACACTTTCTGCTATATCTTTTTGAAATGGGTGACCAAAATCAAACACTGGCTACATCAGACATGTAGATAGAGGAATTATAATATTTCCCAGTTTTGTCATCTATTCTTTCATCCTAGCATTTTCCTTGCTCTTTCAATGTGCTGCTGTGCATTGAACAGAAGCATTCATTGCCCATTCATCCGTGATGACCATGTCTTTGCTGTAAATGGTTGCAGTTAATTTGTGCTTTAGCCATTTAACTGTTTCATTTCAGTGAAAACCACATTGCATTTCTCAATACTGAATTTCATCTGCCATGGTGTTGCCCATTGACCACATTCTGCTAGGGTCCATCTGAAGTGCCTCACCTTTGTCTCTAGTCTTGCTACCCAATATTCAGGTTTGTCATCTCCAGATGTTGCGACCCCTCTCTCTCTCTCTCACTTTTTCCAGACTATTAATAAATATACTAAAGAAGACCTTAACTATTACAGATCCTTGCGGCACCTGCTGTTAACCTTTAACCATTTGTAAAATGATCATTTAGTTCTTATCTTTGTTTTCTGTCTCTTAGCTAGTTAGAAATCAATGAAAATACTTTCTCTCTCACCCATAACTACTTGCTTTCCTAAATAGCCTCTCGTGAGGGACTTTGTCAAAGGCTTTTTGAAAGTCCAAATAAATTATGCCAAATGCTTCTCCTTTATTTGACCCTTTTGCGGACAAATCATTTGACTAGATGAAAATATTTCTTGTTAAGCAGAGCACATCTCCATGTCTCTACTATGGGATCCCTCGCCTACCCCCAATATCCAATTTCTTGCTAGATCATAGCACTTCTTCCTCTTTAATATCACCACAACCTGCCCTTTGCTCACTATCCCATTTGCTCAAATCCTTGTTAGTTTCCTGTCAGCTGTTGTGTAACCTTCTCCTTTTTGACCTTCTTGCTCTCTGCCTTTTCATTATATTGAAATGCCACTGACAGTCATCTCACCCTGACGCTGTTCCAGTACACTGCCTCTGCCGAAGCCCCCCTTGAATCCCTACCCGGACCCTGCACTGCATTCACGATCCTTGTTCTCACACATAAGGCCCTGCTTAACGCTGACTCAATCTACATCTCTGGTTTCATTCTCACCTACTTCCCCTTCTGCTCCCTACACAGTCCCAGCCCTGTCACTTTACTGCCCCTTTCGCCTTCCTCTCAGCTTCGTAAGTCATATTGTTATGCCCAAAATATAGTTTCCCTGCTCTCATTCAACAAGCACCTCATTTCTCCTGTGTAAGCCTGGCTTCAAACTCAGCTCTTCCAGCAACTTTCTTCCCCTTGCCACTAATCCCCACACCCTCCACTTACGCTTAACAGCTAGGGACCCATCTAACTTACATTGTCAGCTTTGGGGGCAGAAAACGTGTCACTCGACCTAATTCTCTGCTGTCTTGCACCTTCTGTAGTCATTTAAACCTCTGCATCGTGGGTGTAAAATGGCACCATTCTCAACAGGTCCCATTTCCTACTCCATCTGCATAGGTGTAAGTGAGCACAAAAGGGGCAAGGCAGTGAAGAATCAGGCCTGAAACCTAAGTTAGTAAATTGAAGATGGTAAAGCAATGTTTTATTAATAATTAACAGCAATAACCACTACATTTTTCATCTTCCATTGATTTCACTAAGAAGCACACATATGTATCCAGGGGAATGATCTGGGGCAAAAGAGGAAGAAGATAGAAGAAGGTGGCTGACATCAGTGAGGCTGATTTCAATGCAATCCAATTTGCTCCTAAGTTTAGAGCAATAGATGTGTCAAGCATCTCCATTTCCTGTCTCACCTGCCCACACTGACATTCCTGAATCCCTGGGTTCCTCAGCGGGTTGCCCCATTTTGTGACCCAACGCTGCATGCATAAATTCCTCGGTGCAATGTGTACGCAGGCACCTTAAATTATTTAACTCGGTTTGGGGATGAGAATACCCGGAGACAGTTCAACACTCAGCCCAGCAAGGAGGCATCCACTCCAAGTGCATGTATGTTTGCTATCCGCTTTACTAGTGAACAGTTTTGCTAAGTGTCTTTCTTGCAGTGAATAACGTAAGAACTACAAATGAAAAAGCATTTTATGTAGGGAGCTAACAGCAGAGGGTTCACAGGGCACATTTTGGTCTTTGAACATGAATGCAGGGGCAACTACAGCCTAGCAACTGTTCTAAAGTACGTACTGGAAGTATGTATTTTTCTCATATTGGTTTTTGCTGTGAGCACTTGTACATCAAACAGAAATAAAGGGCATGTTTTCCAATATACCACTATTGAATATAGCTCTTATGAAAAGTGCTCCTGGAAACTATTTTTCTTCTTTATAACCATAAAATATACAGGGTCTGATTCTTCACTGTCATATACCACTGACTTCCGTGGCATTACTCTCTGTACACTGTTGTAAGTCTAATTATTAGGTACTTAACCCATTGCCATTAGATCTGAGCACTGAGGAATTTCTCCTCAACATCCCTGTGAGCTAGGGAATAGTTGCCATTTTAAATATGAGGAACCGATGTACAGAGGTCCTTGATTCAGCAAGCATCTAAGCATGTGATTTATGATCTAAGGCCAAAGCAATTAAGTGATTCACCTAAGGTCTCACAGGAAGTCAGTTGCAAAGCTGGGACTTGAAACCAGGTCTCCCAAGGCAAAGGAGAATCAGAGCACAATTTGGAACCGCATAAGTAAACGATTGAGAAGAAAGGGAAATCATAACTACTTGCTTTCCTAAATAGCCTCTTGTGAGGGACTTTGTCAAAGGCTTTTTGAAAGTCCAAATAAATTATGCCAACTGCTTCTCCTTTATTTGACCCTTTTGCTGACAAATCATTTGACTAGATGAGAATATTTCTGGTTAAGCAGTGCGCATCTTCATGTCTCTACTATGGGGTCATAGAATCATAGAATATCAGGGTTGGAAGGGACCTCAGGAGGTCATCTAGTCCAACCCCCTGCTCAAAGCAGGACCAATTCCCAACTAAATCATCCCAGCCAGGGCTTTGTCAAGCCGGGCCTTAAAAACCTCCAAGGAAGGAGATTCCACCGCCTCCCTAGGTAACACATTCCAGTGCTTCACCACCCTCCTAGTGAAATAGTGTTTCCTAATATCCAACCTAGACCTCCCCCACTGCAACTTGAGACCATTGCTCCTTGTTCTGTCATCTGCCACCACTGAGAACAGTCTAGCTCCATCCTCTTTGGAACCCCCCTTCAGGTAGTTGAAAGCAGCTATCAAATCCCCCCTCATTCTTCTCTTCTGGAGACTAAACAATCCCAGTTCCCTCAGCCTCTCCTCATAAGTCATGTGCTCCAGACCCCTAATCATTTTTGTTGCCCTCCGCTGGACTCTTTCCAATTTTTCCACATCCTTCTTGTAGTGTGGGGCCCAAAACTGGACACAGTACTCCAGATGAGGCCTCACCAATGTTGAATAAAGGGGAACGATCACGTTCCTCGATCTGCTGGCAATGCCCCTACTTATACAGCCCAGAATGCCGTTAGCCTTCTTGGCAACAAGAGCACACTGTTGACTCATATCCAGCTTCTCGTCCACTGTGACCCCTAGGTCCTTTTCTGCAGAACTGCTACCTAGCCATTCAGTCCCTAGTCTGTAGCAGTGCATAGGATTCTTCCGTCCTAAGTGCAGGACTCTGCACTTGTCCTTGTTGAATCTCATCAGGTTTTTTTTGGCCCAGTCCTCTAATTTGTCCAGGTCCCTCTGTATCCGATCCCTACCCTCTAGTGTATCTACCACGCCTCCCAGTTTAGTGTCATCTGAAAACTTGCTGAGAGTGCAGTCCACACCATCCTCCAGATCATTAATAAAGATATTAAACAAAACCAGCCCCAGGACCGACCCTTGGGGCACTCTGCTTGAAACTGGCTGCCAACTAGACATGGAGCCATTGATCACTACCCGTTGAGCCCGATGATCTAGCCAGCTTTCTATTCATCCAGCCCATACTTCTTTAACTTGGCGGCAAGAATACTGTGGGAGACCGTATCAAAAGCTTTGCTAAAGTCAAGGAATAACACATCCACTGCTTTCCCCTCATCCACAGAGCCAGTTATCTCATCATAGAAGGCAATTAGGTTAGTCAGGCACGACTTCCCCTTGGTGAGTCCATGCTGACTGTTCCTGATCACTTTCCTCTCCTCTAAGTGTTTCATAATTGATTCCTTGAGGATCTACTCCATGATTTTTCCAGGGACTGAGGTGAGGCTGACTGGCCTGTAGTTCCCTGGATCCTCCTACCCCCAATATCCAGTTTCTTGCTAGATCATAGCACTTCTTCCTCCTTAATATCACCACAACCTGCCCTCTCCTCACTATCCCATTGGCGAAAATCCTTGTTAGTTTCGTCTGCCTTTCCATTATATTGAAATGCCACTGACAGTCATCTCACCCCGCCGCTGTTCCAGTACACTGCCTCTGCACAAACCCACCTTGAATCCCTACACTGGCGTGGCTCTTCTGCACCGCATTAATGATCCTTGTTCTCACACATATGAGGAACCGAAGTACAGAGGTCCTTGATTCAGCAAGCATAATTTGGAACAGCATAAGTGAAAGATTGAGAGGAAAGGGAAATCATGAAGGTCGAATGGCACTGACACATGAAGTCTATACTCCCAAGTAATTTAGACTCCAAACCAGATTTCATTTATTTAGAATGATGCCTTTGAAAAATCTAAAATGAATAGAATTTTTCATGAGGTATAAAAAAATCGTTATAGAGTTTACATATTTTAAATATTCCACTGAAGCTGCAGGACCCCTAAAAATACCCTCTTTGTACCAGTGCATGAGAACATGGGGATGAATATGAACACAAACAGAAAGTGAAACTGACAAGTACAACTCATTGCAATTTTTTCCAAGGGGGTGGGGAGGAGTAAAAAAAGATGTCCTTTTTTCAAAAAGCAATTTGGGAGTTTTGTGACCTTGAAAGCAAACCTTTCTTAAATGAGAAAATTTGATCACAGTTTTCATTAAAATGGTGGAAAATTGGTCCTCTTCAAAAACTCGTCAAAATGAAGACAGCTTTGAGTTTTCAAAAATTTTCCTGGGAAAAATAGTTTTTTCTACTAGCTCAAGTTACAACTCCAGTTTCAAAGACTAAGAGGATTGAAATGCAACAGATGATCAGGATAAATAATGAATATTAAATTAGATTTGTAGGAATTCTTTTAGCAAATAATCAAAGGCACCTTTAAACATGAGTAAGGACTTTATTCCTTCATCTTAAGTGGAATGTGTGTGTGTCTTTGGCAGAGCCCTTAGACACAAGTTTCCTTCTCTTCTCATAAGTCACTAAGAGCAATAAGAGATGTGCATTATTTAGCCTTGACCTTTAAAGTTGACAAGGGGGACAAATTTGAACCATATCTTAATTTAGTAGTTAGGAGCATACCACATTATGTTGAATGATATTGATACAATCTTTCATGCATTTCAATCAATGGCTGTCAGTTAAGGTTGTTTAAAGGAACATGAGTGGATGGGTGATGAGCCTCCTTTCAGTCACAAGAAGGGATAAATGACTTTGTTCAACAGATGCTGCTAGATATTACCCACCGGGACAGCAACTCACTCCCCACCAAATACAGAACAGTATAAAGGGAGGGATGTAAAATAGTGTACTCACCATCCTTAGATGCAATGTTGCCAAGGGCCCTTGATTCTGGTACCCTGCAGGCTATTGGCCTTTCAACAGGTCTTCCATGGCTTGGCTCTCCAGGCAAGTCACAAAGATCAGTCCCTTTCCAGGATAAGGAAAGGTCCAACTGACAGTCCGAGCTAAACATCCACATAATATTCATCCACCTCTCTCGGGCTCCATTGAAGTATCCTCCCTCAGGGCCCCTCTCCAAGGAGCATAATCTATTCCTTAAATTAGGTTTGCATGCTCCTTCCTCAGGGTTCCTTCCACTCTGGGCTCCAGCCAGGGGGTAGGTCTGCTTCTTCAGACATGCTGCCGTTTCTCTAGGCTGCTTCTTGTCTCTAAGCCCCCTTGTGCTGCTTCCTGTGTCAGGAGAATCAATAGGAACATGACTTGGGGAGCAGAAAAGAGGGTTAAGCACCTGAGTCTTCTTGTACTTCTTTGTGCCCTGTTTCTTATACTGTGAAGCTATAACCTTAGAAATCTGGGTTTGTCTCCTGAACGTATCTGTAAAAGAACCTAAACCCCAAGGGAGATACATTCTGCTGCTGCAAGCTAGCAAATGGCCAATGCACTTAAGTGCATAGGAAAAAGGGGCCACTCACATAAACAAGACTTGCAATTGACTAGACAATTACTAACTGATTACACCTATTAGCTAGATCAGGGGGTCTCAAACTTCATTGCACCACGACCCCCTTATGACAACAAAAATTACTACACAACCCCAGGAGGGGGGTCCTGAGCCTGAGCCTGCCCGAGCCCCACCACCCCGGGCGGGGGGGGGGTCAAAGCCCAAGCCTGAGCCCAAGGGCTTCAGCCGCAGGCAGGAGGCCTGTAACCTGAGCCCTGCCACCAAGGGCTGAAGCCCTCGTGCTTCGGCTTCAGCCCCAGGCAGTGGAACTTGGGCTTCAGCTTTGGCCCCGAGTACCAGCAACTCTAAGCTAGCCCCGGCGACCCCATTAAAATGGAATCGCGACCTACTTTGGGGTCATGACCACAGTTTGAGAACTGTTGAGCTAGAGGACAATATGGATGCCCAATCAAGAAGCTTGCAGTAGAACTGAAAACAATTACTCAAGGAAATTTTGGTTGCCATGGGCGAGGGTCCATGACAAATAAAGAAAGTAGGCAATTATCGGCCATTCTTCTGCTCTGTTGAATATTCTTACGTTTGCAAGGCTTCCAGGCACTTTAAAAAACCCTCTAGTAGTCACCTGAATTGTACTGATCTGACTGATATATTTGAACCCTCATGGGGTTAAAATATAAAAACAAAAAATTCCCATACCCCATGGACCAAATTCATCCGTGTATAATCTCAGTGAAATCAATGGAGCTACATCAAGAATGTATTTGGCCCCAAAAATGTTCTTAATCTATCAAAGCTACAAGAACTCACTTTTGTAAAAACAGACACATTCTTAATCCTCCTTTACATTTCCTCGGCCAATTTTGACATGCTTTACCGATTCAGATGTAAAAGTTAAAGCTCTGTACTGAAGGTATATGTGTGTATTTGGAGCTTGGGAAGCTTTCTAATGCTGGAATATGCTTTCTAATGCAAAAATAATTAAGTTCATACCCCTCCAATTCTCCTGAGTCACAATCGACTCTGGCTTTTTGTCCTTTTTGACTTGCAGCATTTGAGAAATTTGGTTACAAAATTTACATCACCTTCTGGAATAAATCACGTATCCATTAATACATCCCTTGGATGGATTTGAAATGTCAGCCTTCCCACTCAAAATGAGGGGTCACTTAAATGGAAAGGACTCAGATACTATGGTGATGGGCAGCAGTTTAAAACCCTAATGTAGACTGATAATTTTAAGGCCAGACGGGAACATAAAATCATGTATTCTAACCTCCTGCACAACACAGACCAAAGAATTCCATCCAGTCACTCCTCTATTAACCCCAGTAACTTGTGTTGGATTTTGATATTAATGATCTGGCTTTGATATTAAAAGTGAAACTCTAACATGTTTTTAAAACTATGGTGGGCCATTTTTCTAAAACTCAATATAGTGCTCATAAAAGGTTACAGTATTGCTAATCCCACCTCATTGCTTGCTTCTGGGGCTGGAGCTTTAAGAACATACCACATATCAGGAATCTCACTATCAGACCACAAGAGCTGGCAACACTGAGATAAAAGCACCAGAAATGTGGAACCTCTAGAGATCCATAGAGCAGGTACAGCATGGGAGTAGCAGTGCCAGGTTCCCCCATAATGGACCACTAACGTGCCTCAGCCTTGACCTGGAGGGAGCACACTGAAGGGGCTGACACTAGCTCACTCTCCATGCCCACTGTTTATTTTCTTTTTTTCTGTAAATTTTAGTGCCCAGTTCTGTCACCCTTATCCACATGAAATAATACCTTACTCCCACTGAGGTTAGTAAGGTTACCTCAGACAGGGGGCGGCTCCAGGCACCAGCGCACCAAGCGCATGCCTGGGGCGGCAAGCCGAGGGGGGTGGCCTGCCAGTCGCCGTGAGGGCGGCAGTCAGGCTGCCTTTGGCGGCATGCCTGTGGGAGGTCCGCCGGTCCCGCGGCTTCGGCGGCAATTCAGCAGTGGGTACACCGAAGGCGCGGGACCGGTGGACCTCCCGCAGGCATGCCGCTGAAGGCCACCTCACTGCCGTGCTTGGGGCGGCAAAATACATAGAGCCGCCCCTGACCTCAGAGAACAAGGTACTACTTGATGCAAGTAATAATGGTGACAGAATCAGGCTCCTGAGGGTGAAATTCACCCCTGTGCACAGGGCCAGCACAACGCCTATGTCCCCCTGAAATCCCACTGAACCCCTATGTTTGAATTGCAAGAGGTGCTCCGCATATTGCAGGACTGGGCCCAGAGTGTTCGTTTGTCCCACGTGGGCCAGAAAAAACTGGGACTGTACATTGATTAGCCTCCACTGCTGATGTAAGGCCTAGCGACTTGTTAAGAGCGCCTTCATTTTCTCTCTCTTTTTCCAACAAGTGGACAGTAGGGTGACTTGGTTTAAGGGTGCCTTTTAAATACTGACCTGCTCACTGGCAATAGTAAAAGGTTTCAGGATGAGGAGACGTTCCCGCAAAGTCCTTCCAGCAGAATGAAAAGCAATATCCTCCTTGATGTCACTGGACATGACGTGGTGCAGTATCAGGAAGCCTGGGGCCAAATGGGTAGTTAGCAGCCGAGGGTTCTTTAGAGACGGCAGGCACTGAGATGTGTGTGTTGTTGGTCCAAAGATGGGGAGTGCACGATGGGGCATTTTTCTTCTCTGCTTCCCTTTGCTCCTAGTAGGTAATTGTGATAGGGATATACCCAAGCATGCCCTGGCAGGTATATTACATCCATGTCCGACCACCTACTTGATATTTCGTTGAAGGGGATCATGTGTGGTCTCTACCAAATGCTAATAACTAGCAGGTTATCATGGTTATTGCAGGATGTTTGTATAGGAAACATCTAATTTCTAGAGTTATGTAACATGTAGAATATTGGTTTCCAAAACTGGTGGAGGTGAAACTTGTCACCTGAGGCAGGGCGAGTCTCAGCACTAACTCAGTCAACACTGAGAACAATCAACACCCGTTGACCCAGCCCAACCATGTGCTTACAGTCTGGGGAAAATATAGACGTGAACATTGACAAAGACAGAGAGGTCTGTGACTGTATAATAGAAGGAAAAAGGGTATAAATGTTATCCAATGTGCCAGCTGGAGTGTCTTACAAAAAGCGGATCCCAATTTTCTGGACTGGACAAGCACTAGAAAGACTGACCATTGGGTGAGAACTAACTTATTAGACAGGAAAGTAACTCTTTCATAAGTATAGGCAATAGCTTGTGGCCTATGTTTTTCTTATACCTATAACCTTATGTTTCTAAATCTTATTTGCTTTTGAGTGAATCTTTAACTCTAACTTTGTTAAACAAACTTCAGTTTTGTTTTACTATAGACCTGTCTAAGTGAATTGTGCTAAGGAGAGTGTTGAACTGAGGTGAAGCCAGTAAACTGGGGTGAACTACTTCCATGGAGGCAGAACATCAGTGTATATAGTGGGTGTCCAGAAGACAAGGGGCGGGGCATTTGAGTGGAACAAAGTGGGGCGTGTAAATTGCTAGCTTGCAGAGAGAAAGATCTGGGCTTGCTGCGCCCGATTGGAGAGCTTGTGTAGCTAGCAGAGTTGGGAGGATTTCCCCACTGGGCAGAGACAAGCCTCTTACACTGTAAGCAGGTGGTAGGGATTCACCCCAAATACCTCGAGTAGGCCCCCCCCCTCAAAAGTGTCCCAGCAGTAATTTACTGCTAGGCTATACCAGGGGCCAATTATTACACCCACCTCCCACCTAGAGAACTAGAACCAAGCCTTCACCCTTCCCCTGCCCACTCCTGACCTACCTGCTCCAGGGAAGAAGTAAGCGGGCATGCAGTCTACATCCATGTCTGGTTAAGCCCACAGAGATATACAGAGGTGGGGTTCCTTACTCCCTCACAGTCCCTTGCATCAGTCCCAGGCTGTCCATCTAGGCCTAAAATTCCAAGTTGCAGTGTCTCACTATAGCTAACCGTCTTCTGACATACTATCCATCCTCCTTTCAATTAAAGGGAATCTGAACGTATGATCTTGGGGAGCCAGATTTCTTCTCTCCCATAGCTGTAAAGTGAGAAAAACAGAGACCCATCTTAAGTGATACTGGGAATGAACAGGTTGATATGTCATATCACTTTTCTTCACTGAGATGTATCACGGCTGAGCCTGACACTGACTTAATAACTTGCCATTCTATTCAGCAAACCTCTCAGCTAGGAGCCTGCCCTTGGGAATTCCTGCTGGTATAATCCACAGTAGGCTGACTTTGCATGTATTGCTGGTATTCACTTCTGATCATTGTCTCCAGCTGTATTTGCTTCATTGTTGGATAAACGTCTTTGCTTTTCAAATTAATATTTCCTCAAGCATAAAGTATTCTCAGTGAGGAATCTGCCTGTATGTGAACATCTTCTGGTGTGGTTTTATATGTAAAATGAATGGTTTTATTGATATTAAAATGCATTTCATCCATTAAAAAAGATCCTTTATTTTTGTATTTATTGGGGAGGGAGGAGTTTAGCATTCTCTTTCTAGACACTGCCTACATAGGATTCCATCAAAAATCATCAGCATTACTGGGATGCGCAAATTATAGTCAGGCTGCATTAAGGGAGCCATGTTAAATTAACCCATCACTAACAGGCATCATTAACTGGAATAATTTACAATTAGGCTCCAAGTGTCTATTCCTGCATTCCTTTTATTAATAAGAATCATTTATATAGCTCCAACTGGGTGTTCAGTGCTTCACACAGAGGACATTTCTCTCTCCCAAGGAACTTGTAGGATCAGATACTCTACACAGTTCATTAAGCACCAGTCACCAGAGATGCAACTTACAGCAGCAGCTCTATGTTGCAACAGGGCTGAAGCTGACCCTGAGAATCAGGGAACTGCAATCAACTTCCTGATGCCTGACCCACCTCCTGTGCAGAGTGGAGCTCTGGCAGAAGAAAAAAAAATCCAGGCCCATCATCTAATTAGGAAGATACACAGACAAGGGAAGGGGTTGGATGCTAAATGAGCATGAGATAAATCTGAGATGTCTTGTTGCTTTGCACATTTTTATCACAACTAGATTTTGCTTAGGTGTGTGGTTTGATCCTGTGCTAGGTTGGTGCATTAGCATTTATAGGCCTCATGGAAGAAGTGGGATTTGAGAAAGACTCTGAAGGAATATAGGGATTTAGAAATTGCCTTCATACATCAGACCAGAAGGTCCATCTAATCCTGTAGCCCATCTCCAACAGTTCCAGCACATCAAAAGAAAAGGTAAGAAACTATATACTTTGTCCGTAACTCCTATCAATTAAAAGTTGAGTTATGCCCTTCAAAGTCTCAAGCCAAAAAGAATGGCAGGCTTCTGAAAACATGTCACTCCATAACATAGGCAGTAGCTTTACCCAAAGACAGCTTTTCAGAGGGATACATACTATATTTCAGGTAACAATTCTAGCAGCCAATTTTCCGACATACATGACCTGTATGAACGAACTAGGAAATGGCAGCCTCCCACTCATCTCCTCATTCCAAGAACTTCTTCCATGGTCCATAAATCTTCTTCCATTCCTAATGCTCGTTGGTGTAACGTCAAGTGATTTAAGTTAGCCACTTTCCATCATCGGAGATATTAATAAGGCTACTGTGGAGACTCAGAGGAATGACTGGAATCGGCTTCTGGGTATGTTTCCCACACACACACACACACACACCCGAGCTGCACAGAACTATAAAAGAAATCTCAAAAGGAAGCTACCCCTAGAGGTGTCATTTCAGAACAACAACAGAATAACAATCTCTGCACTGCAAAAGAAACCTCGATAGATTATCTCCACATTCTGTTAAGTGGGCATGGCATAGTAAAAATCAGTCACATGAAAGGAGTTGCAGTTGAATTACTTAGAAGGGTACAGTCAAGAGTATTAGACCAAAAAGAACTGACCCACCATGACTGTGATCCCATCTAGAGAGGCTGAACTGCAACTATGTGATGGGCGATCACTCGTTACCGAGTATGATCATCTTTCGTGGGAGTTATGGGTCCTCAGGTGGCTAATAAGGCCAATCCTTGAACCCCAAGTTCTATTACAATGAGGGCAGATGTTTTCAGGCTCAGCAGGAGGCTGTTGACCATGACTGGAAGCCAGTCTCTCCTTCCTTCTGCGCCTCTTGTCCTCTTCAGCTTGTCGGCGAACAAGTTCAAAATGCAGGGGACCATCACGTAGGACTTCACTCCATTTTAAGCGATCCTGATTCCAAGTGTCAATGTCAATATTACACTTTTTTAGGTTGTCCTTCAGTAAGTCCTTATAACGCTTCCGTTGTCCACCCACATTACGGTACCCTTCTTTCAGCTGAGAGAAGAGGACCTGTTTTGGGAGGCGATGGTCTGGCATCCGGACAACGTGACCAGTCCAGCAGAATTGCTGACCGATGATCATTGCCTCGATACTGATGGTCGTTGCCTCTTCCAGGGCACTAATTTGTGTGTGTGTGTGTGTGTGTGTGTGTGTGTGTGTGTGTAAATTATCGTTGTATCTCCCTCCTAGCCATTGCAGGCAACGTTCTGGCGCGGATCCTTGCAACTCGCCTTCTGCCCATCAGAAGAAATTTTACCGGAGTCACAGAGTGGTTTCTGACCATGTCGTGGAACTGCGGATATGATCTTCACAGCACGGCAGCTGCAAGAAAAGTGTTGGGAGCAAAACCAACCACTGTACATTGCTTTTATTGATTTAACTAAAGCCTTTGATTCAGTGAATCGCCGTGCCCTCTGGACTGGACTCTAAGATTGGATGTCCTGATAAATACATCAATGTCCTAAAATTGCTTCATGATAACACGAAAGTGACTGTTCTGAGCAGCACTGGCTCCCGGAGTGAACCCTTCAAAGTACACACAGGAGTAAAACAGGGCTGTATCATCGCCCCAACCACGTTTGCAGGTTTTATCGCCGTCCTTCTTTACCTAGTTGCTCGGAAGTTTACAGCTGGCGTTGAAATCATTTACAGAATGGACGGGAAGCTGTTCAGGCTTAGCAGGCTGAAAGCCAAGAGTAAGATCTCCACAACATCCGTTGTGGAACTTCAGTCTGCTGATGACAACGCAATCTTTGCCCACTCTGAGAAAGATCTTCAAACGATCTTGAATGTGGCAAGCCATGCTCCATCTGACAACGTAATAAAAAGCCCATTTGTAACTGTCTGTAAGAGTAACTATACACAAAACAGTGTGCACTCTATGGTACCTTATAAAGCCTCCAACTACTAGACCCCCCCCCTTCCATGGGCACGCGTAGCACAAAATAATGCAGAACCAGCATGGTTGTACGGCACAGAGGGCGGGGGTGAGCTGGAGAGAACATGCAGTTATGCTCTGGCAGCACAGAGGGATTGAGGTTGTAGGCACCTGAAAAACTGCTACTGTATGGACTGCTACTGTATGGACCCTATCGTATCTGTATGATATGTATTATCTGCTCCACATATATTAGTTTGCATTGAGCACAAAAATATTATAGGACTTATATAGCCTAAATTGGCCTATGATTTTTATTTAACCCTACTCACTTATGCTAAGTATTCCACAACCCCTTGAATTCATTGAAGTAAGATTTGGCTGAGTGAATAGGGAAGCTGGGCGGATGAACGCTTTACCATAGCAAGAGAAAGGGAGTTAGACTCACAGGCCTGTACTGGAATGTCCCAAAGGACGAGGACATGACATATGATTGTTCTGAAGACATGCATTCAGGCTCCAAAGGACATGAGGCACTTGCTAGGCTTTTACTAGAGTAAAACAAAGAGATAAGGGATACATCATGGAACCATAAAAACAAGGTAGACAACTCATTGGTTAAATCTAATTTCAGGTGGCATACTTAGTACCTTGACTTGTAAACAGGTTGGGTATAAAAAAGATGGGTTTTGGGGTGTGATTTTGGGAGCACACCTGCATACGTTGAATGTAACATCACTCCATGAGACCGCTTCCCAGAAACTGGTGTCATGTAGAACCTTTTCCTGTTCTAATGTTATCATCAGCATGTATGTGCTGACATTGGTTATTGGATCTCCTGAGTGCATTTCATAATGAACCAAATTGTGGTTAAGCAACTGACTATACAACTTATCAACAACGGTTGAGATGGAAATGAACATTTTTTAAATGTTTCAGTTCACGTGAGTTGAATTTTTTTTTTTGGTTCACAAATTTCCAGATTTCTAATTTTTGTCCTGATTTGGGATAGGAACAAACTTTTAAAACCTTGACATTCTTGCAGGACAGGAAAACCATTACCGGGTCAGCTCTAAATGTAAATTCTGATGTGGAAAGAATTCTATATGAGCTTTCATTTATTTAACTTATAGCTGGGCACACAATGTTCAGAGTCTGTGTGGGGTGGTTGATAAATAATTTCTAACACACAGACAGTACTTACCAGATCTAAACTGCACATATACAGCAAGGGAAGACATCTTATTGCCATCTTCTGTTTTTCACAGAGCCCAATATAAAACCAGGAAATGCAATACCGAATAGACTAGTCCAAATGCTGCCCTCTTTTTAGTTAAATGGATTGGTACTAGGGATCTAAAAATAATTGTAAGAGGGAATCCTTTTCTCAGCCTGGTGGCTTAGGCCTAGTCTACACTAGAAAATTAGGTTGGCATAACTACATCACTCAGGGGAGTGAAAAGTCCACACCCTTGAATGGCATAGTTAAGCCCCCTAAGTTCCCATGTAGATAGCGTTAGGTCATGGGAAGAATTCTTCCGTTGACCTAGCTACTGCCTCTTGGCATAGTTAATTGCATAGTTAATGGGAGAATCTCTCCAATCGGCATAGATAGTGTCTACACTGAAGCATTACAATGATGTAGCTGTGCTGCTGTAGTGTTTTAAGTGTAGACAAGTCCGTAGAGACTGATCCAATTCCTATTAATGTCAATAGATGTTGAATGAGGCCCTTCAGGGAGAGGGTCAGTGGTAACATTCTGTGGTCACTATTAATATGATATATGAACAGGAGGGGATATTATGTGCCCCTGTTCCAGAATTGGAAGGGTGATGCCAGCATAATAGTCAAGACCCTTTTACTTTTTTAAAAACGATAAATTAGATTACAAAACAAAGTCACTGTGAACCCAAAACCAGAAAAAAAATTGTTTTGAAAATGTCAAAATGGGACATTTCAATAATTTTAAAACTGCTTTTCAAAATCTTTTTGAAAATAGGAAATTCATCAAATATCGATCCTTCCCTGTAAACAGTATTGATTTCAGCGAATCAGTATTTTCCAACAACAAATGTTTTGTCAAAACATTTTCAACCAGCTCTACATCCATTCATGTCAAAGCTAGTCCCCTTCTGCAGGTGCCAGCTAACTGCAGTTTATGATAGCTCAGTGGTTTGAGCATTGGCCTGCTAAACCCAGGGTGCATTCAATCCTTGAGGGGGCCATTTAGGGAACTGGGGTAAAAATCTGTCTGGGGATTGGTCCTGCTTTGAGCAGGGGGTTGGATAGATGACCTCCTGAGGTCCCTTCCAACCCTGATATTCTATGATTCTATGCTCTCCCTAGCACATTCACAGAGGACACAGGAGGAAGGTTCCTTGGCCCCTCCCCCAGTAAAGAGGATAAGCCATAATCCTGACCTATCCCCGCATTATTACATAGTCACTAAAAATGGGCTGCATGTTTGATCATAAAAAATAATGTGCAATATTCAAGTTTGGTCCTTTTGAATATTTTCCCTCTAACATGCTTATGTGCTATTATCAATCCCTAGAATGTTGCTTCATTGACTAGGGTATTCAGAGAGCATATGCAGAGAGTCAATTCATATAGTTTTCAATTCAAACTACATTCACTGCAAGTTGCTCAATTATTTTCTTTTAATAACTTGTTGCATTTGCTAAATCTCTATTGTGCTTCTAAATCATATCAACGATATTCCTGTGCTGAGGAATGTCTTCATTAGTGTGCTATTGTGCTATGCTAAAGGGCAGGGTTGGGTAATTTTAAGCCATTCTATTTTGATGGATAGAAACAGGTCTGAATTATCCCATGTCATTTACAGTCTAAAGCGGCATTGTTCTCTTTCTGACTCAGCCTCTCAGCCTTCGCATCTGGCTCATTTCAATTTCCCTGTCATTTCATCAAAACTTGAGAAAGCAGATGCTACAGTGGAAATGATCCCAATTTTAATTTTAAAATAGCCTTCTTTTTGTGCCATATTTACACAGGGAAAAGTGGAACACCTTCCAAAATTTCACATAATTAAAGGAACAGTGTTTTGTCTAGTGAGGCTTTAAACTTCTACATTTTAGAGACTCCGATTGTAGAGATTGAAAAACTAATACTGAATACAGTCAAACAATTGTGGAGAATAGGCCGGAACCTCAGCTGGTGTAAATCAATATAGATCTTTTAACTTTAGAAGAACTACCCTGATTTACAGCAGCTGAGGATGTGACCTAACATATACACTTATACAAATTATGTTCAGAAATAATTCACATATTAATCAAAGGACCAAAAATTGTCAGTTCTTGTAAATCACTCACTATGAATAGTTCATCAAGCGATCAGCTACCAGGGTATAAATGCTGTGAGAGAGCTAAAAGCAAGTGTTCATAAAGGCTGATTTTAAATAAATTGTATTTGGTTCACAGAATTAATAGCAGGTACAGTAAGTCTTCAAAACATTAAGGCCTGGTCTACACTACGGGATTAATTCGGATTTAGCAGCGTTAATTCGAATTAACCCTTCACCCGTCCACACAACAGAGCCATTTAGTTCGAATTAAAGGGCGCTTTAAATCGATTTCTGTACTCCACCTCGACGAGCGGAGTAGCGCCAAAATCGATTTTGTTAATTCGAATTAGGGTTAGTGTGGCCGCCACCACCGAATTAATGTGGTTAAAATTAATGGGGTAGTGTGGCCGCACACCACCGAATTAATGTGGTTAAAAACCGAATTAATGTGCTTAGTGTGGCCGCGCACAATCGAATTTATACAACCTGTTTCCCAAATCCGAATTATCTAAATTCGGATTAATCCCGTAGTGTAGACATACCCTAAGGCCCAAGTTTGTGAAGATATTTAGGAGTTGCTGCCCTCGGCATTGCAATGCCTAACTGATTTAGGAGCCTAAATCTCATTTTCAAAAGGAAGTTAGGCCCTTAGGAGCCAAAATCCTAATTGCCTACATCATTTTTGAAAATGAGACTAAGTCTCCTAAATCAGTTGGGCATTGCAATGCTGAGGGCAGCAACTCCTAAATACCTTTACAAATCAGGGTCTAAGGGCTCAACCATTACTCATTAAAGCCAATGAACATGCTGCCATTGACTTCAGTGAATGGACAATCAGCCACTCAAGCCTCCTATCGGCCCTAATACAGTCAAAATACTCAAGTCCATGCTTAGCATTAAGCACCTGCTTAAATCTCATTGATCTGAACGGGACTTAAGCAGGTGCTTAACACGAAGCATGTACTTAAATGTTCTGCTGAATAGGGAAAGGTTTAATCGCAGACTTTCGTGTTTTGCTGAATCAAGGCCATAAACAGTAAGAGGATATAGCATAACAGTCTAATAATGAGACAATATCTGGAACCTGATTTATTTTAACTTCCCCCTCCACCATCAAAATAAATGAACCAAAGAAAATCTTACTCCCTCGTGTACTCACTGAAATGTGCCAATACTTCTCTAAAGAACAAACTGCCTCTTCACCACCCCAACTCTTCCAGCTCCCACCACTGCTGAAAAATCTCAAAGGGAGTTACAAGAAAGCAAAAGTGACGGTGAAATGCTCAGGCAGATTAGAGAGGCTATTAAAATAAAGTCAATAATAATGGGGGATTTCAACTATCCCTATATTGAGATGGAGAATCCACCACTTCCCCTGGTCATTTGTACCAATGTTAATTGCTTACAGTCTTAAAAATGTGTGCCTATTTCAAATTTGAATTTGTCCAGCTTTAGCTTCCAGCCGTTGGTTCTTGTTATGCCTTTTCTCACTAGATTAAAGAGCTCTTTGGTTAGGGCATTTTCTCCTTCTGAAGGTATTTACACTCTACAAGGTGACCTATCAAGTCCCCTCGATTTTTTTGAAAAGCTTGAAGAGGAAGATTGTTAGAAGACCTAGTACTTGAGAAGGACAAGACTTGCAGAAGTGTAGTAGTAAACACATTATGATGGGAAAATTAAACAAGAAACTGAACATATTGGGTACGGAGCTCAGTCTTAGGAACCGGATAATCTATGTGCGGATAACACTTGTAAGTCACATTTACTGTTTATTTTGCCTCTTCACAAAATGAGAGAAGGAAAAAGCACAGAACAAAAATATACTGACCTTCAGCTAGAAGGATCTTAATTCAGCAGGGTTCTTAAAGTTCTTTAAGCATGATTAGTCCCAAGGGGGAAGGGATAGCTCAGTGGTTTGAGCATTGGCCTACTAAACCCAGGGTTGTGAGTTCAATCCTTGAGAGGGCCATTTAGAGATCTCAGGCAAAAATCTACCTGGGGATTGGTCCTGCTTTGAGCAGGGGGTTGGACTAGATGACCTCCTGAGGTCCCTTCCAACCCTGATAGTCTATGATTGACTTCAGTCAGTG
>NW_020699373.1:12137215-12180849 GCF_002925995.2 Terrapene triunguis | reverse complement strand
GTTTAGCTTTATGCCAAATATCTGCATCACCCTAAGCTGCAGGCAGCCCCGTTAAAAGGGCTGGATAAAGTAACGGGTCGCAAAATGGAAACCAGCGTGATAGTGAGTGAGCCTTCCATCCAAGGGAAGTATTAAAATAGGTCTTGGGTCACGTATTAAGGCTCTTGCTGTTTTATTCTATATAAATGACCTCCATGGAATGTGTGGGGAGCGAGCAAAGAGCTGAACGTGGAGACAGCTGCAAATAAAATTCATAAGGATTTGGAATTGCTCTGTAAATGGCCTGACGTACAGCAATTAAAATGTAATGTTGACAAATGTACAGTAATACACAGTGGGTGGAAAAAATAATAACCAGAAATACAAATGAATGAACCAGAACTCCTCCTGGAGCCCTGTAAAAGCGAAAATGGAGGTGGGAAAAAATCCAGCAGCTACCTCTTTAGCAAACAGAGCACACATTACCAAGTTGGGGTTAGATGTTTAACAGCTTCCGTGAAGGTGCCTAGAATGCCAGGCACCATAGGTAAGTTAGAGCAGTACATTGTAAACCATCCCATAGAATTCTCTAACACACACTTTGGATATATTTTTAATGCTAATTACTTCAGTCCAGATGCTACCCTCTCAGCTCTGAAAATTAACTTTATTCGGGCATTCTAGATAGCTGACAGGTGCCTCTACATACAATTTAGGAGCTGCTCATCTCTAAAATGGGAGGAGCTCCACATTCATACATGACCCCCAGCCTTGTGACCCATAGTCAGTCAACCTTAATGATTCATCACAAAACAATAATCAGCTATTGATAATATTTCAAAGATAAAATTTAGGTGAGTGAGAGCAGGTATTTTTCCCCCCATAAATCATAGATCCATATACATTTAGCTGTCAATTACAAGTGTATAATCAGGAAATATATTGTTTTAAAACATGCATTTATTTTATCAGACTAGTAATTATTAACTAATCCAACAAAGCAGCATGGACAGTTAAAACAGAGGAAAAATATCAGCTTCTAGAAAGATGGGATGCAGCAGTTATATAAAAAAATAAATAAAGAGATGCAAAAGACACAAACCAAAGACAGGAGGATGCCGAAGCTATTGACAGTCACATGTTCATGATTAGGGCCCTACCAAATTCACTGTCCATTCTGGTCAATTTCACTGCCAGAGGGTTTTAAAATTGGTCAATTTTATGATTTCAAGATGTTTACATCTGACATTTCACGGCATTGTAACTGTGGGGGGTCCCACCCAGAATGGGATTGTGGGGGGGTTGCAAAGTTGTTGTAGGGAGGGTCCTAAGATTGCCACTCTCACTTCTGTGCTGCCTTCAGAGCTGAGCCTCGGCACCCCAAGTGCTGGCTGAAGCTCCAAGCCTGGGCTGCCTCAAGCCTCAGCTGGAGTGGCAAGTGGTGGAAGCAGCCGGCAGGAGCGGAAGCCCCCAGCCCCGGCAGGAGCGGAAGCCCCCAGCCCCGGCAGGAGCCACTGTGGGGGGGCAGAAACCCAATCTGAGGCTGGAGTCGCAGGGGCATCCTGAGCTCCAGCTGGAGCGGCAGGGGGCAGAAGCCCAGAGCCTGGACTGCCTTTGGGGGGGAAGGCAGAAGCCCCCAGCCCTGGCTGCCCCGAGCCCTGGCTGGAGCAGCGGGGGGAGGGACAGAAGCCCTGAGCCCGGGCTGCCCTGGGTGCAGTTGGCAGGAGCAGGAGCCACTGGGGGAGGAAGCCCCGAGCTCGGTGCTCGGAGCCACAGCAGGAGCCGCAGGGGGGGAGGGGTAGACGGAAGCCCGGAGCCCAGCTCCCAGGCTGCTGCAGCGCAGAAGTGAGGGTGTACCCAGGGCTGGCTCCAGGCACCAGCCGACCAAGCATGTGCTTGGGGCGGCACCTTGGGGCAGGGCGGCACTCGATTTTTTATTTATTTATTTGATTTGGCGGCGCGGCGCTCGGAGGGGGGGCGGAGGCTTCGGGTGGCGTGGTGCTTGGAGGGGGGGCGGGGCTTCGGGCAGAGCTCGGGGGGGCGGGGCTTCGGGCAGCACGGTGCTCGGAGGGGGGGCGGGGGCTTCGGGCAGGGCTTGGGGGGGCGGGGGCTTCGGGCGGCGCGGTGCTCGGGGGGGGCGGGGTCTTGGTGGTGGGGGCTGGCACGGTGTGGCGCTCAGAGGGGGGCGGGAGCTTCAGGTGGCGTGGCGCTTGGAGGGGGGCGGGGCTTCGGGTGGCGTAGTGCTGGGGGGCGGGGATTTCGGCAGCGCTCATGCGGGGTGGGGGTACGGCGGGGCGGCGCTCTTCCTTTTTGCCTGGGGCGGCAAAAAAAGTTAGAGCCGGCCCTGGGTGTACCACCCTCATTTCTGCGCTACCTCTGGAGGTGGGTCTGATCTCCCCACCAAGAGCAGCCATGCAAGGCAAGGACCAGTCCTGTCCCTCCCCAGTGTGTCTGGACTAGCAGCTAGGAGCCCCAGGCCCCCAGCAGCAGGGCAGATCAGATTTCATGGGGAAGGGCTGATGTCACGGTCCATGACATGTTTTTCATGGCCATGAAATTGGTAGGGCCCTATTAATGATGGTTCGGCAAGCACTACCCAATGCAGAAGCAGTAAAACATATTGCCACCAGAAGTGACAATCTTTGAATCTTTTCGATTATGTTTTGCAAAGATCAGCTAGTTAGTCCATACAACACCCTGCGAAGTAGGTGGGTACGTTATTACCTCATCGATAAAGGCAGGAAAAGTCAGAGAAGGACGGTGTGATTGCCCAAAGCCATTCTGCAAGGAAGCGACCAGGTGAAGATTAGAATGTGAGAGTAGAGCTTGCTGAAATGCAGCATTTCCAGTTTGTGGGAAATTTCATTAATTTTGATGTTTGGTTTGGACTGCACTGAAGCCATTGACCGTAGAAACATGGGGCCCCAGTCCTAGGGAGATTTGCATGGTAGGGCTGCCGCAGTGCCCAAGGGCAAACTGACTGCAGACAAGGGTTCCTCTGCAATCCTGCTTGTGATTAGGCAAAAGTTCAAACCCAACTTACTCTCAGCATCAATTTCAGGTTCCACGAACCAGCATTTTCCAGCTAAACAGTTTGATTGGAACATTTCTCACCAACTCCAGTTGATACATCTTGACTCCCAACGTCATCCTCAGTCTCTCATGAGAATGTTCAGCCCTGAGACTCACATTGATGAAGATGGTTGGCCAGATCCTCAGATGGTGTTAGAGTAACTCAGCTGATGTCTATAGAAGTTATGCAGATTTCCATGAGCTGAGGATCTAGGCTTGTACATAAAGCTGCTCAGCAAATCATCTGGGACAGACAGAGGTCACCGTAAAATTCTCCTCAGTAACAGAGACTATAAGTCCATCCTTCCCCGTTAAGTGTTTGTAGTGTCATTTCTCAGAGTCTTTAATAGAAAGTATACGCATACAAACAAGGGGATGCAAATAGATTTTGCTGCAGTTATGACTTGACTATACATGTGGCTAATTATATGCTATTTTAATCAGTCATATTTCCTAACAAACATTGGGCCAGATTGTGGCCAATACCTGCACTGCTGTGAGGAAGAAAGCTGTAATCCTAGGCACCTCTGTATTCACATCTTACACCCCCCTGCACTAATATGTACAAAACAGGTCTTGTGATGTACTATAGGAAAGTTAATAGCATGCTGGTTATTAATAGCATTGTAAAACATGTTATTATATGTGAAAATATGAATTCCCTCTGTGAGATGTTACTCAAACATGTTGAAGACCAGACAGCCTAGATAAAGGTGATAAACAGGTTTATCCTAGGAATTATTGTAAAATAAACAGTTCTATTCTAGGCAAAGGAAGGTGGATTTACCATAATTAGCAGGAAACAAAACCACTCAGCTAAACTGGCAGGGGTTATCACTACCAGGCCAGCCAGTAAAAAACTAGAAAGGCAGCTGGAGGTGAGAGAGACCATCTTGAACAAAGACTATTTTTCTAGGATAAGTTTTAGTCTTTTAGAGGTGCGTTGTCCCCTTTATTTGCTTGTAACCATCTCTATCTTTATCCCTTTTACTTGATACCATTTAATCCGTGTTCTTCTGTTAAAAAACTTGTTTTACTTTTACTGTTGACCAATTCAGTGCTGTGTTTGAAGGGAAGGGTAAATACACCCCCGTTAAAAAACCAAACTGTATTATACTGACTCTTTAACAGAGCAGCAAACTTAGTATCTTCTGTGAATGCATAGTGATAGGTGCGGTGCATTGCAGAGAAACATCTCTGAGGAGCTGTGGCGGAGGCTTGAGTTTACCGCCTGTTACCTCCTAAGCAAGGTTTGGGCTGGGAGAGCCTCGAGGAGTCTACTGGCAGGGAAGACAGACTAGTGTGGACAGGGAGCTGAGACACAGTCTAGTTTCTACCCAAGCTCACTCTTGCTGATGGAGAAAGGTAACACAGAGTCTCACAGCTCTGAATATCCCCAGCAGTGTGTTACAAAACCATCCAAAGAGCACCCCCATTTTGTTCTCTGCACAGACACTCGTTGCCACGGCAGCCCTTGCACGCCCCTGAATGCAAACCATGGCCAATCCAAAGGCAAACATTTGCTTGTAAGAAACATTTCCATGAGCCCAAGGGATAAGCTAGTTCTGAGAGTGGAAGGTCAGCAGGCTGCAGAGGAGGTGACTCCCAAAGAGGCAGAGGATTTATGGTAATATTCTCGGTATGAGCTTGGTAGACATATTTTAACCAGGGGTTCCTAGTTGACCCCAAAGCCCACTCCAGCATATCACTGAAACAGGGTCAATGACATCACAATAGGAGGTGGACAGAATTGTTCCCTAAAGCAAGTAGTAGCCAGTCGAAGTCTGATTGTTTGTATAAAACAGCATGAGCATGTCACCATTTGAGTTGGAACACCTTGTTATTCACTGATTCTGATCAATTTCTCCCTACTGTGAGCAAAAGGAGTGCTTTACATAAGTCAGCTGCAGAAAACAATGGGATATTATATTACTCTATTTGCAATGCAACCCCCAATACACCACCTTCCACACAGAGGCCACATACAAACCTTTGTCCCCATACTCTACAAATATTTTGCCTGGTTCTCTCCATTGCACAGATGTAAGTCAGGAGTAATCCCACTGAAGTCAATGTAAAGCTAATGTGAAAGAAGAACCTCATTTGCTGTAGATCAGGTTGCACCCTAATCATTGAAACTGTATATGCCTTTCATTTGTCCAAACGGTAGAGAGACACGGACCCTAACTGAGTAGAGGTTACAACATTCTCCTTTGTGTTTAGACCAGGTTGTGGGTTTTCCACAGGAATGATTTTCGAACAGAAGAGGTAGTTTCCACAAAAATTAAAATTTTCTGTGGGAAAATTGAAATATTTTGTTTTGGATGGTTCAAAGTGAATTGGAATATTTTTGTTGAACTGATCTGAAGTGTTTTGAGCCATTTCAACATTAAACTGCATTTTCTGTTGTGGCACATTGCCTTATGGTAGTTCTACCTCTGCACCGCCCCCCTTCTCTATGGATTGGGATCCTTGGAGGACTAAGTCTCCCATGATGCCTGTGGATTCCCTTCCAACCAAGCTGTGTGGTGCATCATCGGAGATGTAGTCCAGCTAAGGAGTCCCGCCCATAGTTGAGAATGGGGATCGATTGATTGGCAATCCCTCGATTCGAGGATGATCTCTACCATGGATTTACATGGGGATATCAGGTTCCTGAACTACAGTTCCCACAAGGCAATGTTGAACTGACTCCAACACAAGTTAAATATTTCAATTTTGGCATGGTCAGAATATTTCATTGTTATCACATGTGTCATCATAAAATATTTCAACATTCCAAATCAAAATTTCTGATCATTACATTCTGAAAAAAAAAAAGCCATTTCAACTTTTCTTTCTGATTTGGGCTGAAAACAAATTTTGAAAAAATGGAATCTCCTATGAGATGGAAATTCTGGATTTTGCTTAGCTCTGTTTGTAGTCAATGACTTGAAAAGTGTAGAAAATAACTTCCATCCCCATTATATTTCTGTATTCCCATTAGCTGAGCATTGGGAGGAGATACGTTTTTTGTAGAGTCCCATCTCCAGATTTCTCGCCCTGCATAAAATGTATTTTTTTACATTACAATTATAAGCCCCCATTCAACAAAATATTTAAGAAAGAGCTCAAATCCATACTTATTCAGCAGAGTACTAAGAATGTGATGTCAGCAGGACTTGAGCATGTCTTCCTAACTAGGGATGGATTGCTCAATTGGGGCCTTTGGGATAAACTGGTGTATAGACATCATACTAGTTCACTGCACAGGGATGGATTTCACCCTGGGAAAATAGAAAATAGGGCAAGGTAAATCAGGCAATACTGAACTTCACTTTTCCCTGGCATAGTGGATAGTCTATATTTTAAAGCCAGCTGAAACGCTGTAAAACCACTTGATATAATAAAGGTCAGTTACCAAACAAGTACTAAATATCGTCAAGAGTGCATGCCTTTAATAAAGTGCTTCTAGCAATTGCTAGAGTAACCACTCATGTTTTAATTAAATAGCAAACCAAATATTTGCATAAAACATACATTAAAATTGAAAGAATAAGTTAGGTTTATGCGTTAGCAGCTTTACATTTATGCAAGCTAAAGTTGTGGGTCTTTTTTTTTCCTGGCTATTTTAAGGATCTTTAGAATATATGGAATATAAATACTGAGAAGTAGAACAAGACAAGGCTCCTTCTGTGATTCTTCACATTTTTTGAGGAAGACATGAAATGTGGTCATGAAAGAGTATCATACTGAATTAAAATATATACAGTCCTTTAATAAAGTACTACCGTATTCTATAGTAATAACGGTCCAATACCCTTTGTGCAGTAATTTAGATTAAAGTGACAACAAACAAATGGATGCTGCAGATCAATATTTGCAGAGTGCAAATTGGTACTACATTTAGAGAGGAATGGGAGTTTTCAACTAGGAAATCTTCCCTCCCCCTTACTTATTAAAAAATAGTTAGGTAGCTGTTTACATTTTCATCATTCTACAGAAGTCACTAATTATTGCACAAAGCGGCAACCACAGGAATCAACTTCATTGTTGTCTCTGTTCACTGACAATTTGTAGCCATTCTTTGCCTCCCTCCCATGGTTGATTTTATCAGGCATTAACATAAAAGTGGCTTCCCAATAAGTTGACCAGATAGCAAGTGTGAAAAATCGGGATGGGGTGGGGGGTAATAGGAGTCCATATAAAGAAAAGCCCCAAATATTGGGACTGTCCCTATAAAATTGGGACATCTGGTCACCCTACTTCCCAATCCCCTAGGACAGTTACTAATTTGTGAGAAGTGAACACTGAATGTACATCTCAAGTCAGATACTTCCACACACACATTGATTATTAAGTGAGCTGCCATATGGGACAGACCAAAGCTCATGCTGTTTAAGAACTAGTAACCTCAATGGTAAGGAACTTAATGGCAGTGAATCACTTTGTTGATCACTGTGGTCCTGATGCTGCAAATCAGGACCACAGTGGGGTGGACCATTGTGCTGTGTGGGACCCCACTGATTTCAGTGGGCATCCGGGTATACTCTTGTATATTTAATTGCAGGATAGAGGCCTGACATTGGAAAAGTATTACCTGCCATATGTGTTGGATATTGTGAAAGCCAGGTCTGGGTTGCATACAGCTTCCACTAATCTTTTTGGTAGGTTCAGTTCACACTTTTCCTTGCCTCCTGAATTTCACTTTGAATGTTAGGTTTGCGTGAACTGAAGATCAAGCTGAAACTCAGGAAAACCCTACATGTTTTGTCAGTTTCAAATATTGAAACCCAACAACCAAAGAGTGAAATTTTCATGCAAGCCTTGTCCTGCAATCCAGCATTCATTACAATTATGTTTTTCAGCACCATAAAAACCTCTGCTGGACTAGAGTTCCAAAATCCTCAGTAGGAAGTTGTGGGTGTATTTGGGGAGTTAGATGGAACTAGGGTGCATTGTTAACAGTGCACTTCCAAATAAAAGGTAAATCCCACTGATGTAAAATATAACCACAGGGGGACTGAAATTAGCACTTGTTGCTAACTGTTCTTTGCCACATCTAGCACTCATAGGTTTGCAAATGTTTAACACTTCAGCATTTTCCTACCAATCTCTTTCTATAATAAGGTATTTAGAATCCCCCGTTCGAGAGCCACTGAGTAAACCACCTCTTTAAAGCATCTTACATTTCATATTTTTTCCTTTAGAGTATTTTATATTCCATCAGTTTTTCTCCAGGAGGCTCTTTTGAGATAGCTTACTGGAGAAACCTAAAGATGTACTGGTTTCTTTGATAAAGGGATCGAGAAGGATAAATCCTACCCTACCAATCAATCCTGAACATTTTGCAGATCTGGTTCAGATAAAATGGTTCCATGTGAATGCAAATTGGTAATTTTTTGACAGAATATAAACACAGCTTGTGTGTTGCACATTTTATTTTTTGTTTTTTTATTAATATACAGATCAAAACATGTCTCAGAATGATCTTTACTGAGGGATAACTGACAAAGATAAACGGAGACAGAACAAAATATGATATGAGAAAAGAAAGACATTACACTCCAAAGTCAACCCCGGAAAAGTTTGAGTACAAAGCCAAGCATGATCTTGATTCACAAGGGGACCTAAGGTACCTAACTCCAACATTAGGTGCCACTGGCATTCACAAAGCCACCTCTGAGCTGCCTAACCCTGTAGATGCCTAAATTCCCCACACTCCTAAGTTTCCATCCCAGGTGCTTATGTTTCTGCCAGTAGGCACAAACAGCGACTTTAATCTCGACACTGCTGAGTAGCTCAGCGCTTGATGCACAACTCAGCCCCAGTGGATTTTACAAACCAGGTACATGTCGACGCTGCAGCTGGGAGCCAGGGGGTCGGTCAGGCTTGTGCGTGGGTGAGTAACACATGCTGCAACATCCACATGCTGTTATCAGCGCACTAGCTCAAGCGATGCTAGGACATGTCAGTTTACCCAGGCTGGGAGACACATGCCCAGCTGCAGTGTGTACATGCCTTAGGTGTTTCCCTACCTATCTTGCCCTATCCAGTAGGTGGGCTTAGAGGCTGTCTAAGAAAACACCTGCTGCATAAGACACAGCCAAGAAGGAGGAGTTGGTGATACCTGTGCCCCTATAGCTTAGTCTCACCCAGAATGTGGGATCTGGGTTCAAGTCTCCATTCTGCCTGATTCACAGCAAGGACTAGAAACCAGGTCTCCCACCTGTCTTTTGGCCCATGGACCAATCAAGTACTTTGTACAAAGTGGACCAGGAGAGATTGAGACACACACCCCAGCATACCCTCCTCTAGCCCAGTGGCTAGGGCACTCATCTGAGAAGAGGGAGACCTGGTTTCATGTCCCTGCTGTGAATCAGGCAGTATGGGGATTTGAACCCAGGTCGCCCACCTCCTGCATGAGTGCTCTAACCACAGACACGTGGACCACAGACATGGTCTCCTTCTCGGCTGTGTCTTATGAGGGGCCCGCTCTGTATTAAGTTTGATATAAATTAAGTTCGTTTGGTCTATTGTTCATGTGAATGAAATGTTGCAGCCCACTGCTTTGCCAGTCTTCCAACTGCCATCCCACACTGCTTTGCGGCTGTCCATTACTGACTTGAGGTTATCTGCATGCCCTACAACGCTCTGGGGTCAAATTGACTGGATGTCCCCTCCCTGTGTTTAAAAATTGGCAAGGAGCCAGGCTTTGGCCGGTTGCACCTGAGTTCAACTATAGCAGCATTGCTGCCATATTATTTCAGAAGCCTTAAACACACCTGCAGCAGCCGCCTGGAGCTGTGCCCAGACCCTGGCTCTCATCGACGTTTAGGGAGAAGCATTGGTGCAGGATGCTCTTTTGGCCGAACACTACTAGTGTGAACACTACTAAGCAGCTGCCCATGAGGGGTCACAACAGGGATGCTGATGGGAAGAATCTCAGAGAGGGGGAAAACAATCAGAAATATATTTAACAAAATGATGGCACAGCCTTTCCGTGGTTGATTTTTGTTCCTACTCCCGCAGCCACAGCACCTGCAGTGGCCAGACCCACAAGGACAAGGTCTTTTATCGACAGCTGAGCAGCTGGCTAACTTGAGGGAGAAGAAATGGAAAACAGGATGAAATGTTTGCAGACCTCACTGCAGATTCTTCCAACCCCTGAAAACAATGGAGAGGGCGAACTTGAGGTCAGAGGAGGAAAAAGAAATGGAGCTATCCAGAGACGGTGTTGGAGTGGTCAGAGACAGAATTACCAAGGCACAGGCCAGAATGCTCTGCTGTACCACATGCTGTTAGCAGGCCCACAATCCAGTGCCCAAAACCAGGGCCCAGCCATGTTCTGCAGCCCCTGGACACCACAGAGTACTGGGAGCACCAGCTACCTTCTGTACCCCGGCAGCAGAGATCCCAGAGGCCATTCCCCTACCCAGGCCCAGCTCAGGGCAGTGAAAACAGTTGCACCTGGAAGCCCAGCTCTCTTGAGCCATCTACTGCTCTTGACAAAAAATGGTTACTCACCTTCTTGTAACCGTTGTTCTTTGAGATGTGTTGTTCGTGTCCATTCCAATCAGGTGTGTGCGCGCACATGCACGTTGGCAGGAAGATTTTTCCCTTAGCAGCATCCGTTGGGTTGGCCTGTGCGCCCCCTGGAGTTGCACCTTCATGGCATCCGATATAGAGCCCTGCCGACCCTGCACCCCCTCAGTTCCTTCTTGCCGGCTTGTGACGGGGTTGGGACTCACCCCCTGGCGCCTCTTACTGGCTGTCTCGGGAATTAGCTCTGTCCAGTGGAGCGCCCCCTCCTGGTGGTGTCCCATCCGTTGTCTCGCCCTCGGTTGCGTGTGGACCCGCATCGCTCTCCGGCTTGCGGCGTCCTCTTCCGGACCACTGCCCTCCGGCAGTGCCCCTTAGTCCATCCACACCCCCTTCCGGGGAGGGGGTTAACAGGAGTCTTTGCACTGGCCTCAGCGGCCTGCCACAACCCCCAAATCTAGCCCCTCTTATGTCAGGGGCAGGTTGCAGCCTGACTCGGCCACTGCTCCATGGCCCGGTGCAGCACAAGGGGGAAAAGGGGGGACCCAGGCCCGCCCGCTACTCTGGGTCCCGACCCCGGGGACCCTCTAACGGCAGCCTCTCGGCCCTCCTTCTCTCCCCTTGCCTTCAGTCTTCCCTGGATCACTTCCCCTCTGACCCCATTGCACCCTCTAGGCCCTTCTACTCAGGGCCGACAGACTGGCAGGTATCAGGCTGAAGCTCCACTCTGCTTCCCTGAGCCTGCCCAGCACTGCGCTGTCCTGGGTGCTGGTCTCCTGCTCAGGAGACAGACCTTCCTCCCTGAAGGTCTGGGACAGACTGACTGCTCTCTCCCTGAGCAGCCTTTTTATAGGGCTGAGCCTGGCCCTGATTGGCTCCCAATAAGCCCTTCTCTTATTGGCTGCCAGGCTGCACAGGCACACTGGCCTGCTGCAGCCCCCTCTCACATGGGGGTGGGGCAGACACCCCACCACACGGCTGCTCCGACAGAGGGGTAGGAGGGTAGGTATTGGAATGGACATACACAACACATCTCAAAGAACAACAGTTACGAGGAGGTGAGTAACCGTTTTTTCTTCTTTGAGTGCCTGTTCATGTCCATTCCAATCAGGTGACTCCCAAGCCCACGTTCAGGTGGCGGGGTCGGAGTCTTGCACTGATTGGAGCACTGCTCGTACGAAGGCTGCATCATCTCTGGCCTCCTGAGTGATCGCATAATGCATGGTAAAAGTGTGGATGGAGGACAACATCGCCGCCCTGCTGTTTTCCTGAGTAGGGATCTGAGCCAGGAACGCTGTTGATGAAGCCTGCGCCCTGGTGGAGTGTGCAGTGCTCGGGGGTGCAGGAACCCCCGCCAGGTTGTAGCACTCGCGTATGCAGGACGTGATCCATGACGAGATGCGTTTTGAGGATACGGGTAGGCCCTTAATTCTGTCTGCCACCGCCACGAACAGCTGTACCGATTTTCTAAATGGCTTTTTGTTCTTTTGATGTAGAAAGCTAGCGCCCTGTGAACCTCTAGTGCGTGGAGCCTCTGTTCCCTGCCGCTAGAATGCGGTTTAGGGTAGAACACCGGGAGAAAGGTGTCCTGGTTGATGTGGAACTGCAACACAACCTTCGGGAGAAAAACAGGATGGGGCCTGAGCTGAACCTTGCCCTTATAGAACACGGTATAAGGGGGCTCTGATGTTAGGGCCCTGAGCTCAGACACTCTCCTGGCTGAGATTATTGCTACCAGGAACGCCACCTTGTAAGACGTAGAGCAGGGTGCAAGTCGCTAACTGTTCAAATGGGGGTCCGTTGAGCCTAGAGAGGACCAGGTTGACGTCCCAGGCAGGGACAGGCGAATGGATGTACAGATATAGCCTGATGAGCCCTTTTAAGAACCGGCTGACCATCGGGTTAGCAAACGCAGAGCGGCCCTCCTCGCCCAGGTGAAAAGCTGAGATGGCGGCTAAGTGCACCCTTATTGACAATAACGAAAGCCCCTGCTGCTTCAGATGTAGGATGCAGTCCAGAATAAGCGGCACTGAAGCTACCATCGGGGGCGAATGGCACTGTGCCGACCAGGTTGAAAATCTCTTCCACTTGGAAAGGTACATAGCTCTCATAGAGGGTTTTCTGCTGCCAAGGAGGACTTGTCTAACCTGGCCTGAACAGGAAAGCTCCATCGGGTTCAACCATGGAGCTTCCACGGCGTGAGGTGAAGCGACTCGAGGTTCGGATGTTGAAGACGACCGTGATCTTGTGACAGAAGGTCCGGGCAGAGCGACAGGGTGATCGGGGCTTCCACGGACATGTCTAGGAGAGATGTGTACCAGTGCTGGCGGGGCCAGGCTGGTGCTATCAGTAAGACTTGAGCGAGTTCCCTCCAGATCTTGAGGAGTAATTTGTGAACGAGCAGTATGGGAGGAAAGGTGTACAAGAGACAACCTCCCCGTGAGAGGAGGAATGCGTCTGCGCTGGAGCCCGGGCTGTGATTTTGGAAGGAGCAGAACTGCTGGCATTTCCTGTTGTATCGAGTGGTGAATAGGTCTATCTGGGGAAAGCCCCACCTCTGGAAGATGGAAATCGCAGCGTCTGGGCGAAGGGACCACTCCTGGCCGTGAAATGACTGCTGAGGTGGTCCGCCAGCTCGTTCTGTACCCCGGGGAGGTACAACGCCTGCAGGTGTATTGAATGTTCTACACAGAAGTCCCACAGCATGAGGGCTTCCTGGCACAGGGGAGAGGAGCGTGCACTCCCCTGTTTGTTGATGTAGAACGTTGCCATGGTGTTGTCCATCGTGACTAATACACATTGTCCCATTAAGTGTGCTCAGAAGGTCTGGCACACCAGGCGCACCGCTCTCAGCTCTCTAATGTTTATGTGGAGAGCCAGATCTGCGTGAGACCAGAGGTCTTGAGTCCTGAGATGTGCTCCCCAGACCAAGTATGATGCGTCCGTCACTAGCGTCAGAGACAGGTGTGGACTGGAGAATGGGATGCCGAACATACCTCCTGAGGTTTGAGCCACCACAGGAGGGAGTCGAGGATTAGGCGTGGCAGGTTCACTATCCTATCCAGGCTGTTCATGGTCGGACGGTACACTGACACAAGCCGTGACTGAAGGGGTTGAAGCCTGAGCCTGGCACACTCCACCACATAGGTACAGGCAGCCATGTGTCCGAGAAGCCTCAGGTAATTTCTTGCTGTGGTGGTGGGAAACTGTCCGAGGCCTCGAATGATATTGGTCAGGGCCTGAAACCTCGCTTGCGGTAGGTATGCCCTGGCCTGGGTCGAGTCCAATATTGCCCCTATAAATTCTCTCCTCTAGATCGGGGACAGAGTGGATTTTGATTCATTTAGAAGAAGCCCCAGGCTGTCGAAGGTGGCTCTGATGAGTCTGACCCGAGTTTCCACTTGGGTCTTGGAGCAGCCTTTGATCAGCCAGTCATCAAGGTAAGGATACACCTGTACCCCGTGCCTGCACAGAAACGCAGCGACGACTGCCATGCACTTGGTGAAGACACGAGGTGCTGCTGACAGACCGAACGGGAGGACTGTAAATTGGTAGTGCGCATTGTTCACCACAAACCTGAGGTACTTCCTGTGGGATTGGGCGATCGCGTTATGAAAGTGCGCGTCCTTCAAGTCAAGGGCGGCATACCAGCCTGCTGTATCCAATGAGGGAATGATGGAGGCCAGAGAGACCATGCGGAACATTGTAGGAGTATACGCTGACGATGGCCTGTTGATTGGATATACGGAGTTGCAGTTCCCCTGTGGAGTAAACCTTTCGCCCGAAAAGGTCTAATTTTTTGGCGTCCCTATTCTTGGGCAAAGAAATCTTGGGTGATTCTTGAAATCATTGTCTCTCCCACTGGTAAGCGGCATTCACCACCAGGGAATCAGACTGGGAGTGGGAATAGAGATGTTCATAGCCCTTGGAGGGCACAAAGTACTGGCACTCATTGCGCTTGGCTGTAGGAGGCAGGGTCTGCCAAAAGGGTCTTGTTCATGTCCGTTATTGTTTTTATTAGCGGTAAGGCGATACGGGCAGGGCTGGAGAGAGCCAGGATGTCCACCGTAGGGTCCGCATCATGCACAACTTCCTCTGCCTTAATGCCCAGACTCTGGGCAACCCATGCGCAGCAGCTGCTGTGACGCTCTGGAGTCCCCCACAGCTGGGGCTACTGATGTGCCTGGTAGGGCCTCATCTGGTGAGGAGGAAGAGGAGACCACCGGGGTAGGTGGTTGCTCCCTACTGTCCCCACCTGAGGGATCTCTTGGCCCAGTGGGAAAAACAGAGGGCTGGCCTGGTCCCACAGGTCCTGCAAAAGGCATGGGTGTTGGTGCCGGCGTCGGACCCCGTACCGGTGCCAGCATCTGGTGCGACATGAGCACCGGGGTTCCTGTGGGCACCATGGCAGCTGGCGCCAATGACAGAGGCAGTATCGGTGCCAGTGCCGAGGGTATATCTTGTGCCGAGGCTGCAATAGGGGTGCCTGATACCTCTGGTGCTGAAGCGGTCGGATGCGGTGCCGCAGTTGGTGCTGGTGTGAGAACGGTGCCGCAGGTGCCAGCGTTAACACCTGAGGCACTGGCTCTGGTGCCAACCATGGTGGGACGAACATCGCGAAGGCCACTGATGCTGCACCCGAGCGGGATGCCTGGCTCTGACCCTGGGCTTGATGGAAGGCCAACGGAGTCCAAAAAGGCCACTGCTGTGGATTTTGCCACTGAGGGGCCCACTGCAGCGGGGGGGGACCGCCTAGGGTGCCGTGAGGAGGATCTTCTGCTCCTGCTATAGTTGGAGCAGTACGAGTCCGACTCCAACTCCGAGTAGGAGGACCAGGGAGGTGCTGCTCCTCTCAAGGTAGACCGTCGAGACTCAGGGAACCGACTACGCTCTCTGGATGGCAGAGCTGGCCAAGGCGATGGGGATCAGTGTGCCATCATCGCCGGCTTTCACTTAGAGATCACGGTGGGTCGAGATGAGACCTGCGGTGCCAGGACGCTCTCCTGTCTTGGTGGCAAGAATGGCGCCGTGAGCCTCAAGAGGTCCTGTGCCACCTCAAAAGCCTCAGGGTGGATGGGAGCGGTAGATGCTCCAATGGGTGCGGTGAGCGAGATGGGCCCAGACTCGACTGCCTTGCTTGGGCAGGAGTCAATGTGGCCCCACTTTGAGTCCCCGAGCCATGGCCCAACTGAAGTGCCACTGGTGGCTGGTCCCTGGGTTTTGCTGAGAGAGATCAACCTCTCTCTGACCTCTTTCTTCTGCGCCGGCGATTGGGACCAGTGCCCAAGGTTCAAAAGACCCCGAGAGGCTCCATGACAGTGCCTAGCTTCCCTGCTGGCATCTTTCTTCAGCATCGGGTCCTTTGAAGATGGCGCCGGAGCGCTCCGCACTGAAGACGACATGCCTGGGTCCGACTGAGGTCGGAGAGCTGCCTCCATAAGGAGGATTTTGAGATGCTGTTCCCTCTGCTTGATGGTTCTCGGTCGGAACCCCCAACAGATCTTGCAGCCGTCTTTCTGGTGACCCTCACCAAGGCAGCTTAAGCAGAAGGTGTGGGGGTCACTTTTCAGCATGCACTTAGCGCAGATTTGGCAAGTCTTAAAGCCCGGGGATCACAGCATTCCCTGGTAACAAATTGGGAAGGAAACAGGGGGGGCAGAACCCCCCGTAACTAAAACTTATAAGGAAAACTACTAAACTAACTATACTAACTGGTGGAGACTAACTATGGACAGCGTATAGAGTACGGCTAATCCACTTGCCGAAGCAAAAGAAGAGAAAGGGCAGTTCCTGCTACCGTCACTGGTGGTAAGAAGGAACTGGGGGGGGTGCAGGATCAGCAGGACTCTATATTGAACGCCCCGTGAAGGCACGACTCCGGGGGCGCCCAAGTCAACCCTACGGTTGCTGTTAGGGAGGAAATCTTCCAGTTACTGTGCACGCGGCGCGCACACACCTGATTGGAATTGACATGAACAAGCACTCGAAGAAGAACTTGGAGTTCCAACACTCAACATCAGAAGACCCAAGAACAAGAAGAGGCAGAGCTAAAGCATATACCCATCTGTGAATTGGGGCCCCTCTCCCCTCACTGTTGTGTTCTCCCCTCCACTGCACAGCTTTATTTCAGTGCAAGGATTATTTCTGGCTGTTATACAATAGACTGTTTAATAATAAAAACCATTAAAAATTCATTCATAAAGCTAGCAATGCATTTTTACATGGAAAATCTGTACATTTAGCATAAGTCACATATCAGGGCACAGACTAAAGATAAATGAGTGACACAACATGCCACTTCTACAACCCACGAAAGAGACTGCACTGCTCACAATCCAACCCCCCACCCAGAAACACGCACGCACACACACGCTCCCCGGGCTAGCGGCTGGATGTACAGCTGCAGACTTTCAGGCTTCTGGCTCAAAGTAAGAAAACTGGCATCCCTGCCAATATTTCCCTGGCTGTTTTTATTTTTTAGGGGTGCACTGCTGGCGCCTCAACCCACTGACCAAATCGCTGCAACTCAACCTCCCCTCCATTGCCAAGGTTTTCTCCCTTAGTCTCACAAATACTGTGCAAAATACAACACGCAGCTATAATCTCAGGCAAGTTTTTTTTCTGCAGCTTCCAGCCTATTCCGCAAACAGCGCCACCTTCCTTTCAGACGGCCAAATCACACACTCCACTGTCATTCTGTAACTATGAGGCAGTAGTTGAACAGTTCCTTCCTTCTGTCCAAGCAGCCCGTGAAAGGATTCATTAACCAGGGAGGCAGACGTGTCTCTGAGGATAACTAGAGCAATCTCCACCCCATTCATGTCCATAGTGATCCTGGGGCAAACTGTCCTTTATTCATTCAGGTCAACAGAGCCAAGTTGTGAAAGATCCTAGCATCGCAGACCCTTCCAGACCACCCAGCATTTATGTTTGTGGTCAGCTAGGCCTTGGAGCACCCACTGAGAAACACCACTTCTGTTTATAAATTCTGAGCCCTGATGGAGGGGCAAATAATAGGCACATAGGTCCCATCAATTGCTTCAATACAGTTTGGGAGCCCCCTATGAGCAAAGCTGTCAATAATCACCTGTGCATTCCCAAGATTCATAATCCAGTTCAACGGTACCTTCTGCATGGCACGACATACCTGCATGACAATGGCCCCAACAGTCGATCTCCCTATGTCAATTTGGTTGGCTACAGACTGGTAACATTTGGGGGTAGCCAGCTTCCAGATGGTAGTGGTGACCTGTTTCTCAATGGGGATGGGGCACTGCATGTTGGTATGCTGCCACTGCAGCTCCAGGGCTGGTTTAGCACATCTCAACAAAGGTTGCCTTCGCCATCCTGAAATTCTCTCGCTACTGCTAATCATCCCTCGTCTGCAGAACAACGCTTTCCCACCAATCAATACTGGTTTCCTGAGCCCAGAAACAATGATGCACGTGAAGTTGTTCCATGAACAGCTCCTATAGTTGCTTGGTTTCATTCTCATCCCACTTCCTCTGCTGCGGCTGGAGGACCTACTGCTGCTGCCACATCATCTTCTCGGTGGTGTGGCGAGCAAAAGCCAAAACCCAAGTCACTAGTTTTGAGAACTAAAATACATCCCAAGCAGCCTCTGCATATTTGTGGTTGCCAGCATAGTGGTGCAGAGCATTGGGTCCATGCTGGCTGATAGCAATTCGAAAACACTGTTAAACCACCAAATGGAGAGAGAGGAATCATGGGGTATAATTCCAAAGAAATCCCAAGTCCCACAATTCCACTGGCTTCCACTATGCATTCCACAATGGGCAGTGAGAGAGATCCCAGAACGCATGCTGCTCATAGCAAAGCAAAGGACCATGGGATACCCTCTGAGAATGCCACACATTTGTGTATACAATTAAATGAATTGAAGGAGGGCACCATCATTCCATGCACGCCCTATTAGTGGGGCTTGGTCTTTGCACATTAGTTAACATACATCAAAGAGCTGCAAGTCAAACCCCTCGTCCCCCACCCCAGGTAGACAAGCCCTAAATTCTCCTCCTCTTAAGTGAATTAAGGCCACTTTACCCCTGAATCAAAGCATCCGTGCAGGGGGAGGGGAGTTAACGTGCTTTAACGTGCATGCATTAACTTCACATCTGCAGTTGATTAACCTAACTTTCCTGCAGCTTGGTCCACACTTAAAAGTTAGGTTGAGGTAGCTATGCTGACCTACCCCCAATGTAAAGTCAGCTAAGTTGACGGAAGAATGCTTCCATCAACGTAGCTAATTTCATTCAGAGAGGTGGGTCCCTACACCAACGAAGAAACCCCTTCCATTGGTGTAGGCTGTGTCTACACTACAGGGCTATGCCAGCAGAACTAAACCGACATAGCTCTGCCAATCTAATCTCCAACGTGTAAATGCAGCCTCAATGTCCCACTATAGACATGCTACTACTTGGCTCCAGAGCTCACTCAGAGCCGTTAAAGAGATGTCTTTCAGGCCAAGTCAGGCAACATCCTAGGTAGGGGATGAGTACTGTGCTTATGAGTTGCTGACACAGAGTGTTACTAGGGACAGCTGACAGCTTGTGCTACATCTGTCTCTACAACTGCTACTGACATTGCAGAGTCAGCAATCCCAGCCTCTTCCTTTTAGCACTGGATATGAAAGGAAAGATCAGATGAGGGAGGAGAGGGCGTTAAGGGAAACATTTACTTATCTGCATCCCTTATCCATCTTTTCCTCTTTATTATGGTTTGCTTTATCTTTGGTTTCCAACAGTTCACCCTTTTCCCTTTGTTAAGAATCATAGAATATCAGGTTTGGAAGGGACCTCCGGAGGTCATCTAGTCCAACCCCCTGCTCAAAGCAGGACCAATCCCCAGACAGATTTTTACCCCAGTTCCCTAAATGGCCCCCTCAAGGACTGAACTCACCACCCTGGGTTTAGCAGGCCAATGCTCAAACCACTGAGCTATCCCTCCCCCCTAATTATTTACAGCAGTGTCATTAATGGGCCTAAATCAAAGATCAGATCCCCACTGCACTAGCCAGTAATTTTGCACTGCTTTGATCCAAACAAGCCAGCTAAACTGGTTGTTGATGCCTCACTAAAGGCACTAACCACTGCTGGTGCTTCAATTGTCTGTGTTTCTCATAGCTGGGCATGAAAGATTATGGCTGTTAATTTGAGTTCCAAAGAGACCATATATCCATAGAAGCCACTCTGTAAAAAGCCTGTGATTCGAGCTTCTCTCAGAAGACACAAACAGCTATTGAGATTACAAAGGTACCAGTTACCCTAAGCCAGGCGCTGAATAAAACCTTAGTCATGGCAGATGCACGATCTAGTGTGTATTAACCAGACGCTGAGGGTAGCATGGAAAATGGAGAAGCAATGGGCACACACTTACTGATCACCTACCAATCTCTACTGAGAAAGCAGATCTATAAGTTGTCAAAAGTGTAACACTTGAGCAATGGAGTGAAGCCTGGAGAAGTCTCCTCCCCAGTATATTGTCACTGGTGTGCTGTACCTCTGTCATGCTCTGCATTGCTAGCTCATGCAGGGGAGTATGACGTTAGATGTTCCCTTGCTCCCCCGCTTGGGGTACCGGCGCTGCTGGTTTGTGCATACCCAGAGAGCCGTCACTGTAGCCTGCACAATATATGCTTACAATGGTATGTGAATTACATTCAGGAATCACTGCCACCCACTGCTAAATTGCTGTCATCGGTGCCTGGATACCACAGCGCTTGCACTACGCTAGTCAGATCAGACCATCTCTGGGGTGAAACTCAAGAGTTGCTTAACAGTATACAACACAGTTTGAGAGAATCTAAAGAATACTGTATCTACTTGAAACTGCAGAGGGACATTAAGATGGCTGAATGCAGGTGCTATACGCTGGAAATTGGCCAGGGCTTCTGTGGACAACAATCCTATGCTTATGAAAATGGATCCCTAACAACCACAAATAGTCAGGATCTGTTTTATATGGGCCCGATCCAAGTCGACTGAAATCAAAAGGCGTTTGAGCTCAAGAGCTTTGAATCAAGCTTTACCTCCATCCAGGCACGTTACTGACTCAGAGGGAACATATGACTACAGAATTATTAAACACTTATGCTAACATCATGTTTCTTCCTTTCCTGTTGCTGGCCTGGGTTTAGGAAGCCCTCCATCTTCCCTCACCAATCAAGAAAGGTCCCGGCTTGAAGGTTAAGGACCAGAGATCTAAAAATTGTCATCCCTTTAGTTAGTGATTAGAATTTGACTGAGATTCACAGTTACTTTCATGCCATATTAGGAGAATTATTTAATATCACTGTATAGCCAGGACTTAACATTTGAGTAGACCTGAAATGCCTGGGCCCTTTTCTAAATGAAAGTGTCATTATTGATTGAGTGCATTAGGTGGCTTTATAACCAGTGGCCCTAATGTTTATCCTGGGCATTTTATCAGACAATGCTTAGACTAATTCTTTCTCTTATTAAGAGCAAGAAGCCAGCTGTGTGAATAGAAAACAAATCCATCTTTGTGATAAAATCCCACCTAGCAGCAATATTGGCAGAAGTATAAAGTAACATTTCTGTTTTGCACATAAAAAGCCTAAACCAGAAACATTTTGACAATAATGAACTGCAATGATGGAGTTCAGCGCTTCGAGAGCTGTGTGAATGAAAATGAATGAAATCTAAACGGAGAAAGAAATATTGTAACTGAATGGAAAACATCTCCCCCCTCCCCCCAGTATAAATCCCGTGCCTTTCTTTAGAGAAAAATAGTTAAGGTTGCAGCATGAATAAATTCAATCCAAGCATTTTTAACAAATATTATGCTAGAACAGAACTGCTGTGAGGGCTCAGGAAGGCTGGTTTGGAACGCACTCCCTTCGAAAATCACTAGATAGAGCCACACCGTCTTGCTTTGGCTTAGTGAAAATATAAGCTTCAGAAACAATTTAAGGATAGGATGTTTGTTTTATTACCATTGTGTATTGTTATGTTAATGTCAGATGACTTGGATTTATTTCTATACGTTTGAAAATGTGTATCACTTAAGGCTAAGTGAAATAGTAAGAGCAGTCGATCACTAGCAGAGTAGCTCTACTTTTTCATTCCAGTTTCAGAGCATCCATGGCTGGGGGGAAGGCAAGAGAACTGGAGGATGCTAGATACAGGTTGATATTGTGAAAGATGTACACTGATCTTGGGGAAAATCGCAAGTAGCTGGAAATTGAGCCAGCGTTAGAATTAAGGTAGGTCTACAAAATAATTTTCTCCCCTTAGAGTCCTGTAACCAACTCCTCTCCATGATGGTCCTATTGCTATGTATGGGGCTAGGATTAAGATCTGGGGAAGGGTCAACAGGGTGATTATTTGGGGCATCCCCAGACTTCACTGTCTCACTTGATATAAAAAATTCAGAGGGGTAGCTCTCTACAGATCCCCACTACACTCCTGCAGGCTCATGTTCAGTTTCTGAAACAGATCTCCGAGTGTAAGGATGGCTTGAGGCACTGCACAGGAACTGAGGAGTTCTGTCTCCAAATACTGCCACAGAGTGGAGATCAAATTGTGCAGGTGAGGAAAAAGGCTGGCTATAAACAAAGAGAGCTTAAAATGGCTTGGTCTACACATAAAGTTGCACTGTTTTAACTAAATTAGAGTAATGTCACAGCCCATTAAACCATTGCAATTTCTGTTTATAGTCAAGCTCTATGCTTGCACAACAATGGGCATGCTTTAAAGTAAACTGATTAGAAATATCCCCTTCAAATACCTTAATACTCTTACTTCTGAAATTCTGGAACAGCAAAGGGTTGTTCTTACTTCTGTGGAGCAGTTATTAAAGTTCAGTTTTGGACATGATGCATTCTTTGAATGCAGGTTTCCAAATTAGAAATATGTGTGCTATGAAAGTCCTGAATGTGTGCTACCAAAGATGTGCTATCAACGTCCTGAATCCAAGAGAAAATAAATTGAAATAAACAGTATATGCCATGTGCAAATTAACAGAAATGTTAATGTGTGCTATTTGAGACATTCCAAATGGCTGTATGTCCAGCAACATGCTTGAGATAGTGATGCAGACTACCTAAGACATATCTCATTCTCCACACCTGTATTTATGGGTGGCCAGGTTCATGTAAAATTGAAATTGGCCTCAACCAAAAACTCCAAGTGAATTTTTGAGGTTTAAAGGAAGGTAGCTTTTGTAATTACTTTGACGTTTGACTCAAAATATTTCCATACTTAGCCATAACAAACAAAAAGTTACTGTCCTTGAGGTATTTCCAGTGATCAAAAAGAGAAATACCAGAAATCTTGCCAGAAACCCTAGGCTTGCCAGATTAAATTCTTAGGTCCTCAGTTCTACAATTCTCTCCATGTTTCACTGAGGCTTTTCATGGGTGCAGGAGTCTACCTGTCTGGATCAAATTTCACGATTATAGCCCCATTTTGCAGATTCGGTAGTTTTCAATGATCCAGAGAAAGCATCTACGCTAGGGTATTTCTCACTACCACTAAATCTCACCACTGCCAAAGCTTTCTGGAATTCTTCCACACATCACAAGTATTTGCATGAGATTTTGATAGAAGCATGAGGACAAGACGTAGTATAAAAGTGTCTAACAATATTGATATGTAATGTGATTATATACTAGAGAGCAAATAAGCGAACTTGCACCAGAACTAAGCACTTGTGAAAATTCCAACCTAACTGTTCCCAATAGCATCTATAGGAAGACTACCATTGATTTCAAGGTGGGAGTACTTTTGAGAATTCCATCCAAAAAGAATACTAACATATTGGTGCTGTGTTAGAAGATTAAGTTAAAAGTAACTGGCAACCCTCCAACATATGGGTTTAAGAAACTTTAAAGACTTGAGACAAACGCAAAAAAATCATTTTTCCCCTCCCACCTCCTCCCATTAACATAGAATCCTCTCCATTTTACTAGTCTCTCCCTTTTTCATTGCTACTCATGACTTTGCTGGCTAAATGCATCTAATCATCCTATTCAAAGCAGACTGCTAGAGGGCTCTTGACAATTTTGGTGGTGTTAGCAGTGGTTCCAATGGGAAACAGAAGAAACCCGGCTAAGAGCTCAGCATTTACCCACCTCAATCATCTTGACCGCAGGGATCAACTATGATTCTGAGCCGGATTCTGGCAAAATAAAATATTTGTAAAGATACTATATTTTACTACATGCTTTGAATTCAGATCCTAGAAAAAAAATATTGCTGTGCTACTTATTAATAATTCAGACAAGTAAGCTCTGTCCTGGATAATTTCAAATGCTGTAACTGCTATAAAAAAAGAGCCAGAAATCTAGCAAAGACAAATATATTCATTAGGTAGCAGCACCATCATTTTCGCACACGTTCAGCAAATCCATTCATGGCATGTCATACTACACTGCTGAGGATACATCAGAATGTATTTTGCTATGCCAGCCAGTTAAGAATTTGTCCATTGAGTATTATATGGACCACACTGCTATTTTCACAACAATGGCTAAAATTTAAGAGAAAACATAATAGTTTTGTTTATTGTATTTATAAAATATGTCTTATAAAGGGAAAGGAGGATTCTAATTGAAGATCTCACTCTGCAGATGTCTGGTATAAATTAATGAATTAGGAGTACATTAATTGCTGTATTTACAGGACACAACATTCATGTTACAAAGTGAAGTTCTCAAAAAAATTACGGAATGCCAGAATTAAGGTTGATTGTGAACCTTAATTTATCTCCCTTGTGCATATACATTATGCAACATTCTAATTACAAGATCACATCCTAGTTTTTTTTCCCCTTTTTGAGGGGGCAGTAATTCAGGTGAGTTGGCACATATTGCATTGCATCACCAGTGACTGAAGAAGTCACATTTTCATTGAAATGCATGTGTTTCCCAGTACAAACTAATGAGAATGTTTTTAAACAACTGATTAATGCTACTTTTTCATTTTAGAATGAGTGGACTGAAGTTAAACACGCATCATAATTAGAGGCAGCAGGTAGCACTGAAGAGAGATGATTTGATATACTTCAATATGCCTTTTATGTAATACTCCTGAGTATGTGGGAGAAACTCTGAAAAAGGAATGAAACTCCAACAGATGGGGCAGGCCAAGGAAGAGGAGGAAACCTAACTCAGCACAAGAATTTAGGATCCTGGGCTTCCACAATGAAAGAGCCACTTGAGAAAGTAGAAAAAAGGTGATGCGTACCTTCCACTATCAACAAGGCTAGTTAATTCATTATTGATGTTAAAGTCCAGTGGACAATTCAAACAGCTGGCAAACTAGGAAGGTGTGTTATGCAAGGAAGGTACGCTAAAAAAATCCAGAATCCCTGCTAAGAAGGTTCAAATATATGAACAAGGACCACTTTTAGTACATGGTTAGCCATTGATAAGAGTCAGCATTCGTGTGGGGCACTCTGCCAAGTCTAACTATCTGGTCGGAGGCTCATTCATTTTGACTGTTTGTAGAGTACAACATCTCAGTATCTTTTTGCTCTCATCCATTTCAACCATTTCGGTTAGAGAGCCCTGCTGAGCATGTTACAGATGATGCCAACTGCAGCATTTTACTGTCACAACGGATGTAAAGTGACACCCAAACGACTACCCTGGGGAAAAGATGCTAGCAATTGTAGGCCTGGCTTGACGTAAGTAACTTGCCTCATTTCTTAGTGGGCATGAGTGGGAAGGTGAATGGAAGGTTAAGTTGTAAACAGGGGCTTAACAAGCAGTATGCTAGAATCAGGATATCTTGCTAGTTAAGATAAGCAGGAACACCCTGATGCTAGGGACAAAGGACAAAATAAACATTCATATAAAGATTGTGTTCTACATGACCAGCGTAAGGACAGAGCATGCTGCACACGAATTGATTCCTGCAAAGTAACCAAGCCAATCCAGAAACATGTGATGCAATGTAATGTGTAAATGTATATAAAGGAAGAGGTTTTCTGCATAACTTTGGATGTGTGGTACACCCATACCCACCTCCCATGCTTGATTCTGACCAACTCGGTGGAGCATTGCTGTATGCCAAATAAAGGAACTTGGGTGATGAAATCTGGAGTCAAATGGAGTTTTTTAGATCCCAGAGAACTGGATGAAGTATTCTCCCAGAACTGGACAAGGTATTCTGGATAAGCAGAATGGAAACCCAACTGCAGTTACATCTCAGACAGAACTCAGAAATGGGATGCGGAGGTAGCTAGAATGGGGTGTGAGTGGGTGCATGGCTAAGAGCACACCCATGTTTAGCACTGGTTCAGATGAAAATGAACATTTTATTGTCCGCTGAAAATTTCAACACATTTTGCTTTTCCTTGAAAAAATATTTCCCAATAATTTGGGGTTTTCCCCATTAAAAAATAAATAAATTGGACATTAGATTCTGATGAATTTTCTGCACACAAAAAAAAAGTCTAATTTTCTTGTCAAAAAGAGAGATCCTGGAAAGATCCCGGTTTACATCTGCTTCCTCATGAGCGTCACAGTCATCAGAACAGAGAGAAGGAGAAGGAGAAACTGGAACTGAGTGATAGGGTTGTGGCAAACAAACAAGCCACACAGAGAAACACTACAGTGACTGCAAAAATCTATGACAGGTCTCCACAGCTGCTCTTACACACACTCTAGCCAGAGTGAAGTGCGACGTACTGTTTAGGGCTTTTGTGCTGAACATTATTTCAGTATGTGAATAATAGATGAATGATAAAGCAAAAACATTCCCAGCCCATAAAGACTTTTATTTCATACTTCTCCCCTTTACTCTTGGGGACTGCCACAAGCAGATTAATCAAGAAAAAACAAACATAATGAGGGAACCATATTCATTATATATATGGTAAACAAGAATCATAACCGAATAGAATCAGACCTAAAAATGTAAACTGATAAAATACAACTAATTTCTACTGCACAGTTACACAGCCTCTCCAACACTACGGAAGCCAGCAAAATCTTTGTACCTGAAATTACTTCATAAGAGTAGCATTTCTTGTTCTCACACTTTGAATGCTATTCCCACATGCTTATTGACTTGTCAATAAATCAAACATCTGCACCACATGGGGAACATATTCTGGGGATGTGTCTGGAGATTAATTTTACCATTTCTGAAATCCTTCCGATCAAGAAAGAGTTTGGATTATTTCACCCATTCAAAGCTTTGCTTTAGAAGAGAAAAAGATTGCTGAAACAACGCAATTATATTAGATATAGCATCTTTCATACAAACTGTATCTCAAAAAATATCTTAGAGGTCACTAATGAAGTTACAGAATCCACTAGAAAGGTACAGAAATTAAAGAACACAGACAGTGAAGAAATGTTTTCAAGTGGGAAAAATAAAAAGAAGTAGGTCCAGAAGGTAGGGGTTGCAAAAAAGAGGCTCTAGCACCAAACTGTGGTTAAAACTGCATGAAAGGAAAGAGGAAGGACGGTGGTGCTTAAATTAGTGGAAGGAGCAGGGAGATGAGTAGAGGGAGAAATGGTGCATGAGTCGGTTTGGCTCAACTCCATGGTGCATTTTAAAAGCTGAGTGGAGCAGAAGGAAATTTGTTCTAAAGAATTATATAGGAAGATTTTGAACAGTGTTAACTTGAATCTTGATATCAGAAGTCATGCATATGTATGTGCAGATTCTTGGATATTTCTAAAAAAAGAATGGAATTTAGATGACTACATGTGTGTTAAGTTTGGATACACATATACAGGGAATCCATTTGTATGCTTCTTTTAAACTCCACTTTAAAAGAAATCAAATGAGCTGATCTTCAGCATTTTCTCAACACAATTCTCACTCGTGAGTTTCCATGCTGCAAGTACACAGGGCCGGCACTTCCATTTAGGCGACCTAGGCGGTTGCTTACGGCGCCAGGATTTTGGGGGGCGGCATTTTGCCGCCCTCGGTGGCAATTCGGCGGCGGGGGGTCCTTCCGCACTCCAGGTCTTCGGCGGCAATTCTGCGGCGGGTCCTTCACTTGCTCCGGGACCCGCCGCCGAAGTGCCGTGAAGACCGGGAGCGCGGAAGGATCCCCGCCTAGGGCGCCAAAAACCCTGGCGCCGCTCCTGCAAGTACATAGTAAAACAATTAGGGTTGAACAGAAAACAAGAATTCTGCTTCACAAAAATTTGAGGTTTTCAAGTTTGTTTTCATTCTGCCGCAGAATGAAAATGAGATCTTTAAATATTATTTTCCCTTCAAAACCCAAAAGATCCACTTCAGAACAGCTAAATAAAACACTCACTTGGGAGACCCAGGTTTATGTCCCTGTTCCAAATCAGTCAGAATAGGGACTTGGGTTTCCCACATCCCAGCTGAGTGCTCTAACCACTGGGCCAGTCTGGTATAGGGCTCAGTCCCTCTCAAAATTCCATCCTAGACCTCAGAAACCTGCCTGATGAAAGTAAGTTTTGTTTGAGAAATTGACATTTTCTGGAAAGATTCCTGCCTGGCTCTAGTTACAATTCCCAAAGCATTGCTTTCGGCATGCTTTCGGTAGAGAAAATCAGGAATGAAGATGATTGTGAGTGTTGTGTCAGAAGAATTCTGTGACCCGGACAGGTTTTATTGCCCTTGGGGAGGATAAGGGGTAGGACAATTAGGTAGGCTGAACTCCAGAGAACAGACTGATGGAATAGGCAGAATTCCAAAGATTTCTAAATGAAACCCAGACACGTAAAGTCCATTTGCACAGTAATGCATTGACAGCACTAGCATGTTGAAATCGCTTAAAAAAATCAGTATGAATAGTTGCTGTAAATGAAGGCTTTGGCAGATTTACTGTAGCGGTCCTCTCCAACTGGACCAGATAACACTACAAAGGGCCATACACCAGATCTGCCATGCCCTGAAGGGAGGGAGTGGGAACAGGCACTTCAGTGGCCCCATCCCTTCCATCTCTGCATTAACATAAGGCCCTCCATGAGGTGGTGATAGCTGCAAGGAAAGAGGGAAGGTCTAGGGAATTACTGTAGGTAGAGGGAGGATCATCCCACTTCCCCCACCAACCCTGATCAGATGATTAGCTCCAGGCTGCATTACACCCCATTGCAGAGGATCTCAGCATCCATCTTTAAGGAAGGTTTCATGTGGAGCCATAGAAAGTCAGTTAAAAAAAATAATTAAAAGCAGGGGCATGTGTAGAATCTGAAATGAGTCCCTCAGCCAAGTTATGCTTTTACTAACCCACCTTATTTTGAAAGTGTGTTCTCTCTCCCTCCCCGCCCCTTCTGCACCACAGTGAAAACTGCCATGGGGCTAGAGCAAGTATTTATTTTCTCTTGTCCCTTTTGGTTATAGCCATCATAGAAGATTAGGGTTCGAAGAGACCTCAGGAGGTCATTTATTCCAACCCCTGCTCAAAGCAGGACCAACCCCAACTAAATCATCCCAGCCAGGTCTTTGTCAAGCCTGACCTTAAAAATCTCTAAGGATGGCACCACCTCCCTAGGTAACCCATTCCAGTGCTTCACCACCCTCTTGGTGGAATAGTTTTTCCTAATATCCAACCTAGACCTTCCCCACTGCAATGTGAGACCATTACTCCTTGTTCTGTCATCTGCCACCACTGAGAACAGCCGAGCTCCATCCTCTTTGGAACCCCCTTTCAGGTAGTTGAAGGCTACCATCAAATTCCCCAAACACACACACTTCTCTTCTGCAGACTAAATAAGCCCAGTTCCATCAGCTTCTCCTCATAAGTCATGTGCCCCAGCCCCATGATGATTTTCATTGCCCTCCGCTGGACCCTCTCCAATTTGTCCACATCCCTGCTGTAGTGGGGGGGACCAAAACTGGATGCAATACTCCAGATGTGGCTTCACCAGTGCCAAACAGAGGGGAATAGTCACTTCCCTCGATCTGCTGGCAATGCTCCTACTAATACAGCCCAATATGCCATTAGCCTTCTTGCAACAAGGGCACACTGTTGCCTTATATCCAGTTTCTCATCCACTGTAATCCCCAGGTCCTTTTCTGCAGAACTGCCGCTTAGCCAGTTGGTCCCCAGCCTGTAGCAGTGCATGGGATTCTTCTGTCCTAAGTGCTGGACTCTGCACTTGTCTTTGTTGAACCGCATCAGAATTCTTTTGGCCCAATCCTCCAATTTGTCTAGGTCCCTCTGTATCCTATCCCTACCCTCCAGCGTATCTACCTCTCCCCACAGCTTAGTGTCATCCACGAACTTGCTGAGGGTGCAATCCATCCCATCATCCAGATCATTAATGAAGATTTTGAACAAAACCGGCCCCAGGACTGACCCCTGGGGCACTCCGCTTGATACCAGCTGCCAACTACCCGTTGAGCCTGACAATCTAGCCAGCTTTCTATCCACCTTATTCATCCAATCCATACTTTTTTAACTTGCTGGCAAGAATACTGTGGGAGACAGTATCAAAAGCTTTGCTAAAGTCAACATATATCATGTCCACTGCTTTCTCCATATCCACAGAGCCCGGCAATCAGGTTGGTCAAGCATGACTTGCCCTTGGTGAATCCATGTTGACTGTTCCTGATCACCTTCCTCTGCTCCAAGTGCTTCAAAATGGATTCCTTAAGGACCTGCTCCATGATTTTTCCAGGGACTGAGGTGAGGCTGACCGGTCTGTAATTCCCTGGATTCTCCTTCTTCCCTTTTTTAAAGATGGACACTATATTTGCCTTTTTCCAATGTTGGTTGTTATTTTGAGTGCAAGGATGAGAGTAAAGGCTATTAAGATACTGCAATATGACTCAGGTAGTCTGGGTTCAAACTCCAGTGTGGCCACAGACTTCTTGTCTGATCATAGGCAAGTCACATATGGTGAAATCGTAGCCTCAGTGAAGTCTTTGGAAGCTTTGCCATTGTCACTGGGACCAGGATTTCACCTTTCATCTGTAAAATGGGGATGATAACAAGTGTCCTATCTATTTAGATTGCAAGCTCTTTGCTGCCGGGATTGTCTCTCACTACATAGATGTACAATGGGGCTCTGATCTTGGTTGGAACATCCAAGTGCAACTGACATATTGATAAGTAGTAAGTAACATTTGCAGACAAGTAGAGTTTAGGGTTTTTTAAATGATAATTTCCCTCTTAGAGCAGAGGGTACTTGGCCCAAAATTGCCACAAACTTATTTATACAGATGCACGCATACAAAACCTTCTAGAGACCCATGAAGAAATGAGAATTTTGCGCAGACCATAGGGGTGGAGAAAGGAGAGGAGAGTCAGGCAGGACATGATGAGAACCAACATTTGCTCTTCCTCCCCCTAATTGACATGGAATTTAGGAATGGCTTTCTATAGCTCGAACAAATGTATTTAATTCTCTTCTGACTAGGCCAAACTTTTGTCTGCATATCCATCCACACTCAGTTGTCCCCTTTTGTGATGCTTCCCTTTTGAATCATATTTCTCAGCCAATTTACTAAAAGCTAAAGAAAATACTAAGCCACTGCCAATCTGAGATGATTTGCCTGAGAAATGGCATTTGAAGGATCACTTTCATCCAGGCTCCAAGCTGAAAAAAAGAATTAGTCCAATAAATGTATTGGAAGGATTGTATCACCTGAATCTCTATCAAGGAAACTTGAAAAGCTTTAGCTCCCTCATACCATTTCCAAGGCACCTCGGGAGAGGGAGTGATAAACTATACCATGCCACTGTAAGCAGGTTGTTCACTGAAGTAGCTCTTTAAGAGGGATTTATTTATTGATAAAGCATCTGGAAAAAATTATTAGAAGTGCAATAAGAAGGTGGAAGCCGCAAGAATTAAAAAGATGGCGGCAGTTCAGCATCCGTAATGCAGTCACTTATCACTACCATCCTTTTGCAAGGTTTTATTTTGAATTGGCCTTTGAAATGAAAAACATACTGTTTGTAGAGGATTTTTGCAAAGGCATTTACAGATAGCAATGCAAGTTTGCAAGCCCCTCCCCGAATGAGAATTCTAATTTAAAGAATGTATCTTATCTGGAGCTTTGTGGGGGACTGAGGGGCTGGATCTAAAGTCCTTGAGAGTCAATTATTAGTATTATTGTGGTGGCACTTAGGAGCCCTGGTCATGAACCAGAACCCCATTGTGCTCGGCGATGTACAAGCACAGAACAAAAGATGACCCCTGCTCCAAGGAATTTACAAACTAAGTAATGGGTTGCTTTCCATTGAATGTGGTGGTCTTTCCATCGGTAGCTTAGATTTTCTTTCCAAATCGGGAATATTGGAGAGTTATATATTGAGGGTCAGATTTTCAGAGGCGCTGAGAACTCAAGTGTCCAGCTGAAGCCAATGGGAGCTGTGGGTGTTCAGCTCCTTTGGAGTTAGGTCCTCACTGCACATTCCAAAGCCACATGCTGTATTCACAGTGTTCATTACCATTTACTTTATAATTATTTGCACTGCAGTAGCACCTGAGAGATCCCCTCAAGATCAGAGCTCCATCCTACAAGGCACTGCATGCACTAAGTGAAGCACAATCCAGGCCCCAAAGAATTTACAGTCTAGACAGACAACTGATTAGGGGAAACAGAGGCACCAAGGTGAAGTGTCTTGACCCAGGTTACCCAGCACGTCAATGACAGAACCAAGAACTGTGTCCTGCCTCCCAGTCTGACCAAATGGCCTTTCTGGATTGGGAATGTCACTCAAACAGCCGGCCCTATCACAAGATGATTACAATCCTTTACACTTACATCACACCTTTCATCCAAAGTGCCTTGCCAAGCACAAATTGAGTCTGAGAACACCACACAGAGCTTGTAACAATCAAGAGTGTGGGAGAAGTGGTGGTCCTTTACCCAAGCTCTGTTCCCCATCCCGGAACACTGGGATGTTTCTTACCATTCATGACACTAGTCATTTTATAAAGCCAAGAAAGCTTTGTCTGTGCAGTGACTCAGCTAACGTCAACATTGTATGAGAAAGTAGCTGACTCAGAATGAACATCCAAGGTCCCATTTCCCACAGTGGACCAGCCAGTTTTGGGTGGGGGAGGGGGGAGGGAGAAAATACAAAACTAGATAAGCCTGATCTGGAGAAACACAATGACCAAAAATACTGCTGAAGGAAAGAGAGAAAAGGCACCACAGCACAGCATGTAGTCATCACTTTGTGCAATGTTCCATGCCTTGTACTAAACAATGAAATGCTGCTCCCTGGTGAAAATGTAAAGTGGTACATGCCTATTTTTAGCTCGGGGGGGGGGGAACCCTTCCTCATTTATCCTGAGCATTAGAGCGAATTATAGACTACTTTTGTTCCGTGTTCCGTGTTACCTGACCTGTTTCCTCCCCGTACAAAAGTGTGCCCATCTTCTCAAAGCAGCAGAGGACTCCAAGAGGCACACATTGTTTCAGGACTCAATGGGTACTGTATATACCCAGGGCTGTATTTGTATTTATTTAAAAAAAATCCCTGTAAGCCTAGCATGCATAAATGATCTTCAGTCCCAGCAAGAAAAGACTGAGTTGATTTTATGCAAATATTTACTTTGCTGTTAAATAAAAGATGAGCAAATACAGCAGCGATCAACACAAGCACTTCGTTGAAAAATGCATTTGGTAACGTGTAGTAGAGAGATTTGTTACTAAACCAGTTCCAGATCATTTAGCAGCAATTCACTTACTTCTGAATTTGTCAGTGCTCACTAACCCAGTCTGGGCAGGTGCAATATTACCAATGCTTTCCTATTCAGATTACCAGTGGGTGGCTGGGGGATTTCATCATGTGTGGTAGTGCTCTAGGAATCACAATTTTTGCATCTCCCTCTCCCCCCACCCCCAGCCTTTGCCAATCAGCTCTAAGCAGCAGCATAGCTGGCAAGGAGAGCACAGCTAAGCAGCACAAAGTAGGAGACGTGGGATCAGGTGCAAAATGCCACCAGTAGCAATAGAGCAAAGACGGAACAAATTACCTAGAGGACCAAATTTCTGAGCTGAGTGAATGATGGCAAAAGGTTGAAAAAACTTCCCTCCGCTACCACGGCTGCTCCCTATATGGAGGTGGAGGAGAAGCAGTGGGCACGTTCCTTTGCACAGAATTGCAAGCGAAGGAGAATGTCTTCAGAGGCACGCAGGACAGTGAAAGTCAGTGGGAGGTGGCCACTCACTTCCCTTTGTGCCTTTGACAGTCTCCTTTGAAGATCACAGTACTGTCTCAGATTTCTTATTAAATGTGCTTAAGTATGAGATTCAAATGAGGCATTAATAGAAATGGATGATGAGGATGGGAACTCACTGATCCGCTGCCCTCAATTTGAATAATTTTAGCTTCCAGATATCGCTACTATGCAAAAATCTATTTTGTTTGATCACAAGCCAGAACAGCCACTGTATCCTACTCCTCCCACTACATCCAGACTTTGTGCGCGCTGCAGTAATTACCAATTTCCTCTAATGCCTAAATACACTGTAGCGGGTACCCCTGTATTATTATGCATGACTGTCAGGACCGTTAATTAGAAGGAACTGTGACAGTGATTAAGCCAGCCAATAATCTCAGTGCCATGTCCCCATCGCTGAGGTCAGATCAGAAAGTTGCAGCCTACAAAAACTACAGGTTTTGAAGTTATTTGGCACCAAAGAATGAACAGTTAGATTGTAATGTATGAGGAAATTATTATTTAAAGGCGGCTTATGCTAATCTTTCTGCAATAGACTAACTAGAGCGCTTTCCCTTCCAACTGAATGGTTATTTAACCACAGGGAGAGGAAGAGAATAAACATTCTGGCAATAGGTTTTGAAATAACCAGGGCTGTAATTTTGAAAAATTGAGGTTTCAGGAAGTTGGTCCCAGCCTTTTCATTCACATTAACAAGTCAATGCACTGTGAACCTCATTATCAAACACAGGTTTAAAAAGCGACTCTGAATTGGACTCAGCCAGGATTCGTGCTACACAATCAGATCAAGGGCTTTTGCTGGAGGTGTTTTAAAATACTCTGGGCCAGATTGCTCCATTGAAGACTTTGGGGTTCACTGGGTGTATGCCATAACAGGAGTATCACCATTGCTTGTAGAAATATTGTGGCTGTGTATCCTCCTCATCCTTTCCCCCTTCCTCCAGTTCTCTGGAACACTAAGGACCAGAGCCTCAGCTGGTGGGAGTGACTTGGAGGCAGTTATGTTCATTGACATTCACTGAGTACTTGACTCCAGAAGGGAGGAGAGTGCGTAGTAAGGAGAATTGTCACAACGGAGAGAATCCAAGTTATTTCTACTGCCCTCTCTTGGTAAGCCAACCAATACTCTTGGGTCCTCTCATTTCAGTTGTTCCAGACAAGACTGAATTTTGATCCATTACGTCCTAAATAAGCAAGTATTCCTACAATCAACGTTCATGGAAGCTATGAGCCCGAAAAGGGGAAAGAGAGACCAGGATGAAGTTGGAGAATTTCTATTTGTCATGAGGAAACAATTTGGGATCTCACATTTTGTGATATTCTGTGCCTTATGCGCCTGACCCAGCATTTGGCTCATTAATGGTAAGCGAAATCTAGAACATAAGAAAACCTAATACAGCACAATCTATATGACGGCAACCCCGCACTCCTGTTACCAGGAAGTCAAATAATTTAATATTCTTTGGGATTGCACTGATCCATAGAACACTGCAATGTCTGGATATAATCGACCTAAGGAAGAGAAATAAGTCACAAATGTGGAAGAAGTATCTCTCAAACTAGAAGTAAAGTTTTCAAAAGTATTTAAGTCACTTAGGCACCCAAGTCCCATTTTCAAAAGTGATTTAGGCACTAAGAGTGATGTTTTCACATGTATTTAGGTGTCTAAGGATGAAGATAGGCACCCAGTGGGATTTTGGAAGTTGCTTAAGCAGGTTAGGCACCCATTGAAATCATAATACCTTTGAAAATATGGCCTTTAGTGCCTACGTTACTTTTGAAGAGAAAGCCAGAAGAGATTGATGTGATCATCTAGTCTGACCTCCTATGTAATACAGACCATAGGACTTCCTTGAATTAATTCCTGTTTGAACAATGTTATGTCTTATGAAAGCATCCAACTTTGATTTAAAGATTTCCACCAACAGAGAATCCACCACAACCCTTGGTAAGTTGTCCAGTGGTTGATTACCCTCACTGTTAAACATTTGAGTCTTCTTTCCAGTCTGAATTTGTCTAGCTTCAATTTCCAGCCATTGCATCTTGTTATGCCTTTATCTGCTAGATTATTTGAGGACACTGTTTTATAAACCAGAATCAGACAGGGTGAGTATGGCTCTAGGCCACAGCTCCAGAGCAGGGGTAGTCTATTTTTGCCAAGGTCCAAATTCTAGGTTAAGATATAGTCAAGGTCCACACTCCAGATATAGTAATAAAAAAAAACCCACAATAATGATGAGTAAATAAAAAGATGTCGGGGTCAGTTCAAAAGCATCTGGCGATCCAGTTTTGGCCCACAGTCCACCTATTGACTACCGCTGCTCTAGAATTAAGAGATTCAGGCACTCAGTTAGAAACCCTCTGTCCCAACACTGTGCAGTTTGTAGAAGTCTGAGTGCATAAGAAATCATGACCAGGTAAGTGAACTATCTATTATATGTTTCAGAGTAGCAGCCGTGTTAGTCTGTATCCGCAAAAAGAACAGGAGTACTTGTGGCACCTTAGAGACTAACAAATTTATTAGAGCATAAGCTTTTGTGGGCTACAGCCTACTTCTTCGGATGCATATCGATTATATTAATGCAAGTCATTTTAACGTGAGATTAAAGATAAAGTTTGGCATGCTCATGGCTGAATTCATTGATATACAAGATACCTGCCACTAAGGAACAGCCAGAATAGTGCTTCCCAACTTGGGTGACAGATGCGCTAGCTTGGGCACTAAAAATAGCAGTGTAGACAGGGATAGCATGGGCAACAGCTCAGGTTAGCCGCCTGAGTACAAATCCACCCAGACCCCTCAGGTACGTACTCAGCCTCACCCGCAGCCTGTGCTACCCCCAGCTACGCTGCTATTTCTAGCACTCTAGCTAGAGCACAGCTAGCACATGTCCCTCTACCCAAGCTAGGAAGCATGATCTCAGCTGCAGTGTAGGCATATCCTAAGTCACTCCTCACGGATGAGCCATCCCTAAAGGAAGTAGTTCCACGTGCAGGTTTCGTACGATTATATCAGGACTTAATTTGTGTCCAAAGAATAAAACAGAAAGGCACAAATCTGGCTAAGAAGCTTGGTTTTGAAGTCTCAGGACCTGCAGCTCACAGTTCATTATTCCTTTTTTTTTTTTTAATTATTTAGCACTAACTTGAAATCAGCCTTAGTCAGATTTAGCACCTAAAATGAACTGCTCCACTTCTCGTTCAGCTCACTCAAATGCCTTTCTCCAGGTTACTCCAAGAAACAGGTAAACAATTAGGCACCAATGGAAGACCGATATTGCTAATGCTTTATCATCATGTTGCCTATGACTCCAAACTTCTCTTACATGCATGTAAGTTTTGGCTTTGCTAGTTTGGACTTCAGGCTTGTGTACGAGGGGTATTTTCCTTTGAGATATGAAAGAGTTACAGGGAAGAAAACAGCAGGCAAGTGTCCTTCCTTCCAGCCTTAATCAGTTTATTACTTCTATAATACATTAATACAAATTAGGGCTTATAAACAGATTTAGAGGTGATAACTGGAGCTCAGCAAATGGTGAGAAACGTTCATGGAAATTTTTGGATTGAAAAGATATTTTATCAAAATTGTGAATGGTTGCCAAAAAAAACCCCCAAACCCTAAGATGTTTTCCATTTTTCTGGATTGTCCTTCTCCTTTCCAATGGCAAAAACAGGGGAGGAAAGAAAGGGGTAACTGGGGAGAAACAAAAATAAACCTTTTCCCCCAAAAAAATCTAGCCCAATTGAAGGTACAATTCAGCACAAGTAAAGATGGCAGAATCAGGCCCAGAACAATTTCTTTCCACACCCAGCATCAGACACAGCCCCTGCCTCAGTTTCCCAATCTTCACTTTAGCCAAGAGATCAAGTCACCGGTCAGTACACTAATGAAGCTCCTGCCACTGTCAGTATTTCATTCCCTTTTCCAAGGGATTTGTCTATTGCTCGCACACACAGTTCTACATCAATCAAGACAGGTAAACCAGACCAAGTCTAACCTCCAGCCTGTCTCATAGGGCTCCTGCTGCTGCCTATGCAGCAGGTATCCCCAGCCAGGTCTTTCACCTATCTGCTGTGGTAAGCCCCTCTCCCAGAACCTTTCCCTGACCTCAGGGCTTCCAGGCAAGGTGGCCACCACCAGTATCCCTGTCCCCTCCAAGTTACTTGTCTTTTGTCTTAGGACCTGGGAGGGAGCCTAGTTAGTCATGAGCAGGGCTTTGTCTAACTCCCTCAAAGGGACCATCCCACTCTGTGATGGGGCTCTTAGTACATCTGGAAAACATACCACCACACACTAAGTCATGTAGTTACTCTGTGTTGCCTTTTTGGATCTGAGAAGTTAAGTGTTATGCCGGTTGGGTCTTTAATCCGAAACGTGGACTCTTACTGGAACTGATCTCATAAATTAGGATTTGCTCCAGCGGTGCCTTTGTCTTTTCTAAAAAGAAGCTTTCCATTAAATGGACTATAACTATTCAAATGCAAATAGTCTTAAATCTGAAGCATTACTGGGTGGATTATTTTTAATATCTTTATTGAATCCAATTCAATTGAACAGTTTTATTTAAAATGGGATTGCCTAGTTATTTTCTCCAGCTATGTGAAAGCTGACATACAGCAAGAATTTTGCCCTAGTGTATCTTTACAGATGACTCTGACCTATGAATTGCAAGAAACCTTTTACCAGAAATGAATTTCTGTCACATTGTTTTACATTTTCATTTTGTAATATGAATAGAACTTGCATTGTATTTTTCTCAAATGAAAAAAAGTCATTTATATACAAAAACCTCCAGGACAATGGCATTTTATCACTGCACTATGAAATATAACTTTTTAGCAAGATTTAGCAAGGTCATTTTCAAACTAAATATTTTAAAGCCGTACATCTATTTTGTACCACTGTACTCCTGATGTTTATTGCATAGAGATCTCCCCAGTTAAAATGAAAATTGTGGGTAACCCACAAACTGTATCAAGTCTACATCACACGAATAAATATAGAGATCTCTAGTTAGAATATATTTTTTCCTAATTCTCATAATGTTCATTCTCACAAGTTTAGATTGTTCAAGTCAAACCTAGCTAGTAATAGGATACGAAGGACAAAGAAAGCTTATCTACATATGCAATAAACAACACATCAGCCTCTAGTTCAATTAAATATGAGGCTTGTTTGAACATGAGCATTCTATATATTGCATGACAATTTAATGTCCTACACAACTGAGTTAATGACTGCATAACAACAAACATCCTAGACTGAAAGACTAATCCTGAGGCTACTGATGCTAGAAGATGATGAAGAAAGCATACAGCTGGTACCATGACAATGATATCCAGAGAATAATACTTTATGCGGGGTCTTCATTCCTGAAAATGGTCTGAAAGCTTTTTTTTTTTTTTTTTTTTTAAGAGTTTACTGGTTTCATGCAGAAAACACTTCACCCACTATTGAAGTAGAGCCATCTCTAGGGAGAATCTAAAGAATAGCGTCAAATTACGCTATTCAATGGTTTAGGAGGGACAACGGAAGATCACATCAAAATAAAACTCTAAGGAGAGTTTCAGAGAGGCAGAAATTAGCTACCTATTGAATTTAGCCAGGACACTGGGATTAAAATCCCTTTCTTGTGAAAAATACTATGGGACCTTGAAGTACCACAAGTGGTCAGAAGTCTAGTTGTACATCTCAGTCAAATGCTAGCATATTCAAAACTTCTGCTCCCTCTAGCCCCGTTCTGGGGTATTTTTTTAGTGCTTACTCAAAGGGAAAAGTGACATCCGACATGAATCACCAGCACCATGGAGAGAAGTATCCTTTATCAATTATCTGAGGGCGAGATTTGCAAGGAGTCAATGAGCAGTTGGGCATCCAACTCTCATTTCACTTTCAATGGAAATTTAACACCCTGTCCTGTTTCTTTGAAAAAAATCTCCCTTTAGTGTTGTATGGGGTTATAATAGACCACAGAGTTTCAAGTGCTGAATTATTGATACAACTCCTAGTCTGCATCTATATCTGAGTATTTGTAATGCGAGAGCCGCAAAATAAATGAGCTGTGATATGCAGGAAATATCACCTTTTCAAATAGAAAATAAAATAAATAATAATAAATGATAGCTTATGTTAAATAGCACCACAGTAGCAAGTGATATGGTTAAAATTGAAATGGCTTTTTCCATTTTCTGTTTTCACCTGTTATCTTAGAAACCCTGAATCTTAAATTAAATGGCAACTTCTACTGTAGCTCCGTCAGCCAGAACGCCTCTCACTTGGATCAAAAACCTCTCTCTACATTAGGCAGCTTTGCTGTGTTTCTTTTATTCACCTAACCTCCTAAATACATTGACATGTTAAGGTTGAGCAATCTTTCATAAGTACATAAACATTGTCTTGTTCAGTAGTTTTCCTATAAGTGGTAACCAGAAGAATGATGAATATTAGATGCTAATAAAAATACATTGCATGTGCCGTCAGGGAGAATGGAGAGCCCTCTTCACAATGACCTTTGAGTGTTTTGGCAAGTGGTTTTATCTTCATTGAGCCATTTTCCTTTCTTATAGCATCATGTGGTTATAAATGCACTCTGGCAAGACAGGCTCTTGCAATAGCATTAGTGTTTGGTAAGCCAACAAGATTTCTTCCATGTGTGTAGAACTCCATAACATGGAGGAACAGTTAAGCAAAATCTAATTTTAAAAAAGAGGATGATACCGTACTATTGAGTAACTCATTTAGGCTCTGTGAAAAGTTATTGAAAAAAGTCACATCCACTGAATATATATTTTCCAAAGATACAGTAGAAATATTCATAATGGTTTTTGAAAATGAAATATGTTAGCGTTTACAGTCACGATGATTTGGAAAAATGGAAGTCTTCAAAAAAATTTAAAAATTCTGATCAATAATGTGTATGGGAAAGGTTTGCAAATTAGGATGATTAGGGGAAATGTTATGGATTCACTAGAAACTTGAGACTCAGCCCACCTTTACTGAAAGTTTTAATAATATTTATAAAGCTGTCAAATGACCCTGGAACTAATCAGAGGAGAACCTAGGCCACTTGATAACTGTGAAGCAAAATGAAGTGAAAACTTCATGGGGACAGACAAGTTTCCCCTTGAGAATGGAGTTTAAATAAAGCAAAAAACTCATGGGATGTGAACTAAGGTAAAGAAAAACCCAAGAACCCACAAACCCCAAGATACATGCCGGAATTGACAAGTTTCACATGACTGTAATATGAAAATCAGTGTCTTCCATTTCTTCTATCTCACAGGAGTCAGAATGGAAGACTTTATTCTCTTTTGTATGTATTCAGCTAAATGGCCAATAGTGCAAATGGAACCTTGATATACTTGCACTGAGAGGAGAATATGGCTTATAGCAGCGTTCCTTTCAAGATAAAACTACTGTACTATCAGCAGATGGTCATTCTAGGAAATATAGCATTTCTACCACTTATTAGAGTCTCTCGACATACTGCCTCAGAATTTGCTGTTATCTCCATCATGGCATCTTAGACCTGATTCTGTTCCATTCTCAGAATCTGTAATACCCATCTGCACTTTTTTCTTATCACAGCTGTTTATCTAACTGGGTGGCACCATTTTGACCAGATACTCATTGTTATTCATGCCTCATCCCAGTTAATGTGGATCTTTTCCCAGTGTGCTAATAGTCCATTTTCAAACCATCTTTGATTCTTCTCCAATCGCTTCCTCTCTTGCATAAAATATAGGTCCTGACCAGCCTCATTCCCTGTGTCTTTCAAATCGATGAGCTGGCAGGAAGTTCTTCATGTTGTCTTCTCAGCATTACAGTAGAGGCTGTAAAGTGATGTGAGTTTTCAGCCACTCATCTCATAGACTCATAGACTTAAAGGTCAGAAGGGACCATTATTGTCATCTAGTCTGACCTCCCGCATGATGCAGGCCACAAAAGCTGACCCACCCACTTTCCCTTAACTCAGCTGTTGAAGTCTCCAGATCGTGATTTAAAGACTTCAAGTCGCAGAGAATCCTCCAGCTTGCGACCCCTGCCCAATGCTGCGTAGGAAGGCGAAAAACCTCCAGGGCCTCTGCCAATCTACCCTGGAGGAAAATTCCTTCCCGACCCCAAATATGGCGATCAGTAGAACCCCGAGCATACAGGCAAGATTCTCTAGCCAGACCCACATTTTACCAGCGATGGCACTTTATTACCTAATTGACTAAAATCACGTTATCCCATTAAACCATTCCCTCCATAAACTTATCTAGCCTAATCTTGAAGCCAGAGAGGTCTTTCGCCCCCACCGTTTCCCTCAGAAGGCTGTTCCAAAATTTCACCCCTCTCTGTAGTAACTTCCAATAGACTGGCTCTTCTTGAGAAACATATTAAAAATAAAAGTCAATAACCAAAAAGAGCCTTTAGAACTAAGAAAGTGTTTGCGAGACACTTTGTTCTTCTGTCCTTCAGTGAAAAAACCCAAAGCAACAACAAGGGTGTCTGGGCTGTTTAGAACCAGATCTTGCGCACACAAAAATTAGCAACTGGTATAACTTTATTCATATGAGTAGTCCCACTACCCATGTGAGGAAAGTTAAGCTTTGTAGTTGCATCTCTAGATCGTAATCTCTAAGGGAAAGCATCTTGGGCCAGATACTCAATAGATATAAATCCGTGTAGCTCTATTGACCTGAGTGAAGAGACCGCAATTTACATCTGCTGAGGATCTGTGTATATCCTTCAACTTCATATATCTTTGTAAAGTGCCAAATGAATGTTAGTGCTTTATAAGGGCTTGAATTTGCAGCCATTGGAAACAATGGTAATATTCAATGGGTGAACAATCAAGCCCTAAATAAATGCAGTAATCATTATTAAAATGTTCTGTGTGAAGCATCTATGTTCTTGTTCAGTGTGGAGTTTGCCAATAATGAACTGCTGCCAGCTGACTTTTACCTTGAAAGGGAAAGTTTTCTCACAGAATATGTACGCCTCATGCAGTACATTTTCTTAATAATTTCAAGTAGATTGCACATATGAATATATTAATGATATAATTTAATTCATTTTAAAAATAGATTTAATATACATATATATTCAAGCACTATGAAAGAATAATGTTGTTAACATAAAAAAAAGTGTACTATTGATCTAAAACTACTGCTAAGCCAGCAGCAATTAATCCTCTGGGAATACTGGGGTTCCTGTGTGAACTGCAGATGCTGATATTAAAGATGATGGACCATTCCACAACTGGGAGAAATTGGAGTAGCTCCATTGACTTCAATGTAGCTACACTGATTTACTCCAGCTGAGAATCCAGCCTGTAACAAATGCTGCAAGAACAACACTGAAGTTGGGATATGCCTGCATATGACCCAGGAGGGCAGAAAAAAAATCAATTGAGATGCAGTTATTACAGGACAACTCTGTATAGTATCTTCCATTTATTCCATTGACTTAGCTACCACTGCTTGGAGAGGTGGATTAACTACAGTGACAGAACACCCCTTCCATTGCTGTAAGAAACGTCTACACTACAGCGGTACAGCTGCAGACAGGGTGGCCAGGTGTCCGGTTTTCCACCAGAAAGCCTGGTTGAACAGGGGACCTGACAGTGTCCGGTCAGATCTACTGATCAGACACCCAAAGTCCGGTTACTGTAGGTGGAGGAGGCACTGGGTCATCACCCACGCCAGCCCCTACTCAGTCGGGGCCGCCTCAGGCATCTGCAGCTCCCTGCCCTGACTCCACAGGCAAAACCCTCCTGACCCAGGCAGAAAGGGAGGGGAGAGGAGCGAACAGGAGGTTCCGGCACTCCTCCTGGAGTGTCCGATTTTTAAATACTACAAAGTTGGCAACCCTCGCTGCAGAGCTGTAGCTGGCCTGTTGCAGTGCCCGGTGTGTAGACGCGGCCTAAGAGCAGTTGAATCACATGATTCTACCCTG
>NW_020699373.1:12105204-12137115 GCF_002925995.2 Terrapene triunguis | reverse complement strand
CCCCCCCCCCCCCCGGCCCGGGGAGCCATGCGGCACCTCCCCACCCCAGCTCACCTCTGCTCCGCCTCCTCCCTGAGCACACCGCCCCCACTCTAATTCTCCTCCCAGGCTTGCGGCGCCAAACAGCTGATTGGCGCCACAAGCCTGGGAGGCAGGAGAAGTGGAGCGGTGACTGCATGCGCGGGGAAGAAAAAAAAAAAAAAAAAAAAAAAAAAAAAAGAATTGGGGCATCGCTTTTTGGTGCCCCCAAATCTTGGCGCCCAAGGCAACCGCCTAGTTCGCCTTAATGGTAGCACTGGCCCTGGGCAAGAGGCCTAATACCTGAGGTGGGTGCATTCAGAGAGACCAGAAAGAGGTGTTGCTAGCTCTGTAACCATATGTACAAATATTTTAAAAATAGAATTGCTATCTTAAAAGTGTCTTCCATTTTGAAAGACTCTGGATTTCAGAGATGTTCCCTATATTTAAAATCAGACTGGAACCAGTAGTAACTCTCCAGATGGAAGACTACTGTGTATCTGTAATAAGTCTGCTCTTTTATATTTTGCCAGTGTGGGTTTGCAGTTTCTCCGGGTGAAAATAGCTTTTTCCAAGTCAGGATGTGAGCAAAGCTGGAAGCCATGTGACATACTGGAGGCACTGGCAAGAAAATCATGACCATCTGCAATTTTTGTTAACATTTTCAATTTTGAAATAGTTTAGAGAGATTCCACTTTCATGGACATTTTCAGGCGCGGGGGGTGGGAATACACCAGATTAAAATCTGTCATTTCCTCCTCTTCTCTCACTACTTATTTTTATTTATTTAGATGTATGCATGTGCTAAGAAGGGCACCTGCCCACCCATCTGCTTTAGGCACACTTGACATAAGAAATATACATCACAAAAATATACAAAAATACTGCAGTAAATTTAATATAAGCCTCCACCAGTAGTGCAGGCAATTTAAGCCTCAGAGCCTCCTTCCCCCATCTTTTAAAATGCCAATGAAAAAATATGAGCTTGAAGGAATTAGTTAAATATTAATTGATTTAATCTTTACATGTAGCGCTAGCAAGAATATTCTGGTCCCATTGAAAACGCCTGGCTCTTACACAGAACTGATGTCAGAAAATGCTTGTTATCTATCCCACTCTGCTGAAAAGTTTGTGGGTTTTTTTAAAAGAAAGACTTTAAAAGAATTTTTTAGCTCTCCTGCTGCACAGCAGCCTTCTTAGTAATTGAATCTATCTATCTATCGAGCTCAGCTCTCAGCAGCTATACTCAGGCACAGAAATCCCAGCACATTTGTTACTCTGAGCTCCTCTTTATACGCAGCACTGAACCTATCTATTGACATTATGATCTGTCACAAAGCCATCTATTAGTACATCAATTTCTGATTAACTTCTTTGTCTGATGTGGCCATTGATCTCAATAGCCCTAATTGACTTAAACAATAAAAGGTACATTTTACCACTGGTGAAAATGTACTGTGTTTTGTTAATCCAGAGCAAAGCGGATTAAAAGGGACATCCCTTTGTCAATTATTGCTCATTCTTTTTGTTTAGCTTCAACATTCCCCATAATTACACTGGCACCAATAGCCTAACCACAGTTAGGAAGTGTCATTTCCATGCTAAACCCATTGTCAAGTATGCTATAAATTGGCCATTGGCATTCACTGTGGGCTTAAATTTAGCATAAACGATTCTATGCTACAAGGAGCGGCGTGTTGGTCTTTTGTGTTCAGCCTAAATTGTAGGGCTGCAACAATCGATAATATGCATTTTCTTTACCCCCGCCCCTCCCCCAAACACTTTCCTATGGTTATCTTAAAAGGGAATCTCTAGAAACAGTAGAAAGTAGAAACCGACAACTAAGAAATACAGGACCAGATTCTCAATTGGTGTTGACTGGCATCGTTCCATGGAATATACAGAGCCTGATTCTCTGTTATGCTAAGGCCCCTTTACATTGCCAGAGCGAAGTATAGCAGTCTTTCTGTAAATGAAAATCAGGTCCACAGAGTATATGAAATGTATAATAGTCATTGGATTATCTTCAGCTCCATCTGAAGTCACTGACTGCACATAGTCTAGCCCATAGAATACTATGTCTACACAACCGCTGGGAAGTATAATACTCTGCATGGGTAGACATACACATGATAACTCTGCTCGAGCTAGAACTTAACATTAGCAGTGTGGCCACAGCTTGCACATTGCTATTTTAGCATGCTAGCTCAAGCAGAACTAGCGCATGTATGAACCACATCTCCCGGTTACTGGGCACTCACATCCTAAGTTCAAAGCAAGGTGTTTAGATTGCAAAGTCAAGTGCTCAAAAGCTAGCAAGTGCCATATTTACAGTTGCCTGTGTAACCTTCATTCTGTCCCCTTGTGCATCCATCCATCCTGTGTACTGAGAGAAGCAAAGGGAGTTGCACAGAAAGCCATAAAGCTGCCGTTTCCTAACTTTCACGTGCTTACCTTTGCAATCCAACTACCTTCCTTTAGCATAGATTTTTGTATGTAATTTCCTAGGTTGAAGAAACAGGTCCGTACAAATTCTGTTATGTTTAACTGTAACAAAATCCACAGCAGGGTTTGAACCCTGAGCCTTCAGTAATGCAGTACAGACACCTACCACTAAAAAAACAGGATTAAGTATGTTAACTGGTAGGAGGAGAAGGTGATGAGGATGGGATGTTGGGGCTATGTGCTGAATTGGGGGCAGGGAGGTGGGTGTTTGTTGGGGAACCTGGCCTGACTATCTGCCCTCTACCCCTGTTGCTCCAGCCACTCTTGCAGGCCCCAGCACAGTGTATACTGCTGTTGATGCTTTGGTGGTAGTATAGGTCTGGTTCTTTAAAATGTTTGTGTTTCAGGTATTACTTTGGCAGGCTGCCAAAATCTTCCTGAGGAATGCAAGCAACAGAAGGGAAAAGGTGACTTAACAGTTTATAACCCAGCTAAACCTGAAGGGAATTTCATGGAAGAAAAGGCACTTCTCTAGTCCAAGGGCTTTCTCCCTGCTGCAAACAATGAAAGAGCTCCTTGAGGGGAAAAAGGTACAGGAATCCTTTAATGGAGATTGTTAGGCAATTTTAAAAAAATAGACCGCTCTTATAATGAAATGTAGAAATCTTTTCTGTGTTCAAACTTTTAATTGAATCTAAAATATATGTGGGCAAACTCAGTTCTCAACTATACCAGCATCGGTCTGAAGTAACGCAACTGAATGCAACATAATTCCTCTGGATTTATCCTAGTGTAGATGAGAGTAGAATCCAGCCCATAATAAATAACACTTGGAGGGTGGAAAATGCAAACATGAAGAAATGACAAGGGGTCAAATCTGTGGCGTAAATCCATTAAAACCAATGGGAATGCATCAGTTAACTTTGCCCACATTTCACAAGTACAAAATGATGGAGGATATATAAGATTTAACCTTAAACCCATCCTCTTTTGCTGCATAGTATTTCAAAGAGAGAGTTTACTATTGGAGTACCTCTCAAAGGAACATTACCAGGAATGTCCACTATTGGTGAGCTGTTGCTAGTTTTTAGCAAAGACACAGAAGAAGAGACCATTTTGTTTCCAGCCTTAGGACTTAAGAACCCCTTTTTATGTTCAAGAAATGCCCACAGATTTGTGCTGCTTTGGCATTACTTTCAGCAGACATTAAAAGTTCGTTAGAACCTGCAGGAAAGGAACCATGAGGGTCTAGGGTGTTAACACCTCTGAATTGCCATGGGGGCCTCAGGCTGAGCTCCCCTGGGAGGACCTTGCCAAGCCCAGCCTCACAAGAGGTACCACCCAGCCAATACCAGTATATAAACCAGGACGCCATGTCTGAGCCACAACCCAAACTGCCTGCCCACCTCTGCTCCAGACCCTGCTTTTAATAGACTCTGATCCTGGTTTGTCCTCAGCTTTGCTATTCGATTGCTGTCTATAATGTGGTACCCAACCCTGATCTTCTGGTAACCTGACCCTGCCTGCCTCCCGATGCCTGACTCTTGGTTCACCCTCTGGCCCATCTTGGACTCTGTACCTGACTCAGCCTGAAGCCAGACTCCTGCTCTGACCACTAAGTCTGACTGCCCTCGTCCCAGTCATGGCATTTTCAATCTGCATCACAAAGTTGAGGAGTAAAAGGAATAAAGGCTGAAACACTTGCATGAGAGAAATCTGTAATACTATTAATGAGCAACGAAGATCGTGCCTAGATTTAATTTACAGAATCCACTCAGCTGAGATAAATCACAGTTAAATCTGGTGTTTCTGAGAAGTATCCAAAGGGCTTTTCCTAGTAGAAAACTAGAAGGCTTCCAGATAAATATTGAATTTACAGTTGGAAAAACATTCCATCCAAGTTTCCTCCAGGTAGCTTTGGAAAGGGTCTTTAGTTTATATATTAAAGTGTTGCAACTTTGTAGCTTCTGCCACTACCTTCTGAGCTGTCTGGCTCTTTTAAACTCCTCCTCCAGTTGGAGCAAGCTCTGTTGGTGGGGTGGGGCCCCCGGGCCAAGAACTGCTCCTTAATGCCTTTTATCCCAGTCTGAGGTGTATATACTCCATCACACCACACCATCCCCTTCTTCCCATCCCCCCATGCCAAGGGCTTTTTGTGCACTCCTGTTCTCCATCACCCACATTCAGGCTTGGGCTGGAGCTTTGGCTCTAGGGCCCTGCAAAGTGGGAGGGTCCCAGAGCTATCACAATTAAACAGCCCTTTAGCCCGAGCCCTGAGAGTCCAAGTCATCTGGCATGGGCCAGTTGCCGGTTTTTAATTGCAGTGTAGACACAGTCCAGGCTACAGCCAAGTCTCCCTAAAGAGCAAGTTAAACTGCGGCCTCTGCTATGAGTAGCCATCAGCAAAAATGGCTGGGAGATTCCTCTGCCTGTAGTACCAGGCAATCTGGGGACCCTAAATTTTCCTGTGATTTAGACTTTTCTGGGGTTCTGATTTCCACCAAAATCAACAGGGTTGTGCCCTTTAATGACTGGAACGTTCCCTGAAACTTTGGAACTGATCAGATGCAATGTTCCAAAGTTATCACGTTACACACAGAGACATGCCCTCACGTCGAGCGTTAGACCTCGCTTTGGGGTTAGTGAATTCCACCCAAACCACTACGTTAAAAAAACATTAAGGTTACAAAATCAAGTAGTCAGAACTCAGAAAGTACTCCCAAGTCCCCCACCCCAATCCCTTTTCACTCTCAGTCCCAATCTCCCCCTTCACCCACAACTTCCAGACCCAGTTTCTCTCCCCGCTCCACCTGGTAGCCTCCAAGTCCCAGTCTCCCCCAAGCTCCTTGTCCCAGTCTACTCCCCCGACTCTTCCTCAGGTCTGGCTTTTGTTGCCTCTGTATACACATTGGGCAGCTTCCTCCTCTATGAGAGTCCCTGACAGATCAGGAAAGAAATGGTCCCTGCTCTCAATTCAGGTGCCTAGACCAAGCATAGTGCACAGCAGTCCAGAGCATGCTCAGTGCAGACAGAATCCTAAGGGCATTTAGTGGCTACAATCTAAGTCTCAACTGAGCACATCTGCAAACTCATTTTTCAAAGGTTCATTTGACCAAATGTGGGTAGATTTTCATGAAGACAGCAAAAGGCACATCCCTGATACAAAGGCACATCCCTCCTGGCCAATTTCTACTCCCTGGTTCAAAGTATGGGAGCACTAGAGCTTCTCAACGGAAAAGTTCTCCGAATTTTTTAACATACGCAAACCAATGTATTTTCCCCCCTCATCTTGTTCCCAGAAAACAGCTGAACTGTTTTGGTTGAAATCCTCCCAAAACATCCAGCTTGAGAAAGTCACCCAGCATGGAAAATTTCTACCCAAATGGTAGTTTGGCAAAGTTATAAGCAACTGAAAACAGGTTCTTATAATGAGAGGTGTTGAGCAACCTTAATAATAGACAGTAGCACCAGCCCACTTTTAATATATCTTGCGGTGTTCTAGTCTTTTATACATGCAGGATTTGAAGATCTTTATGTTCCGAGTATAGGTGCATAACTGTTTCACAGTGACACCATCAGATTGGCCAGGGAGGCGAATTCTGAGTCTTGGATTGTGGCATTAGCTGTTGTATGCTGCAGCTCAAAATGAGAGCATGTGCATTGGCCAGCTCTGGTTCTTCACAGAACATAATGGAGCTTGGCCATCAAAACACACACACACACACACACACACACACACCTACCTTACCTAAATGGTAGATCTTGTACCAAAAACAGGATGCTCGGGTCATTTGGTGGGGAAAGATAGAAGAATCCCCTTCTTCCTACCCCCAGTACACTCACACAGTAGCAGAAGAGGATATCTACCTAGCTTGCAAGCGTGGAAAGCAACCACATACTTGGGGTGCCTCTCAAGCTCCCAAAGAACTAACCCATTATCTGGGAGCAGATAATGCTCCTCTTTTCGAAGGACCAGTTGTCTGGGCCCCATACAATTTCTTCTATCTGCATGAGGCTCCCTGGGCTTCTGGGAAACACCACTCAACTAGCACTATACCAGCACTTTGCAATATGGATTAAGAGGGTAAGAGCAAGATTGAGGCCCTAATTTATTTGGGTAGAGGATAGATTTACAACTTCATTGTTACTGTTATTTTTAACTGACTCCTTAATTGTATGTCCTGAAATCACTATGGGCCTGATACAAAGCCCTACCAAGTTAATGAGTCTTTCCATTGACTTCAAGAGGCTTTGGCTTGGGCTTTATACAGCTTCCATTTGTTTTGCATTTACGGACCTTAGACAAAATTAATTCCTGGTTTTCTCCCTTGGACTTCAATGAGCTTCCCCCAGGGAAAGGTCTAGTCCTTTGTCATTTCTCCTCCATTCTCTTTGTGTTAATTTATCTGGACAGGTGTTCTACTCTATCTACAATCTGGTAACTATGGACTGACTCCATTTAAATCAGTGGCATTACTCTAGATTTACACGTAGGCAGCTGAGAGCAGAATGTGTCCCTACATATTTTAGATTTGATGAAAAATTGAAACACAAAAAAAAGATTATAACAAAAGCCTAAAGAGTAGCTCGCAATCAAGAGGACATGGTTAATGTAACCGGAATATCTAGCCTGAAGTTAAAGATCGCTTCAATAATGTAACTACAATATGCACGCCCATGGCCAATATAAAGAAGATTCTTTAAAAGCTTGTGGCAGGGGAACTAATGTGACTCCTTCATCCTCAGACTCTTTATAGTTTGTCTCCTGTACTGAGATCCTCCAAGCAATCTGACTTTTGGTCCCCTCCAGCATCCTACAAAAAATGCTACCTCTGCCACAAGCCTGCTGCCTTGGGAATCCTCAAGCTTCCTTGTTGATGTGAGTTTCCTCCAGCTTTTATCTTGCAGTTCTGTCCCTGGGTGCCTTTTTCCTCCAGCCAATAATCCTGCCCCTTCTAATAATACATAGGAAAAACAATCCTTTTTCTATTAACCCTGTCTCCTTCAGCACCATCCTTCCTCTAACCACTTGCCCTGAGTAGGTATGAATGACAGAATTGGACCAGATCCTCAGCTAGTGTAAAATTAGCCTAGTTCCAATGAAGGTTAAGCAGTGACTTGGTCATGATCGATAAGAACCTACATGCAGAAAAGATTTCTGCTCTTTAACCTAGGCGTCAAAGGCACAACAAGACCCAGTGGCTGGAAGTTGGCATCAAGAAAGTTCAGACTGTAAATATAAAGATTTACTCCACTGGAATATCTTACAAAGAGGCTGGAATTCTCCATCCCTTAAGATTTAAAAAAAAAAATCAAGACAAGCTGTCCTTCTATAAAATATGCTCTAATTCCACTACACGTTATTGAGATTAAAACAAGAATCGCTTGGTGAAATTCTATGGTCTGGGCCAGACTTGATTATAATAATGGTACTTTCTGGCTATAAAATATATTAAGTTGATGGAGCTCTGACAGTTTACACCAGCTGAGGATCTAGCCCATAATGTGAAGTTAAATAAGACAATCTAAAAGCAATCGTTCTCATTAGATAGAGCATTACTGTAGTATTTTCATAGCACATTTTCATGAACTAAGGTGCTCAGTTTGATGCACAAAGTGTTCAATTAACATTATAGCATTAAAATAAAGCAAAATAATATGTTCACAAGTCAAAGTGGCAACATTAAAAAGAAGAGGTGGCCTGACATGGGGGGGAGGAGCGGGAAGAAGGATTTAAACAGAAAACACCTTTCAAAAATAGTCGTCAATAGTTCTTTAAACATGGGAGAACATGTACTGGAGAACAAGTACGAGCAGAAGATTTGCCTGGGCATAAGTTAGGTTAAGCACTGGGCAGTTCTCTGCGCTGAGTATTTTAGACCCTTCCTTGCTCACCTCCTTATTTTTTAAGAGTAAGAGCTAAAAAGGCAAAGGGGTGTGAATGAATAGGCACGTGTAAGTAGATATAGACAAATAATACTACCATGTTGGAGATCAATGGGACTACTTGAGAAGTAAGATACTACTCAATGTGAGTAAGGGTGACAGAAATATGGTCCTAAGTCATTTGCAGGAACTTATATTTAACTAGACACCGTTTTAGAAATAATCCATCATGAATTAGCATGTTTTTTCTTCCAGTATACTGGATTTGAGTTCAGTTTCATGTGCCTCATTTGGCTGCTCTCGGAGAGCTCTTACCTGTAGGGCTTGGTCCTGCACAGAGCAGCTGTGGAACCTGGCACGTATGATGAGCAACACAGGGAGTGCATGGGAATTCTGTACCAAGGAGAATGCTGGTATGTGGCTGACCACGTCATTCCTGTCCAGTAACAGGAGTAATGCCGCAGAAGGAATTTCATGGTTTGGTCATACTCCTCAAGTAGTCCTACTGGAGTTAAGGAACTACTCAGTGAGGGTGGCAGAAGCTGGCACTGTGTAATTTACAATCCTAGAGACAGCTAATACAAATAGGCGTTTTTTGCCTGTGCAGTAGCTGCAGGATCATGCCCAGGGACAGCATGTGTTTCCCCCCCTTCTCTTGTGAATTCAAGGAGAAAAATAAAAAAATCTTCATAGGATTCAGCCATTAATGGTGACAGAGTTTTGTCGCGTCCGACCATTTCCGGCCAAATATTAATTGAAATCTATTCCCATGCTCTCGCAACAGTGGAATAGAGCTCTGTGCCTTGGGAGGTGCCTCCAAGTCCATGTATAGTGCCTGAACTAAATTTGAGCTGCACATTATAATGTATTCAGTAGAGCAAGGAAGATTGCCCATTTTCTTTATCACTGAAGCTGACCAAGCACAAATCTGCCAGTATGAAAAAGGCACGATGAAATGTTCTGCTGTGTGTGTGTGCACACATGATATATAAATAAACATCCTCCTTTTCCCCAGATTCTGCAATATGATAATGTAACACAAATCCAGTAGCTCCTGCAATAAAATAATGTGCAACTGCAGTGCAATTTCTAACCAGTTATTTGCTGAATACAAAGGTCTACAAATAAAAATAGCATTCAAAGGTGCGCTGATAGAGGAGGTACTTAATTTTTGTGACACCTAATGGTGCCTTTAACATTACTCATGTCCAGGCACCATACACAAAATGAACCTGTTAAGAAGCAGATTCTCAGTAGCCTGACTTCAACTGGTTTTAAATGATAAATTGGTGCATAGTTAAATGCAAATAACTCTCTTTACAAGCACACTTATGATGAGTTAAACTTGCAATCCTCCCCACAGTGTGCAGTAATTATATCACAGCATCTTTTGGTTGAAGTCATTAATGTCCATAAATAAGAGCACTTGAGTTACTTACAACTACTTTGCATCCAATATGTTTGCTTCTTTCTTTCAGCAAAAAAAAAAAAAAAAAAAAAAAAAAAAAAAATGGACATCTCCTCACCCACACCTTTCTTTTCATGGAGGACAGAGGCACCAAGGCTTTTGTGCCACTCTTTAGGATTGAGAATTGTTGCGTTCCATTTGTCTCATGATTAGGCCAATAACAGAGGAATGCAAACTCTCGGATAGCTAAATTGAAAAGTGTTCACTTCTCCATGTAGGCTCTGACGCAGCTAAGTAAAATTCAAGCTCTGGTTTTCATTTTTCTCATTGTACTGGCGTATGAAGGAGCTATAAAAAAAAATAAACCCTGTCTCTCACACACACACACACAGTCAAAGCATGGACAAAAACATGAAAGTCGATGCTGACTCAAATTATATGAGCTTTTAGTCACACACCCTTGTGTATCCCTGGCTGACTCAAGCCAACCATTTTCCAAACTAAATTAATTCATAATGGTAAAATCAATCAGTTGAATAAGGTTATCTTCTGTTATTGCAAAGTATATGAATGGTGACAAAACTGCCTGGTATAATATTTAGGTTTAATGGCATCAAAAATGTGTCTTTAATTAATTAAGTATCTAGCATCACTTCCTGGAAACATACAGATTGAATGTATAGACTGATATAGAATCCAATTGCCTAATGATGTTTCACTCAAAGTTTACTCTACCACTAGTATTGCCATAATTGGCATTGGTACTGCAAGTCTCAGTTGGTCAAATTTACAGTCTGTCAATTCCGCTCTTATCAGATTGAAACTAAATAGACAAATTACATCCATGCATCTCAATGAAGCCAGTGGTATTGAAATGGTGTCAGGGTAGAAGGTGGCACAAAGGTGAAGCCAAGAGGATATAGGTCATTGGGATTTTCAAACGAGTATAAAGGAAAGTTGGGTACCTAACTCATGAGATTTGGGTGACTAACTCCTTTAGGCTCTTTTGAAAAATAGCCACATATATCATCTTGGCTCCAATTTTATACTAAAATGTATATATTGTGTTTATTATATTGGAGGTCTATATGCATGTGCATGCATACACACACGAGCATGTATATCGCCAACATAGATTTACAAACAGATTCATAGATGTAACAGCTTGAATTTAGGATGTGTGTGTGCTGTCGGGAGGGCTATGCGTGTGCACATACATGTATTAGAGCAGTAGCTCTCAACATTTCCAGATTACTGTACCTTTTCCAGAGTCTGATTTGTCTTGCATACCCCCAAGTTTCACCCCACTTAAAAACTTCTTGCTTACAAAAAAAAATCAGACAAAAATACCATTGGTTGTCACTCTCAGAGACCATCATTACAGACTTTCATGACCATACCAACAGAAGTCTCTGGCAATGTCGGCAATGTCAACAGGAAGCCAAACACCTCCTTTCAGTGCCAGCTGCTAATTTTGATTTTATACTATTCACATTTTGCTTTTTAAGAGGCATTTGCTCTTATGATATTCAGATTAGTTAAAAAAAATCACCATCCTGCCTCCTGAAATTGATGTGGTTTACATATTTAGACACCATCATGTTTGTTTTCTACCTGTCAAACTGAATTAATCTAAATCTAAACTCTAGGCCTGAATGTGAAAACAAAAATATTTCCCCCCCATGAATTGTGCAGTATTCGCACGCTAACTGGTAATCTGCATAAATGCTCATAGAAATAAGGTCCATCCATACACTGAAACATATGTCTTCAAGAATGAAATTCACCCCTGTGCTGAGGGCATGCACAAAGACGACACACAACTTTTGCCCTCACAACAGGACAATTGACACTTATGGGGAATGTAAGTGGTGTCTAGCCCTAGTAGAGTCCCCTGAATTTCACTCACAAAGAACTAAAGTTTAAGGCTGAGATTTCCAAAGGAACCTAAGGGAATTAGATAGCCAAATCCCCTTGCTTATCTAACGCATTTAGGCTGTGATGGGAAATGCAAGCCTAGGGGCTTGTCTACACATACATTTCTACAGCAGCACCACTGCAGCTTCAGTGAAGATGCTACCTATACCGAAGGGAGGGGTTCTCCTATCAGCATAGGTAATCTACCTCCCTAAGAGAAAGTGGCTGGGTCAACAGGAGAATTCTCCCGTCACCCTAGATATGACCGTAGCAGGGTTTAGATCATTTTAACTGTATCGAACAAGAGTGTGGATTTTTCACACCCCTGAGCAACATAGTTATATTGACCTAATACCCTAGAGTAGCCCAGGCCTAAGTTTTTAATTAGACCTGGTTAAAGAACTTTATATACAATTACACCCAAGACTCAGATATTTTCTATTTTTGCCAAGCTTGGTTTGCTTTAAATAAGGAGAACAAGTCACTCATTATTCACAAAGATACAGACAGTTGCTGGATATTCGTGAAAATATTCACAAATCCTGTAAGTTCACATTTTTCATCACAACCAATTATTCATTCGAAGCTCCAACTGGGAGCTGCATTTTTCACTTGTCATTAATGTCCTGCTTGCAACTTTCCAGTCATCGGATCAGCGTTCATAAACAGTATCATGACTTAAGCAATCAATCACACTGCAGGAAAGGCAAATAATGGAGGGTGGTGGGAAATTATGAGCAGCATATAGTCTGAATGCTATCTGCCTACACTATTCAAGTAATGAATACATTTGAGAGGGGGGGGGAATCAGGATTGGGTTGCAAACAATTTGCTTACCAAAACAGGAGTTACATTTGTTGTGAATATTATTAATTATTAATAATTAAGCCAGCACTGGCTTTTAATTTTCTTTCTCCTGCTGCATTACTGTGACCACTAAATCATTGCAGGTTGCAATGTGACCAATTTTTTCCATCCCTGACAAGCCTCTAAATCTCCAGGGAGGGAGAAACCTCTTTCTCCCTCCCTGGAGGTCAGCTCTCATTTTCCTTCCTTAGAAAGGTAACTAACTTTCTAAATCTTGCTGCTGTAAGGGGCATGTTATCTGTTGCTATAGTGATTGGAGGCTCTTGGTTAGTGAGTGATATGGCTTCCTGTTCGACTGTACCAGTGACAAGAACTTTGACAGCTGGGAGGGTGGGAGCGGAGTGGGAGGAGAAAGGAAGGAGGGCAGCAACTGAAGATAGAGAGAGGAACAGGAAAAAACAGGGGAAGAGAGAAGATAACACCAGATGGTGTTTACTAAGAAATAGTATCACCACTCATAAATGCAATTCTAGCGATAGGCACCCAGAAAAAACAAAGGAGAGGCCAAGGTTCCTTGATATACAGCAGGAAAATGGGGTAGGAGAAGAACATAAAAAATGGAAAGGAGTGGAAGGAGAAACTAAAAATTGAATAGCAGAGAGGGATGCTATATTCTGGGGTATAAAGAAGCTTCCAAATTGAATCTCTCAGCAACTATGGATGCCCCAATAAATATGAAATTCAAAAACTGCAATAAATTAGTTCCTGGACTTAGAAACTCTGAATTTTACCAGCTAAGAGAAGTTTTATGGCACTTACCCACAATAAATTGATATTTTTATGTGGCACTGAAGAAACTGAACTGTTCAGGGAGAGTTGTTTATTCACAGGCAAAAGGACTATATCCCAAATGTTATTCACAGCAGCCATTGGCAACTATGGCATTTTGGGTTCTCTGAGAAGGACATTTCTTATTGGAAGCAAAAAAAAAAAAAAAAATCTGTGATTATATATACAATCAATGACATTAACCTTCAGCTATTACTTGCTCTGACAAAACCTGCTGAAAGATATTCAGTAGAAATAGACTGAAGAGACTTAGAAACACTAAAGCAATAGGAAAATAATTTCATTCCATTTCACCATAGTAGGAGGGTGAATGATCTCTTGCTTCGGAGTTAATCCATACTCTGTCAAAGGGTCTGCATCTTTTTCTGTGCACCGCCCCATACTCAATCACTTTCTCCTCCTTGACTCCAGAATCCTGGATTTCTATATGTCAGAATTGTTTCCAGGTCTCTTGCTGCTCTGTCTAGCATATTCTTACTCCCATTTCTCTCCCATCACTTTCCAATCTGGAGGAGGACAGAAGATGCATACACTACCCCAATTGGCCACCTTTCCCCTCCAGTCCTTTTATTTTTTAATTGTTTAAGATAAATAATAGGATAAACTTACCCAGACACTGCCTTGCACCAGGATTCACTGAAGTGAATCCCATAATTCAAATTGGAGGACAAGCTACTATTGATACCACAAAGCACTTGCCATATGTGGGATTATGGGTGATTGAGAATCTGGCCAATTAGCTGTAGCTCTATCAGATCTCTCCCAATCCCCCTATTCTGTTTAGTCCTATAACTGGTGAAACTCATCCAGTGTCCATGTGTATTCTTTCACTATACTGTTATTTTGCCTATGTGTACTCTGAAATCATCTTTCACAAACTACATATGATCACTGTATATATTTAAACAGCTACCTACAGAAGACTACTATCCTTTTGAAGCATTACATTCAGTTTGTTGTGCAGAGCAAATCCTATTGAGTTTCTATTGCAAAATAACTTATTTTCTGCAGGCTAGGAAGACCTTTGAGACAATGGGACTGTAGTAACTACCCAGATTCTATATTGCTGCCGAGATGCACTGGTCATAGAAAGGGTGATGGAGAGAGCAGATTACAGCCCCTTAATTTGCTGTTCACCTCCACCGTAGCCTGATCCCTGATGTAGGTTAGATAGGTTGGAAGCTGCTCTAGCCTACGTAAACTGGCAACAGCTCTTAGTGGGCTGGCTAGCAGCTGGTACAGCTGGAGTATAGCTGAGGAGACAGAAGTGGCTTCCACTTCCATTGCACTGCTCAGATGGAATAAAGAGGACCCCATCTGTCTTGTAATCTCTGTTCCCCAATACGTATGGCAATATGACAACACTCCTTGACCATGTAACGTTTGATTTAGATTCTGTTGCTGCGCATTTGGATTGTACCAGTTTTAAATAGGTCAATTTTGTATAAGTAATGTATGTGGTTTGATTTGAATGCTCTTTAGCGGTAGTTCTTTAGTACATGAAATTGCTACACTACCAAGAATGACTAATAGGAAGGAGGGAGGGGTGATAGGAAAGTGTAAGAGAGTCCAATGCTTTTTGCAGCTTGGTCAAACTTCATAGCCCGTCTAACCCTACTAATTCCTTTTGAGGACTTGCTGTCAGAAACATGTTCAAAAGGCGATGAAAAATAGACACTACTTTGGAGTACATGAATACACTTTCAGCTGGGTGGCAAAATGATTTCCATGTTGAGTAAGATGTAAGAAAAAGAGTTTTGTGGGATTGTCATGTTCAGCACAAACTCTTGTGATCAATTATTTAAAGCTGAGGTTTGTCTTTTCAAAGAATAACTTTGCAAAAGACTTTGTTAACATTAATGGACCCAGTAACTTTCTAATGTCATTCACTGCCTTACATGGAGATACAACAGGACAAGTTAGCTTCCCCCCACCACCCTTTTTTTCATTATTTAAGCAGGAATAGTGTGGGAAGTTCATGAAAATATTGGGCATAACTAATGCTATATTTCAGGCATTGGTTCAAAGACATTTTAGCATAAAACTAATTGTGTTTCAATTTATTGCAGGTCAGGCTTAACAAGTACACAGATACATGCAGGAAACTATTATATGAAATGCATTACTTTGAAGTTCAGAGTCCTATTTTTTTCATGGTAAGTCAAACAAACAGAAGTAACTACTCTACTTTCTTCAGTCACTAAGACCTGGCCTACACTGGGGGGGGGTGGTCGATGTAAGATATGCAACAAGTCGACATATCTTATTCCAACTTACCTCCCGTCCTCACGGCGCGGGATTGACGGCCACGGCTCCCCCGTCGACTCCGCTACCGCTGCTTGCTCCAGTGGAGTTCCGGAGTCGATGGAGAGTGCGTTCGGGGATCGATATATCGCATCTTAACGAGATGCGATATATCGATCCCCGATAAACCAATCGCTACCCGCCGATACGGCGGGTAGTTAGGACGTACCCTTACTGTATGAGTATTGGAAACCAACTAAGATAACAATTGCCACCCCGTATCTGATCATCTAATCTGGTATCCTGGCTACAAACAGGGACCAAAACCTGATGCTTCAGAGGAAGGCAACTCAACACATACAAACCTCTCTATGATCGACCTATTTGTGCAATGTACAGAGGAGGGTGATTCTTTCCTGACCCACTTAGACAATTAGCCTATGTTCCAAAGCTTGAGATGCGTTTTCCTTCTGTCCCCATCTTCAGCTGACATGGCTGAAAATATTACCATTCATATAGTTATCCAGCCATTTTATAGATCATATTTCAAACTCACCTGAGCACCATGAATGAGCATCGCATTTGAGAACAGAGAAGATGGATGTTATTTAGTAACACTCAGGTGCTCATTAACTGGAAAAAGCAAATAAATAAGAACTGACAAATTCACTTGTATTGACCAAGTGGCACAGGGGTCCTCTGCATGGAAGGGAAATTAAGGGCTAGATTTACACAGCCCATAATGAGGTGCAGTACATGACTGCCCTGTTCCATAGATTCCCAGGAAGGAATTGTGGCTTGGGGAACAACAGTCCCTTCCTTATTCCTGTGGACAAATAATTTGCTACTGGTCCATATCATAAACAAAGTACTGCCTTCCCTGTGCACCCGAGTTCCACTCAATGGCAGACAGATTTGAGGCTCTGCTCACACCCCACCCAGCTATTCCAGAGGCAATCTGCATGAGCAGATGTGCAGCACCCTTTACACATCTGTGATTAGATACAATGTCCAAACAGCTCACATAGGGGCGTTCTCCCCTCATATGCCCTTGTGCAATCAAAAAAAATCTTGCCCTAAGGTTTCCATTTCCTATCCTGGTTAAAAAGATAACCTATCTTCCCGTATCTATCCAGCCATTCCTGAGACATGACTCATTTTTTATTTTAAAATAAATACAATAAAAACAACCACCAAAACAATCAGTACAAAAAATCAGTAGGCCAATCTTTTCTATTTCCCTATCAGAAGGAGAATTGACACTGGAGAAAAAATAATTAGTCTACTATTTTATAGAAAGTTAAATCGATATAAAAATCTATAGATTTATATAAGGTCAATAATTCAAATACAGCTCGATTTCACTCTGTAAAAACTTGACACAATTACTGTTATGAGACTGCATCCAGAAGCCACTCTTGCAATGCTCACTAAAGATTCAAAGTGAAACCTGAAACCCGGCAAAATTTGCCTGGTTTTGTGACAAAAATAGAATCTCAGACTATGTTCATCAAAAGTGTCACAAAATGAAGACCCAGAAATTGTATTCACTCAGACAGACTGCATTTGTGCAACAAAATCTGGGAATTAGATAATGTATAGCTAGCCAATTTGGGCTAAAGCATCAACCCACACACCAAGCTAGAGTAACCAGGCTTTCTCCTAGGGTTCCTCAGTACAGATTTTTCCATTCCTTTCCTAAATACAGAGCTCCAGAACTTCTTCACAGCCACTTCTGTGCCCTGGACAGTGCAGTGACATCACTGGCTTCTGCAATGCTTCCCTGTGAGGCTTTTTGGCCAGTGAAGCAAAAAAAATTGTGAACTTTCTGGCCATTTCCTCAGTCTTTGCCTATCTTTTCCCCCAAAACAACCTCTGAAGAGGAAGCCACTGATAAGCAGGGCTCAAAGGATCGCAAGAGATAGGGGAGGGAGGAGCAAAATGTACTTCTACCAATTTGGATGGTGGATCAAGGCAGAATTTGGTCTTTTTTGTACCCAGTTTTGAAACCCATGCTCATGCTGGTCAGCACTTACTCATGTAAATAATCTTACTGAAATTACTCCAGTGAAAGAGTGCTCACCTAGACAAATAAAGGCTGCATGATTGTGCCTTCCGCTTATAACAGCTGCTTAGAAACACATGAGTTTTGGGGTGCCCAAAGCACTTAGTGCATAAAGTTAGCCATGCAAATGTAGAAGCCACTTGGTCCAAATAGTCTCCAAGGAGCTGAAGAGAGAGACTCCATCTTCCTTTCTCACCATCAATGTGTATGTCCTTTCAAATAACACTTCAGTGTTCGTCTTTGATTCTCCTCCCTGAATTTAAGCTGCCTGAATTTTAGGTATACTCAAAATTTTGGGCACATCCAAACTGCATGTCTGTAGTGAACATGGTAACAAACGACCATGCCGCAGATGCCATGACAAGTGACTGTATAAAAATTAGATGTGAAAAAATGCTCTGTTAAGTTGCCGTATTTCTCCCAATTACAAATGCATTACCCAAGATTTGGCTCAGCTGATCCTAGCAAGGAGATGTTTCCAAGCTAAGAATAACTCTTCCGTTCTTTTCTAGCATATATAACAGGGGAGCAGAGGTATGAATTCATTTGTTGTTTTATGACAGACATTATTGCACTGAACTAAAAGAGTTCAGTGAACCTGATTCGCTACAAATGCAGTGAATTTGGAGAACGTATCTAACAATTAGGAAGATTTATTTCTGTCTCTCACATCCTTCATCTTGGGCCTTGGGAATTACATGGTCAAAAAGTATAGGCTGCTTTGGTGGGCTATGGATATGCAGTCACAACTGCAGTAGTCCTGAATTAAAAAAAAATATAATAATACACTTCACCATTTTCATGGCTTTATTTTATCCTCTACACTGCAGTTTAGTGGACACTGCAGTATCATTGCTACTTGACCTTCTAATTACTTTGTTAAAAATTGTCTTAATAATGAGCTCAGGAGGTATGTATCTGCCCAAGCGATAAAACCTCTCTTTCAGTCAGAGAGAGATACTGCTTTCATGGAATGAAAAATAAAGCTTCTGAGTAAGAAACAAGAAAAAGTGTACACTCTGCTACAAAATAAATAAGTTGTTCTATTACTCATTCTGTTTTTTAGCTAAAAACCTTTGTGCTGCAATTAATTTGTGCAGCCTGAAAGAACAATTAAATAAATAAGATTCAATTGCCTTGCAAAGTTCTACTTGCCTGGGGCAAGCAATTTTTTTTAAACAACCGGTAAACTATGACTAGGTTTTTCATTATCACCATCTTGTTTAGAATGGACGAGTACATTTTATGCCAGAGCTGCTACATTTTCATGACAACTCCCCCAATCTCAGCTTGCTTCATTGTCCTTGATAGATCCTGAGGCAATAACTCCAGAATAATACATACTGGGATGATTAAGATTTAACTGTATTTGAAATTTTAAAAAAAATTATAGCAACAGTGAGTTTTCAGATCAGGTTGTATAATGGTTTCCATTCTAACCCCCATTTTCAATCATGTATATATATATGCTTGTGAAATTCATATATATTTGGAAGAAAGTATTTTAACCATTTTACACGTGGGAGAAGAGCAAAGAGAAATACAGCCTTCCCATGATGACGATGATGGATTGATTTTATCAACTGCTCTATAGCCAAATTAGCAGAGGACTGAAAGGTTAATTTTGGCATGGAATTGCTTTCACTTTGGAGAAGTGCCTTTGCTTATACCAGAGAAAGTTGGTTTTGAATTGACTCAGTTATGAGCCTTTGAAAACAGCATACTGAGATTGCACTGTAGATTTTTTTTTTTCTGAAGTATGCAACTAAGATTTTTGGGCATGCATGTGTAGCTATCCTGCTAGGAAGCTAAAAGGCAGGAGTGATAACAGTGGATGGTATCAGAGAAAAAATAATCCATTGCATATCTAACTGAGCCACATAGCAAAAAGTATAATGCTTCAAGTTGGCAGATAGAATGAGGGCTCTTACAGGCTTTGGAAGATGCATCTGAGGAGATTCCCTGCTCTGATGCACCTTCTGAGCTTCATAGCACCTACATTTTGCAAGACAGCAGCTCACCCCCATGGATCTTCTACAGTTCATGGAACAGGGCATTCCAGTGATGTCTAACCCAATAGTTCCATCAATCATTACTATTTTTGAAAGTCAGAAAAGCTTTCAAGTCCTGAAGACTGAAACTCCTTTTTTTCTATCTGTTTCAATTAAAAAAAATAATAAACCTCGGAAATTCCATACAAAAAACTAAACTGAGAGAATATTACAGTTGCATGACTGTAATGCCCAGTTTAAAGATACAACAAAAGAGGACAGAACAAAGATTGTGCATGTAATAGATATACCAAGGAGGGCAGAGTAAATCTGCTTAACTTTGGCATTTCCTGGCTCTGTGTGGGGTGGGGGCAAGTATTTTGCTGTATGTGTTTACCTCATCAAGAGTTTAGTCTTTCAATAAACCAATGTCTTTTCTCAGCTTTTTATACATGAAACATTCTACAGATCTGGTAGTTAATGTATATTGTCCCTAAACATAATTAGAAATTCAGTGTCTAAGTGACTTTTTCCAATACTTATAAGTTTCCTGCTTTTGAAACAGCTGGAAGTTTTCTGTCTATTCATATTTTAATCTTGAGAAGGTGGTTCTTATATTGTATTTCTAAAGACTAAGTGCCTCTACTACTCTAAGAGTAGGACTGGGAAGGAATTGTTAAATTGTTTTTCTCATTTGAAAAGACAGAAGGTTATTTTGTTCTGAGTAACTTTTGACCGGCATTATGAATTAGTTATTGACTGATGAACTCTAGTTCAGGAAGTGTACAGCAATGGAAACAGAAATGTCACCCCAACAAACTCTCAGGCCTGGTCCACACTAACCCCCCACTTCAAACTAAGGTACGCAACTTCAGCTACGTTAATAACGTAGCTGAAATCGAAGTACCTTAATTCAAACTTACCACGGGTCCAGACGCGGCAGGCAGGCTCCCCCGTCGACGCCGTGTACTCCTCTCGCTGAGCTGGAGTACCGGCGTCGACGGCGAGCACTTCCGGGATCGATCCCAGAAGATCGATTACTTACCGCCGGACCAGGAAGTAAGTGTAGACCTACCCTCAGACTCATCCTGCTCTTTTAAGTTGTAACACATTTTCTAGGTTAAAACTATTAGCTGGAGTTTCCTCCAATTTACAAGTGCCCGATTTTAAGGTGCAATTTTAGGTCAAGCACAACTAGCAGCAATGTCCCATTAGCAAGCAATTAATTGAATCATGAACTTTAAACGGTTATACACGCATACCCAATAAGCACATCTATTTAGAAAGGGATGACATAAAGGAACGGTTTATATTGAAGCCAGGACATCAACATTCCAACCTACAAAATATAGTAATTTTCTGTAAAACCTTGAAAGCTGAAAGAGCAGACTGTCAGCAAAGCAACATGTTCTTGTCTCATCTGTTCTCATTTATCAGGAATATTATATATGCTACTCACACACTTGGGTCCTTTTATTTAGAACTGGAATCGGCTTTACCATTATATAGGTTTGCAACAAAAATCAGAGAATATTTTTCTGAATGGAATGGTACCATTAGAGCTGCACTATTGTACTGTGGTGGGGATCACATACAAGAGGCTGATAATGGAGTTGTTATATTTTTAGTGAATAAACTCATCTTTTTGATATAATGAAAGAGCAATTGCTTCTTTTTGTTGAAAAAAAAGTTTTACTATATTCGCTGCTTGCTTTTCTCTCTTGGTCTCTTTCTCTGTTTTTTAGCACTGTTCAAAGGTGTTGAGGGACAACCCAGCATACTGAACTTCCCAATTATTCAAAGAACAGATAAAGCATAGAGACCCAGAGAACAGCTTAACACATGGTCAGGGCAATGTGCCCCCACCCTGATCTGAAGGAACCATTTTTAAGAGTGAGAAGGCAGCTGAGCTGTCATGCTCAATGTCTTTGACTAATCTGAAACTGACCCCAAAGATGCCTGTGGTCATTGTGATATGGACACAAAGACCTGGATTTAGATCACTATTTTATTTTTCAACCTTTTCTTTTTCTGTATTCCTAATACACCCATGGCATAAAAATAGTAGGTTATGGTGCTGAAGATAATAATTTTTGTATGACCCGGGTTAGGTCTACTAATCTGACCTACAAGTTAAATCTTCTACATCCCCACTGTCATAACCCATTCAATCTGAATTTTCTCATATAACAAGTCAGGATTGTTATATTAACACAGGCACATATACCAAACACTGGCAAAAATGTTTTAAAACTTATTTCACTAGAGTTAAAGATAAGTTTGGTGTGTATTTTTGTCCTTTAAAATAGTGTCCTGTGCAGAATGTTCTTAAATAAAAGAACATTTCCCAGAGGAGTAAGTCTTGTTAGAAGACCCTTATCTGTTTTGAGTAATATAATGTTTTGTGGGAGAGGGGATAAAGAAAAGAACTTGTTTCTGGAAAGAGAGAGAAGCACTTTAAGAAAAAGGAGACAGGCTGAGAAGGAGGTTGAAAGGAATAAATGAAAGTCCAGCAGCTGGACAAGATAGTATGTAACTACAAAAGAATATTTTGGGTGAAAGCCTATGCTGGCAGTTAAAGGTTCTCAGATCTAGTTCAGCAGAAACTGATGACTGAAAACTCAGTATTTCAGTGAGAGGTAGAATTACTCATTGGTCAGACAAAAGCATCTCTCTACCTTCAAAGGAGTGTATAGGACATCTGTGGGTGTCATAGAATCATAGAAGATTAGGATTGGAAGAGACCTCAGGAGGTCACCTAGTCCAACCCACTGCTCAAAGCAGGACCAACCCCAACTAAATCATCCCAGCCAGGGCTTTGTCAAGCCGGGCCTTAAAAACCTCCAAGGATGGAGATTCCACCACCTCCCAAGGTAACCCATTCCAGTGCTTCACCACCCTCCTAGTGAAATAGTGTTTCCTAATATCTAACCTACACCTCCCCCACTGCAACTTGAGACCATTGCTCCTTGTTCTGTCATCTGCCACCATTGAGAACAGCCGAGGTCCATCCTCTTTGGAACCCCCCCTTCAGGTAGTTGAGAGTCTGCTATCAAATCCACTCTCACTCTTCTCTTCTGCAGACTAAATAGGCCCAGTTCCCTCAACCTCTCCTCATAAGTCATGTGCCCCAGACCCCTGATCATTTTCGTTGCCCTCCACTGGACTCTCTCCAATTTGTCCACATCCTTTCTGTAGTGGGGGCCCAAAACTGGACACTGTACTCCAGATGTAGCCGCACCAGTGCCAAATACAGAGGAATAATCACTTCCCTCAATCTGCTGGCAATGTTCCTACTCATGCAGCCCAATATGCCATTAGCCTTCTTGGCAACAAGGGCACACTGTTAACTCATATCCAGCTTCTCAGCCACTGTAATTCACAGGTCCTTTTCTCAGTCCCCAGCCTGTAGCAGTTCATGGGATTCTTCCGTCTTAAGTGCAGGACTCTGCATTTGTCCTTGTTGAACCTCATCAGATTTCTTTTGGCCCAATCCTCCAATTTGTCTAGGTCACTCAGGACCCTATCCCTACCCTCCAGTGTATCGAACTCTCCCCACAGCTTAGTGTCATCTGCGAACTTGCTGAGGGCACAATCCACTCCATCATCCAGATCATTAATGAAGATGTTGAACAAAACTGGCCTCAGGACAGGCCCCTGGGGCACTCCACTTGATACCGGCTGCCAACTAGACATCGAGCCGTTGATCACTACCCATAGAGACCGATGATCTAGCCAGCTTTCTATCCACCTTATAGTCCATTCCTCCAATTCATCCTTCTTTAACTTGCTGGAAAGAATACTGTGGGAGACTGTATCAAAAGCTTTGCTAAAGTCAAGGTATATCACGTACACCGCTTTCCCCATATCCACAACGCCAGTTATCTCATCATAGAAGGCAATCAGGTTGGTCAAGCATGACTTGCCCTTGGTGAATCCATGTTGACTGTTCCTGATCATCTTCCTCTCCTCCAAGTGCTTCAAAATGGATTCCTTAAGGACCTCCTCCATGATTTTTCCAGGGACTGAGGTGAGGCTGACCGATCTGTAGTTCCCCGCATTCTCCTTCTTCCCTTTTTTAAAGATCTCCACTAGATCCTGCAGAGTCCAGGACCAAATTCAGAGGGGAAAGCCATAAACTTGGTACCTGAGAACAGTTTGAGGGAGAACCACCAAATTAAGGCAGACTTAAGGAGTGGGAAAGTCCTTCCTGCGTTTCCAGCCAGTTGTTTCACCCCAACCCAGGAACTACACCTGGGCAGAGATTAAATATAAAAATCATAACTGGAGTAACAAATAAGGCTTTCTACCTTAATGTCTAGCTAAGAGTCCTTTATGACACACATTTACAAAGCTGTAATCTGGAAGCTTGCAGGAGAAAAGAAAATGGTTAAGTAAATGTATCATTTTAACATCCTTTTAGAATAATGTAATTAGAAAGCTTTGCCTGTTGTTTCTGAAACGACCAGAGATGCTGCTAACTGAATGAAATGCTGCATCAACTTTTTGATAGTTAGGTAGTAAAATATAGAAGCTCCAAAACTATATTGTGTTGTAATATTACCTATTTAAAGAAAAAAATAGGTTATATAGCAGAATTTACTTTACTGTATGGGTACAGTCCTAAGTCCTTTGTCTTGGGCTATACAAAATGCTAATAAATTCGGGCTTTTTCCTGAAGAAAAAAATTAGTCTTTTGATAGTGTTTTTCAAAAGTTCAAGACTTTGCTTAACTTGGGCTCCTAGTGACCGATAGTCCTTATACAGTAGTAATACCATGTAAATGAAAAAATACCTAACCAAGTTTAAAAAAATTGAATGGACACTTTTCTTCAAATGTGTCAATACCTATCCTGAGACGTATTAGGGAATAATCATGTAAATATGATTTTTCTCACCAAGATTTTTCTCTGATTTTTATACAGCATGTAAAAATAGTGTTAGGACAGCAAAAGCTTTCTGTATATAAAAATAAATATATTGGTATCTGTAACTGATTTATATGGGTTTGCCTCATTTGAAAGACCCATTTAAGTGATTTCATAAAAGTGTTTATATCTGCAATATCATCTCACATTTATCCAGAGGGGCAGCAGATGCTGCAGTTAAGATTGTAACACCATTTCCACTGTGAGGAGAAATGTTACTCCTTTCAAATCCTCTGAAAAAGTTCCTTTCAAATTAAAAACTTACATGCAAGGTGGTGTCAAGTTTGGCCAAGCTATTTGAAATATATAAAAATAGAATATTTTCAGTGTTTTTCCTGTATGGGAAATTCTTATAATGCCATGATTGTCACATCTCTCTCTGCAAAGGTGAAATATAGAAAATTCTGATTGGGTTTGTTCATTAGATTTTGGCAGGCACTAGTGCTTTTTGGCACTTTGAAGACGCCGATCATCATATTTTAAAACATTAATTTTTAAAGTAACAATGTACAGTTGGCATGTTATGGACATCCCAGGTCCACCACTAACTCTAGCATATCAAACAAGGTTTATAAAAGATGTCAGACTTGCCAGGTTTGCAGAAAAAAAAATTCTTTGGTTTCATAATTCCTCCAGAGATTAAGGAAAACATAGACTTTAAAAGTCAGGGTCTGTTACCAGTTTCCACATTACAAGCCCATTTTGATCATTCTACATAGACCAATCTCAATTAAATTTTTCATGCATTATCCTCTGCAACATAAGAATATTTTGGCCAAATACAAGGTGATTTGAATGTGGCATTTAACAAAAGGGTGATTTAACAAAACTTGCGATTCTTTTTATTCTCTCATTTTTAAAGTCTTCTGACAAGTTTTTGGAAAAAGTATATTACAAACACAAAAATTAACAAAAATTCCAACTTACTTGTATTCAATTTTCCTCTTTGACAGTAAATGACTCTTAGTACTTTTGGAATGTTCAGTGCTTAAATAAATATGGACCTTTGAACAATCAGGTATGCAAATACAGAGACTTTATAAGATGAATCAGCCACTTAAAATAAAAAATTCTCATACTGCCTACAGTCCCATTTCTGATCCCCCCAGATAGAACCCAAAATCAACACATTAATAGGCAACAGATTTAAAACAAACAAAAGGAAGCATTTTTTCCACACAACTCACAGTCAACCTGTGGAACTCCTTGCTAGAGGATGTTGTGAAGACCAAGACCATAACAAGGTTCAAAAAAGAACTAGATAAGTTCATGCAGGATAAGTCCATCAATGGCTATTAGCCAGGATGGGCAGGAATGGTGTCCCTAGCCTCTGTTGGCCAGAAGCTGAGAATGGGCAACAGGGGATGGACCAATTGATGATTAACAGTTCTGTTCATTCCTTCTGGGGCACCTGGCATTGGCCACTGTCAGAAGAAAGGATACTGGGCTAGATGGACCTTTGGTCTGACCCAGTATGGCCATTCTTATGTACCGTCCCCCAAAGATCTAATCTGAATCTATATCTCCCATTTTAACTTTCCATTTGGAAGTGCTTGTAAACATGATTCTTGGATATAAATATGAATTCCAATATATATGAAGGAGGATGGGTCAATGTAGTTTAAGAGGCACAGGGATCTGAGGTGGAATACACTAGAACAGGAGAATGAGATTTTGGGAGAAGAGGCACAAAAGTGTGACTCAGGCAGGAAAGAAATAGAAAATTAAAGAAAAATAGGTTTCTCAAAGGTAAAGCACAGGAAGGGGGATTTAGGAGTTACTAAAGAGCCTGCCTTCATCGCCTCAAACTGCTTCTGATTATCACAAAAGGTGCCCAAAAGGCCCATTTCTCTTGCCAAAATGCAGAGCTCTGGAAGATGGTAGGATGGTCCTCTTTAGCTCTGCCAAAAGAATGAGCTTTGCCGTGCTGGAGGGTAATTATCTCTTCCAGACCATCTGGAGAACTCAGCAGCAAGAGGGGAAGCCGCCTGCTGAGCAACACAACCAGGAAAGAGTGCCATCAGCAGGCAGTGGGAACATGCCTTTTTCCTCCAGAGGAGTAGCTGTGCTATGCAGTCAGAAAGGGGTGGTGGGGGGAAATCACTTCTCATCCTTTTAATATCCCTGGTGGACATTCCCGTAGACTTCCATTAAAGTTCCACTGGTCTCTCTTGCTGTTGAGAACCCCTCAACAGGGAAACCCAGGTCATCAGGAAAGAGCAGAAACATGGGCTCTTCTTTCGGTTAAAACCATCGTAATCAACTGGAACCAGTTGAAAAACAAAAATACTGCAATACCCAGTGAGAAATATGCACCTTTCTAGTCCCCTCCTTCCCTCACCAGTTGCTGAAGAAAGTGTCTGTTCATTAATATTGTAATGCTTTCTTATAGAAATCAAAGGATTTATTGGAACACTGTACGTAACACCTCCAGCACATCTAAACTTCCTGCACCCCATTCAGATGCAGTCACACAATTTCAACACAATTGAAAGATACAGCACTACCTATTGGTGGAGGTGTGGGCTACATTGATTATTACAGTATCCCTAATGGAAATGTCACTAAACCGTATTCAAATTCTTCCACTGATTTCTGTTGCTTTCCTTCTTTCAAACAGTAATGTCACAAATTCAATATGATGGAGTATTTCAGTGTGATTGGAGTTTTGGAAGAGAACCAGACCAGTCTATCACCGGTAGAACCGAATAGAAAGTATTTTTAAAAATTAACAAGCTATTGACACTTTTTTCCAAAATTAAATTTTTTTGGAGTGGTAGCTGCTGATGTGGGCTTGTGTGCATGGTGGGGTAATGCACTCTATGGGGGTATGATATCTAAAGCACATGTTGTGCATTATTGGTCTATGTAGACAGTGCTGGTGCACTTTAATGTAATGCTGGTTGAAACAGCATTATGGATTATGGAACCTTTAGTGCTCACCAACAGGTCTACAGACCAATTAATGCTCAACATGTTAGTGCTCTTTAGAAATCATACCCCCATAGAGCGCATTACCTCACTGTGTAGACAAGCCCTTAGACATGATCTTCCATTTGGCACGTTGCCCTTCTGTTGTCACTCTCCATACGGAGAAAGGAAAGTGGGTGCAACTGGGTACTGTACTGGCTTTTTCAATCCTGCCTGCCTCTTTTTCTGGCCTGGGGAGTGTGCCATAGCAATCCTTGCCTATTCCAGACTACTGAGGGGCAAGCCACATTTTTCCAATAGCAAAGGCCCAGCTGTCCAAAGAGACACTCCCTGAGCCTACCTTTCTCCCTGAAGTTTTCAGGGACAACAGCCACGCAGCATTTGAGAAAGAGATGCAGAACTGTGCTAAAAAAACTCCCCAAGGGTGCCAACCCCATCCCCCAAAAAAGCAGAACACAGCCCTGAGAAATGGCTAGGAATTGGAGAGCCAAAATATTAGCTGAGTTGTTAGACAGAAATTTGGAATAATACTTCGGGATTTTCCTCAAAGAGAGCTCAAACAGCAGGGCAGTCTGGTTGAGCCAACCTGCTGCTGTGTTGGCAGAATGGAACTGGCAGGCACTTCAGGGAGGTAGGGCATTCCCCTGCTGCCAGTGTCTAACAGGTCTGGTTCTGCCTCCTAGCTGGGACCAGGCTGAAGTATTGCCATGGATCTCTGCACAACAAAGTAGCTTCTCTGCTTTCTGTAGCTGATGGCAGGAATCCTCATCTGTGACGAAGTGGGGCTGTTCTTAGTGTTTCCTCTGAATACTGTGTGGGTGCCTCAGTTTCTGGCCGACACTCTGTCGCCTGGCAACTAATGGCCCGGGCCCTTCCCCCCTGCAAGGGGATGCTAAAGGTGTGGGAGAACAAAGGAATCAGGTGACCTCCTGGCCCAGGAAAGGAACTCAGCAGAGAAGAAGGGGCTGGAGGGGGTTTCAGTTTGGAGCTGGCTGGGGACGGGAAGTGAGGGCAGACGGGGTGGTCTGGCTCGCTGGGCCCCAGAATGGACCCGGCTGAGGGGTCCCATTCTCTGTACCTACAAGATCTGTTTTAGACCGTGTTCCTGTCATCTAATAAACCTCTGTTTTACTGGCTGGCTAAGAGTCACGTCTGACTGCGTAACTGGGGTGCAGGACCCTGTGGCTTCCCCAGGACCCCGCCGGGGCGGACTCGCTGTGGGAAGCGCACGGAGAGGCATATGCTGAATGCTCCAAGGTCCGACCCAGGGAGGTGAAGCCGTGTGAGCTTCTTGCCCTGAAGACAGTCTGCTCCAAGGGAGAGGAGGCTCCCCAAAGTCCTGACTGGCTTTGTGGGGAGCAGTTCCAGAGCATCGCCCGGGGACTCCGTGACACCATCTACCCTCAGAACTGAGGAGCGCCACAAGGCGAGAGGACAGACTGTCACATCCTGCAGAATAAAGCTGCTCTCAGCGGGATGGGCAGAGCAGCCTCCTAGCAAGCTCCTCACCCTCCAAGGTGGGAGTTGTAGGTGCCCACTTCCTCATGACAAACTACTGATGTCCAGAGGGGGGAAGCCCACCTACTTACATTGGCCCATCTTAAAGCTTACGCCTTAATATTTGCAAGTTCGTTGCTATCTTCCCCAAGTCTGTCTTTGGTATTTTCCCCACTGTCACGTGCCTGCCTACTTAGAGGTCTCTTCTTCTGCATGCTGAAACAAACTTTTAGATACACAGCCCTTCAGGGAAGAGACTTGTTTTGAATTATTTAATGGCTCCCCCAAGCCAAGCCACAACTCCCCTCACATGCCATGCCTACAATTCATGTACCTTAAGTTACAGTTAGTTTGCTCTTTTTTTTTTTTCCTTTGGAGACAAAACCAGTCTTTGCCTCCCAACATTCAACACCCCCTCACAGTAGTCAGATTCCTGCCTATGGAATCAATCCTCTTGACCAAATAGCAAGCCCTTCCCTCACAAAATAACCCCTCCCCCCAAAAACAACGTTCTCCCTCTTCCTAGAGGTCATGCTGCACCTCCCCAGCACACAAGAACAATTTCCCCCTCCAGTATTTGTTAGGCGGCTCTTCACCACAACAAGATTCACTTTCCTTTGCAGCCACCTGCCCTATTTTCCTGTGGCGAGCACCGCTCTCCAGGGAGCTAGGAGATGCTGTTGTGGCTGCTGGATTGCAGCTGCCAGCCAGAAGATTACAAAATAAGATTCTGCCAGAAAGCTGGCGGTGGCGCAGAGAGAGGAGGGACAAATGGAAGACTCCAGCTACAATCGGAGGACTAGGCAGGGGAAGCCTCTATTTCATTAACAGAATGACATCCCCCATCTCCTCCCCATCCCACAACAGCTGCAGGAAAGGGCCTCCCTGAGCCTGGTGGGGGGAGGAAGAGGTAGCCTATCTAGGGAGCCTCATTATTCCCACAGAGCTGCTGAACTCTGCAGGGGAAGGAGGCAGCCTCCAATGGAAAGACAACCTCTAGCTGCCTCTCCCTGGCCAAATGCTTCTCTGTGCCCAGTTCCCAAACTGAAGGGAGACCCCTCTCCTGCTCCTCCCACAAAACACCATCTATCAGCTAGAGTCAGTGTCACAGCAGGGTAGAGCAGTGTTTCTCAAACTGGGGTCGCCGGTTGTGTAGGGAAAGCCCCTGGAGGGGCCGGGCCAGTTTGTTTACCTGCCCCGTCCACAGGTCCAGCCGATCGCGGCTCCCACTGGCTGCAGTTCGCTGCTCCTGGCCTGTGTGTGTTGAGGGGAGTATACGGCCTATAGCTTGGAGAGCCACAGTCTCTCTTATAAAGAGTGCACAAAATCATGCCCGAGGTACGGCGGTGGACAGGGCCAGATCCTCAGGTGATATAAACGGGTACAGCTCCACTGAAGTCAGTAGACCTATGCCAAGTTACTCCAGCTGAGAATCCAATCCACAGACCTAGGCAAGAGAATCCCACACTAGTGAGAAGTACTTTTCAGTGGGTATAAACCAGGCTCGATTTGATTTAAATCACTAGTCAGGAAGACTCGATTTAATCATGGACTTCTACATAAAAGTGCATTCTTGTTCGTTGTTATAAGCTTAATACATATTCGTCACAACTCAGAGATAGATGTAGGTTTCATTTTTAGAAGGTACACACTATACATTTTTCAAAATAAATCACTAACACTTTTCAGATTAGTTTTACAGCTATATCAGAAAATGAATAATTGTTTGGTTATTTCATTTAAGAAAAGTAATTGAAGCAGATATTTATGAAGTCATTGGGAGGTGAACTATCATTAATATTTGGAGGATTTTCTTGCCCTGCTGTATTAGGAGGAGAACATCACCAGACCGACATTTAAATTGTTTTATTTAACTAAAACAACAATGTTATGTATTCTGGATTTTTTTTCCTTCAACAGCAAACATATAATATTTTAACAAAACAAGCATATGAATTTTTGAATTTAGTTAAACAAATTTTTTAAAATCAGGTTTGTTTTTGTTAAAATTGTTTTTAACTAAAATAGTTAAATTAAATATTTAAAAAAAAATTAAATTGACTGTCAGCCAGGTCAACATGAGAAATTTAAAATATTGCTTCTGCAACTAACTCAGTCGTCTTCACCTTCATTTTCCCGTTTGTTCATAATCTGGAAAAGAAAAAACAAGCTTTCCTGCTTTTTCAGGTCCCAAACATTTCTCAATTTGGAATGAATTAGTCCAAAGGAAGAAAATATTCTTTCTACACTGGCAGAAGAAGCTACTGCTGTTAAAAGTGAGATTATCACTTCAACAGTCTCTGAATCTAAGTGCTTAAGTGACTTCCACCAGTTCACTGGTGTGACTTTCTTTAAAACATCATCATCAGCAAACATTTCTTGAATGGTTTACCCTTAGCTCTGAAGTCTATTATAGTTGGCATTATGGAGGGATGATTGCTGGATGTCCATGTCATAGCCAACTCCTCTTCTTCAGCAGTTAAGGTTTGACCCTGGTACCGAGTATTGAGAATATTTGCAAGAAAATGAGCTGAAGATAGTGCTTGTCCCATTCGTTTTTTTAATGCTTGTAATTTAACTCTGTCATTGCATATTTCTCTTTAAGTTCTCACTCAGTTCCTTCCAAATTTCAACAGCATCAGCAGTAAAACAGCTATTTCCCTGCATTTTGTTCAAGGCTACAGAAATAGGCTTCACTGTACTCCGCATGTGTTCAACGTTTCTCTTAAGTAGGGTTACCATACGTCCGGTTTTTCCCGGACATGACCGGCTTTTTGGTAATCAAACCCCCGGACGGGGGGGAATTTCCAAAAAGCCAAACATGGCCGGGAAAAATACTCCCTGGCTTACCTTAGAGCAGGCGCCAGGGGCTGCTGTGCTCCCTGACTCCTGGGCGCTGTAAGAGCCGAGCTACCCGAGTGCTAC
>NW_020699373.1:11994394-12100204 GCF_002925995.2 Terrapene triunguis | reverse complement strand
TGTAGACTAGCCTAACTGTTTGGGCCCTTCCACATAATGAGGTGATGGGGAGTAGGGGACACGTCTGATCTGAATCTCAAATGACCCCATGCTTTTGTCCACAATAAGAAAATCGGAAATGGAAGGGAAGAAAAATGACCCAGACACAACTCACTCCTACCTCCCCCAATGGGTCTCTTAAAGAGACATCTCCCTATTAGGTACATGAGTTACACACACATACAGTACGTAGGCCCACTGCTGTAAAACAGCTTGTTTTCCTGCTTTTATACTGACCTAAAAGCCAGCACAAAAACACTGTATGACCATACATCACAGTCGGAGGTATAGCCACTTAACCCATTAGTGTACCCAAGTATTGACTACTAGCTAGCTCAGATATAAAGCACAGTTCAGAAGTCCAGTTCTTCTGTTGCTTACATTGATATACATCATGAGTAGCTCCAATTAATGCAAGAAAGAAGAGACTCAGGCCAAAAAAACCTAACCTCTTCTCTGCCACTGCCGTGAGCTAAACTAAGACCACTAGAAGGAGTCTAAGTAGTTGACATCTATACATTAACAACAAATTTGTGCCTAAAAGCCATTTCCAGATAGTTAATATAAGGGCTCTGAATGTGAGGAGTTCAGGATCTGAGATGGAAAATACCTTCCTACCCAATGGTACAGCTTTACTACTCCTTCTAACCTATTATTAATTCCTCTGAGGCCATATCCTGAAATGTTAACATCATAGATTCTAGCATGTTTAATTACTGACAGTATCTTTATTCAAATTAAAATGTATTAAGACTCACTATTTCTAACAACACTCATTCAAAAGTTATGGGGAAGCCCCCTTAAAATTATGTTTTTTAAGTCAAATACATTTTTTTAAATTTTTGTCTTCAGATTTCTGAGCTTTGAAGATTCACATTTTTCAAACTTTTCTCCTTAACCATGAGGGCTGGAAGCTTTAGTTTATTTTAAAAAAGCAAGCAAAAAACAATTATCATATGATCACTTTGCTGCAAAAGTTAAGGCAGTAAGAAAACAATATTAAAAGAGCACCAGATATGATGTGTGGGGGGGAGGGAAATCACAGGAGCTCATAATAAAATTGTACTTTACCTTATATTTGTAATGGTAAAGCTGGTCAAAACTGAAAATGTTTCCCCTCTCCACACTGCAAAAGCCAGTCAGCCTGAGCAAACCCATTCTTAGTCTGAACCAGCACATTCTCCTCCTGACCTAAAGTCACTATCCATATCTGCCTTTACCATGCTCCCAGTCTAGTTTAAAGGACAGGTCCATCCAGCTTGGCTGATGAGTGTTGATTGGCTGAACTGCCTGGCCTTTTAACTCTTTCCTGCCTGGTCTTGGATGACTGCAAAGCAACTCCACTGAAAAAGAAGTTTTGTAACTTACCTCTTCTTGAGTGACCCCATATGTAGAGTCTCCTTGATACCAGACTGATAGGATACCCCATTACAGGTACATAGACTGGAAAACTGCCACCATAGCTGCTTGGCACATTTATGTGTAGGTTATGATCCTGAAGTTAGCAGTAATAAAATTCAAATTCTCAACTGATTTCTCATCCCAACTGTAAAGACACCTTCAGCTAGCTATCTACATCCCTGACTCTGATTATGTGGCAACGCAGAAGCCCAAGAGTCCCCATGCAATTGGGCAGTATACTGTGACTCCTTAACACATGTTGTGTTTGAGTTCCCTTTTAACCAAACTCCATTGCCTATTAACCGCCCCTGGACAAGGTGAGACATGCCAGGGAAAGCACCCAGAGGACCTTTCTCACCTTCATCTAACAATTGACTTGGTAGGGAAAAGAATCCCTTCCCCCTTTCTTTAAAACACTCTTCCTAGAGCTATTTTGAGATTAACTATGAGATTGCCCTAACCATAAATATGTACTAGTATTACCCTTTTGCAAGATTTCCATACATGTTCAGACCATTTTGTTTTCCTTCACTCTAGCAACCTTACTGCAGTAATGTCATCTTAACCTGGGTTCTGAAAAGACCCTGTCCAGAAAGGGTCAGTGTGTGTAGTGGGTGGAAAATCATATAGCTCTGGCTTCTTTCCTTGGTCCTTTTTTGCTCTAACTCCCTTCAAGCTCTTGAATCCCTTGTCCCTCTCTAGGCTGAAAATGAACTACGGGAAATGATCAGAAGCTTCACAATAGTCAGGAGAAGCTGGACCAGGTGCGACTGGAGTGGAGCAGAAGCTCCTACTCTGGAGGGAGGAAGGATAATTGTTGAGCACACCACAGGTTCCAGCCCTCATTAGTCAGGGTGGAGACTGCCATTTTCTGATTGCTTTCCCACATTGCCAGTTTGCCACACCCTGTGATGACATCACTAGTCTCATATAAAAGCTGAACAAGTGTTACTTCTCTAGGGCAGTGTATGAGACAAGTAGGAAAAGTCAGGTGAGTGTGACTTTAATGTATTATGGGGGTTATGGTGTTAGTTGGGTAGAACAGTAAAATGTAATTATTTAAAACTAGTTTGATGCTTTTTAATTCTAGTATTAAGGAATGTTTTCTTATGTTGGTAGCAGAATAAGTAACAAATAAGTTATTTCTGTTTGGTGTGCATGTTATGAAACCTGGCTTATTTGCTCTCTAGAAAGCTAGCAGTAGATGAGGAGTAAAACATATTAACAACAGCAGTACTTAAACTAAGCTCTGGCTATAAAAATCTAAACCTGCTCATCCCAATGCCTTAGGCCTTAAGGTAAGAAACTGGGGACTAATCAGGATTCATCAAAAATGTAACATAAGAGTGGCCATACTAGGTCATACCAAAAGTCTATCTAGCCCAGTATCCTGTCTTCTGATAGTGGCCAATGCCATGTACCCCAGAAGGAATGAACAGAACAGGTAATCATTAAGTGATCCATTCCCAGCTTCTGGCAAACAGACTAGGGACACCATCCCTGCCCATCTTGACTAATGGTCATTGATGGGCCTATGCTGTATGAATTTATCTAGTTTTTTTTTTTTTAACCATGTTACAGTCTTGGCCTTCACAACATTCTCTAGCAAGGAGTTCCACAGGTTGACTGTGTGTTGTGTGGAAAAAATACTTCCTTTTGTTTGTTTTAAACTGATTACCTATTAATTTCATTTGGTGGCTCCTAGATCTTGTCATGAGAAGGAGTAAATAACACTTCCTTATTTACTTTCTCCACACCAGTTATGATTTTATAGACTTCTATCCTATCTCTCTTCCCCCCCCGTCATCTCTTTTCCAAGCTGAAAAGTGCCAGTCTTATCTCTCCTCATACAGCAGTTGTTCCATACCCCAATCATTTTTGTTGCCCTTTTCTGAACCTTTCTATGTCTAAAATATAAATAAATATATATATATATTTATTTTGTAATGGGGTAACCACATCTGCACACCGTATTCACGATGTGGGCATACTATGCCTTTATACAGAGGCAATGTGGTATTTTCTGTTTTACTATCTATCCCTTTCTTAATGATTCCCAATGTTCTGTTTTTTTGTTTTTGATTTTTGACTGCTGCTGCACATTGAGTGGATATTTTCAGAGAACTATCCACAATGACTCAAAGATGTTTCTTGAGTAGTAACAGCTAATTTAGACACCATCATTTTATATGTATAGTTGGGTTTGTTTTCCAATGCATTACTTTGCATTTATCATTATTCAACTTTTTATTTTTTTTTTTTTTGCGCACCCAGTTTTGAGAGATCCTTTCGTAGCTCTTAGTCTTCCTGGGACTGAACTACAATCTTGAGCAATTTTGTATCCTCGGCACATTTTGCCACCTCGCTGTTTGTTTACCACTTTTTTCCAAATCATTTATGAATAGGACTGTCCCAATACAGATCCCTGGGGGACACCACTATTACCTCTCACCATTCTGAAAACTGGCAATTTGTTTCTACCCTTTGTTTCCTACATTTTAACCAGTTACCAGTCCATGAGAGAACCTTCCCTCTTATCCCATGGCAGCTTACTTTCCTTAATAGCCTTTGGTGAGGGATCTTGTCAAAGGCTTTCCGAAAATCTAAATACACTATATCCACTGGATCCCCCTTGTCCACATGCTTGTTTACTTCCCTCAAAGAATTCTAGTAGATTGGTGAGGCATGATTTCCCTTTACAAAAACCATGTTGACGCTTCCCCAATAAATTATGTTCATCTATGTGTCTGACAATTTTGTTCTTTACTATAGCTTCAACCCGTTGGCATGGTACTGAAGTCAGGCTTACCAGCCTGTAATTGCTGGAATCCCCTCTGGAGCCCTTCTTAAAAATTGGCATCACATTAGCTATCCTCCAGTCATTTGGTACAGAAGCCGATTTAAATGATCGGTTACAGACTATAGTTAGTAGTCCTGCAATTTCACATTTGATTTCCTTCAGAACTCTTGGGTTAATACCATCTGGTCCTGGTGACTTATTGACTTAGTTTTGGAACAAATTGGTAAACTTCCTCTAACACTTTAATCTGGGACAGTTCCTCTGATTTGTCACTTAAAAAGAACGGCTCAGGTTTGGGAATCTCCCTCATCCTCAACTGTGAAGACCAAAGCAAAGAATTCATTTAGCTTCTCTGCAATGGCCTTATCGTCCTTAAGTGCTCCTTTAGCATCTTGATCGTCCAGTGGCCCCCTGGTTGTTTAGCAGGCTTCCTGCTTCTGATATAATTTAAAAAAATTGCTCTTACATGTTTGAATATTTGGCTAGCTGTTCTTCAAATTCTTTTTTGGCCTTCCTAATCATATTTTTACACTTCATTTGCCAGAATTTATTCTCCTTTCTATCTTCCTCACCAGGATTTAATTTCTACTTTTTTAAAGGTGGTCTTTTTGCCTCTCAATGCTTCTTTTACTTTTGTGCTCTTTTGGTTATTACTATGGTGTTTTATTTTAATTTGGGGTATACATTTAAGTTGAGCCTCTATTATGGTGTCTTTAAAAAGTTTCCATGCCACTTGCAGGGATTTTACTTTGGGTGCTGTAGCTTTAAACTTCTGCTTAACTAACCTCATTTTTGTGTAGTTCCCTTTTCTGAAATTAAATGCTACAGTGTTGGGCCACTGTGGTGTTTTCCCTGCCGTAGGGAGCTTTCCATTTTTGTGTTTTCTGTGCTGGTACAAAACATGTCGCTGATGTGGTTGAGATTTTTAACCAAAAACCATACTAGCTCTAAATAATTGTTAAATGGGTGAATGTCACTTATACTGTTTCAATGAAACATACTGAGAAGAATAACTAGTGGCCAAATTGTTTGAACCCATGAAACTGAAAATCAAGATTCAAAACCTTTTACTAATCCTCTAATTTAAGAAGCAATCGAGCCTTGGGCCAATCTAGTTCTTCTTAACCAGGTATGACTTGCTCCCAAATGTGGATTTTGTTAATTCACCAAAGGAACAGGCAATTAGCAATGTGAGATTGTTGCAGTAGGGCACAGGAGCTTCCAAATCCATTGAGTGGAACCCTGTTTTTAAATCTAACTATTCAGATGGGTAATACTAAACCTATACTCCTACAAATGGAAGCTTGAGGGGAAAACAGAGGTTGTGTATAAAGTATTACTATACACTATATATAAAAATGGTGTAGAGATACCTGATGCAGCTTAAAGTTGCATCTAATAGCAGTGTGACATGAGAAACTACCAGGGATTCATTTCATGACCTTTTTTTTTGGTTCTAGTTTCTTCCAACACATCCTCTTAAGATATTAATAGATTTATCAAGTTACAGTAAGTTAGAGGACAGGGTAGCAATGTGACAAAGTGGTTGAACTGATAACAGATGTGAAATCTAATTTTGAAGTGTGCTAATATTTGATAGCTGGTGTAACTCCTAAAAATGTGCTACCAAATCATCCTGGGAACTCAGACCAGTAAAAATGAACTTGACTACTGGGCAAACTAAAGCCAGGTTTAAAATCTAAATAAGCCACAAGTGTGGCTTTTGTATGGGGAAATTATCCTTTCAAACCTATTAATTCTTTGAGGGCCTAGTGGAGAAAGCAGAAGTGGTAGATAAGTTACTTAGGTTTTTCAGAAGGCTCTTGAGAGTGCTTCACAAGAAGTTATTAAGCAAAATAAACTAATGCAGTGAGAAGCAAAGATCTGTCCTGAATTCTAAATTGGTTAAGAGGAAACTGAGGATAAACTTCTTAGTCTGAAAACTGACCAGAAGTGAAGCATTCCACTGTTCAACATAGTTAATATTTCATGTACTAGGCTGCAGCAGGGGGTGAGCAGTCAGCAGTTGGGGAGGAGGAACTAATAGACATCAATTTTGGTCTAAAACTAGATGCATGAAGCATGTCAGTGATCTTGAAAACAAAGAAGCTAGGATGGGTCAAATCCATGTAATCAAATACATGATAATACATGTTGGGAGTCTCAACATCAACATATCCAACGGTGTTCTAAATATACTTTAGTATATTAGGAAGAGACCAAGAAAAAGTGTAGTACTGATTTAAAAAAAAAATATATAACACTGAAATGAATGCAAAAGGCTGAACTTGTATTGCTATGTAAACTGGTGTTAAAAGCTAACCTCAAATACAGTGTTCATTTCTAGTCATATATGGGAGAGGGAGAGTCAAAAGGATCACACAGCTGTCACAGTATCTAAGCCATTTAAACTTCCATATGAACAGATTAAAAAATTAGGGCTGTCTAGTTGTGTGGCTTTTTTTGTGTTTTTTTTTTTGTTTGTTTTTTAAATGTGGTGGAAATTTTGGAAAAACTATACAGGAACTCATTTAAAACTATGTACCTCTTACAGCAAGTTCTATAGGTTGGTAATGCATTGTGTATCATAGAATATTAGAGTTGGAAGAGACCTCAGGAGGTCATCTAGACCAACCCCAACTAAATCATCCCAGCCAGGGCTTTGTCAAGCCTGACCTTAAGAACCTCTAAGGATGGAGATTTCACCACCTTCCTAGGTAACCCATTCCAGTGTTTCACCACCCTCCTAGTGAAATAGTGTTTCCTATTATCCAACCTAGACCTTCCCCCCACTGCAACTTGAGACCATTGCTCCTTGTTCTGTCATCTGCCACCACTGAACAGCCAAACTCATCCTCTTTGGAACCCCCCTTCAGGTAATTGGATTTGATAGCAGCCTTCCTCCTCTCTTCTCTTCTGCAGACTAAATAAGCCCAGTTCCCTCAGTCTCTACTCATAAGTCATATGCCCCAGCCCCCTAGTTTTTTGTTGCCCTCCGCTGGACTCTCTCCAATTTGTCATGACATACTGGGAAAGAGCTTAGCAATGCTAAACATTTAGACTTGCATGCTAGCATGGTGGTAACTAAGGATAACTAGACTTGTGCTTCAGCACCCAATGCCCAGCAATCAGTTATTGGGTTAAGAACCTCATCTTCCCATATAAATGTTAATTCAGAACAGTACATCTGGCTCTACCCATTGCTGGAGACAGTATATTGCCATAGATGGCTATGGAAAGTCCTAATTTATATTTATACGGTGTACTAGCTCTTTTAGAGGCCAAACTAACACTAATGTGGTGATGTCTTGACTTCTTTGACTCTCCAACAAAATCAGAAGAAATGCCCATCTGAATGTGGGGGGGGGCAATGGGTGACCTTGAAAGTCGGAATAGAAATTCCAATTGAGACAAACTTCTCTGAATAAGAGTCTTCTGGAAATCAAATTCACATGGAAGTGGTACAATAATGGTCTGCCAAACACAATTCAACTGTAACCCTCGATATTCCCTTTTTAGTTTGTGTAGTTATCTCCATCTGAACAGATGAGATGGACTAAGGAGTCTCAACTCCTTTGGCTAAATAAAGTTACTGTTAGGGGGTTTGCCCACTACCTCAAAGTTTAAAAAAAAAAAAAAAAAAAAAAAAAAAAAACCTGGCCCACTGTGTACTGCTGACCTAGCCCTAACCACCTGTCAGAAGCAACCCTGTAACTGGACATACGAAAGGCTGACCCTCTGGTGGTCAGTATTTGCATACTCCCAGAGCTGGCCCTATCTGAGTGAGTAACAACACCTGGCCCCACTTACAAAGTTCTACACTAATCTTCCAATTAGGAAGGTGGGACTGACCTTGTGACCAGAACTAAAGAAACTAGCACCTCCTAAGTGATTCTTACACTTCTAGGAAACCGAAGAATTGCTGGGCATGTCTTTTCTCCTGATAGATTATATCATGTCAGGTGCAATATGCTATCCTCTCAAATTCTCCTGATGACTTCTTTCCTGGTAGATGCAAACTCTCTCCTTCCCCTCTGTGTATTTGGAACAGCACTTGCTACTATCTAATGCCCCTTTTTTTCACAATAAGCTTTGAAAGCAGGAAGGAGTCGATGGCAATCTTTAGCTTGTTGTACTTAGAGCTCTATCTTGCAGAGAATGGTATGGCTCAGGATAAAATGCCTCACCTTTTTCATTCTTTTCAGTGATATCTAACTTCATCATGTCTATAGACGAAAACAAAACAAATGCTGCTTTCCTAGAGACTGTTGATCAGGAGCATCAGGTAGGTACATTATTGGTTGCTAAGTAGGTAGAATTAAAGCAGGCTTGTAAACTAGCCTATATAACCACAATCAGATTGGGTGTTTCTAAAAGAAATACTTTAATTCTTCCAGAAGACATGGGAACAAACTACTGGATGAAATTCTACAGCCTGTCTGTTGCAGGACCAGACTAGGTCACAATGGTCCCTTCTTGCCTTAAACTAATTCATGTGTTAAACTAGAAATGACAACACAACCACTGCCAGAATGAAATCACATCAGATCTCTCTAATGTGTAGTCTTCAACTCTGGAACATGTTCCCTTTGGGTCTGTCAGAGCCTGACTTCACTGGGAGTTGAGCATAATTGGTAGCTGATAGTAGGGGGTCCCCAAAGCTTCAGCTCATGCCACAATCTTATCTATTATCTGAAGCTTTCTTGGGATTGGTGAAGGAAGAGTCCTACCTTTTTGTGTGTGATTGGTGCTAATTGTACCTACTGATCAAACTACTGTACACTATTGGCAAGCTTCAACACTGCCTACAGGTGTGGATAGTAGCACCTTAAATGAATCTAAACAAGATTGCTTTCCTGGACTTTATAGGCTAGTAGAGCATCTTAGGTGGGACATCCTGACATAAGTCTCTCTTCAGTCTGCAAACATTCTAGTTCTATCCCAGGAACAGACTTGCAAAACTAATTGCAAGTGATAGATTAGTTCTTGCTAAATTGCAAGGCCTCTCAGCAAAATACTTCTGGGCATTAAAACTACCATAAGGAGGTATCTGAAGGAAAAACTAAACCTTTGCTGGAGTCCCTGAAAAAGTTAGGTGGTACTGATTCAACAGCCCTAAGATTCTCAGATGGGAAAGGGTATCTGTGCAAGTGTTACTGAGAATCTGTTTAACCAGCTGGACTCTAACTTTCTTCCCTTTCTTAGAGTGTAGTGAGTAGGGTGGCCAATCTGCCACTGGTCAGCTCTACCTATGACAAGGTTTCTACTACTTACACTGCCACTAAAGAAGACCATTCACTCATCAAGTCAGTCTGTGGTGTTGCAGAGATGGGAGCAAAGACAATTGCTACTGCTGCAGTTGATGGTGTACAACCAATTCTGACCACGCTTGAACCTCAGAGTGAGTAATGCTGTATCTGGGTGATGGGCATTTCTGCAAAAAGGCATATTGGGAGGGAGCTGAAGGTGAAGCATCGTTTCCATGTGAAATAGTGCAGGTTCGCTCTGTATGTGCTGACATCACCTCCAAAGAAGAGGATAATATATTTTATATAGCATCCAAAACTACTAGGCAACATAGACATTTAAGACCAATCCTGCTCTGAAAAACCCACAATGTAAATAAACATGCAGACAAACAGGAGGGATGGCAGAAAACTATTAACAGGTCTTTCCTTATAGGTTTTTACTCTTGGCAGTTGGGTTTTGTCTTGACCTTTGGCAACTTTGCTCATCAAAACTGACAAATTCTGTCTTATTAGTAAATATGCCAAACAAATATTGCTCAGCTTTACAGTCAAATCTGTAAAACCTACAGTAAGTTTATCTACTCCTGTCCAAGTTGACAGCTTACTTACCAGCCAATAAACTGCTGGGTAACTTAACCAGCTAAAGCATAACCTTAAATACTACAGTACTGGCCTACAAAAATCAATTGCACACATCAGATGAAATGCAGCCAGCAGTACAGAAGGTAAACCTTAAGCAGTTTTCATTGAGATGTGGTTTTGCCAGGACAGATAAATCTGACAAATGTCCATAAATAAAACCACTGTCAAGACAAACTGGAGGATTGGGCCAAAAGAAATCTGAGGTTCAACAAGGACAAGTGCAGAGTCCTACACTTAGGACAGAAGAATCCCATGCACTGCTACAGGCTGGAGACCAACTGGCTAAGTGGCAGTTCTGCAGAAAAGGACCTGGAGATTAGAGTGGATAAGAAGCTGGATATGAATCAACTGTGTGTCCTTGTTGCCAAGAAAGCTAATGGCATATTGGGCTGCATTAGTAGGAGCATTGCCAGCCGACCGAGCGAAGTGATTTATTCTCCTCTATTCCTCACTGGTGAGGCCACATCTGGAGCATTGCATCCAGTTTTGGGCCCCAATACAGAAAGGATGTGGACAAATTGGAGAGTTCAATGGAGGGCAACAAAAATGATTAGGGGGCTGGGGCACATGACTTATGAGGAGAGGCTGAGGGAACTGGGCTTGTTTCTTCTACAGAAGAGAAGAGTGAGGGGGGGATTTGATAGCAGCCTTCAATTATCTGAAGGGGGGGGGTTCCAAAGAGGATGGAGCTATTCTATTGATAGAACAAAAAGCAATGGTTTCAAATTGGAGTGGGGGAGGTCTAGGTTGGATATTAGGAAACACTATTTCACTAGGAGGGTGGTGAAGCACTGGAATGGGTTACCTAGGAAGGTGGTGGAATCTACATCCTTAGAGGTTTTTAAGGCCTGGCTTGACAAAGCCCTGGCTGGGATGATTTAGTTGGGGGTTGGTCCTGTTTTGAGCAGGGGGTTGGACTAGCTGACCACCTGAGGTCTCTTCAGCCCTAATCTGATTCACTGTTCAGATTCCTTAATTTGAAGACAAAGGTCTTGCTATTGTCATGACTTAATGGAGAGCAGGATCAATTTTTTTTTTTTTAGATTCTAAAGGCAATATAGCAACATTAAAAACCAAGTTTGACTTACCGTAGCCAAACACTAGTTTGTAGGCCCTACATGAATTGTGGGATGATTGTCAAAATTGTGGCTCAGTTGTGGACAAGGTATGGGAAAATTGCAGAAAAGTAGTAATGGCCCTTATTTGCAGTAATTAAGTCATTACTGTTCTGCAATTTTCCACTGTTGTTGGGACCACACAGCTGAGAGTAGGGGTAGGGGGGGGTTGCTGTCAGCAGTAGCACAGAGCTCCTACAGGCAAAATTGCAGCAAAAGCCTAATGTTGCAGAAGCCTCATAGTGTGGAAGCCTCAATATCACAAGTTAAGTAGGGCTTTACTAACTTATAATTTACAATAGCAGATAATAAGGTGATAAGTAATAGTCAGCATGGATTTGTCAAGAACAAATCATGCCCAAACAACCTGATGGCTTTCTTTGACAGGGTAACGAGCCTTGGGGGCCAGAGGGAAGCAGTAGACATGGCATATCTTGACTTTAGTAAAGCTTTTAAGAGCAGGTTAGACAAACACCTATCAGGGATGGTATAGATAATACTTCTGCCATGAGTGCAGGGGACTGGACTAGATAACCTCTCAATGTCCCTTCCAGTCCTATGATTCTAAAACATTTCTTTCCAAACTGCCTGCATAATTAAACATTAACTTACTGACAGGCTCTTCCTAGAGGTATAGCAAGCCATAGACTTCTCACCCACAATCAGCTTATTTGTAGTATGGGAGCACCTCCGTGTCCTAAATGATACAGTCCAGATCCCATTTGTCTAGGTACTGTAAACATTGTAACGGGACCTCCTCTGACTTAGTCTCTTGAAATCAGTTGTCCCAGTTCCAAGCTTTCTCTGATACTCCAGGGAACTCTGCTAAAACTGAAAGGAACTTTGAGGGACTAAAGTTGGCTTTTTACAGTTGCAGCAGTAAACGAATATGCCTGCAAAGGACTGAACAAGCTGGAGGAGAAACTGCCAATCCTTCAACAGCCAGCTGATAAGGTAACTTTTTTTTTGTCAAGAGAACTATTGGACAGAAGGATGCAGCAATCTTACTTTGATTAGAATAATCTAAGTGAGTGGATTCTGATGTCATAGTCATGGGAGCAGTCCCTGGTCATAAGGCCTTGGCCAAACCACATGGCTGCCTTGAAACAAAGGCTGGCAGTAAGGAGCTGCCCCAAATGAAGGCTGTTCTGCTGGAAGAAACTACTAGTGGAAAATAAGGAAGTGAATTTGGTGCTGAAGCCTAAGACTAAAAAACTGTATGGACAGAGCATGGCACATCCCCCACTAAAACCACTCTTGTACCCATTCATAATCTGTTGTTAACACCACTTTTTTTTTTTCTAGGTGATCTCAAACACCAAGGAGCTAGTATCTTCCACAGTAACAGGCACCAAGGATGCAGTTGTCAGTGCTGTCACAGAAGCAAAGGATGTAGTAACTGGAATGATGGGCAAGACAAAAGAGACTGTGCAGGGTAGTATGGATGCCACCAGATCTGTAATGACTAGCAGCATGAGTGCTGTCATGGAATCCAGTGTGGGGCAGAAGGTTGTGAGCAGCATTGACACATTGCTGGGGAAATCAGAGGAACTGGTGGACTTCTACCTCCCAATAACAGATGAAGAATTAGGTCAGTGCACTCTTCCCAGTACACTAAATCTAGGAGATAGAACCCTGACTTCCTGGAGAATCTCAATTTTTCTAATGTTAAATGTCTAATCATACCTTAATTGTATAATTATCTGCCACTTACAGTATCTTCACAAACATCCCTCCCATAAAGCATGCATTCCACCGGGAGTGGGGGAGGGTGTTGGCATGCAGGATCAGAACTACAACTCTGACTCTACCAAAATGAACATACATCTCTAATCTCAAGATGCTACTTAACATGTCTTCACTGAGGCTACCTGGTGCAGCCTTTGAGCTTCTGGCCCATAACATGGGGCTGATTGGCATGGCTTCCTAGTACTGCATTGTCTGCAGCAAACTTGAGTTAATTTAGGATTTCAGGGGTGGGTGTATACCTGCAGGTACTACAGAGCTGATGGTGACTGTTCACACATCTAGGTCTCTACCATCCCAAAGCTTACTGAATACAATAGATGCTAAAGCTTTATTTACTGCTCCTGTTCCCCTTCCTTTTCTAAACAGGTGAGTACCATGCAGGTGTTGATCCACTGTAGCCCATCTTATGTAATGCTTTCTATAAAATCTCTTAAGTGCATAGATTTCCCAGTTGGTCTGGACTCTGAATACAGGGTATTTTAGCAGCATGAACTCTTAACTAGTAGATCAGCTCTCAAAGGCAGTTCCTTAATCTGGATAACCTGTCAGACCTTTCCAATGATTATCTTTTAGCCTGCTAGTCCACTAGATAATGACTTCCCCCTTCCCCCATCTTGTACTAAAGCTATTTAAAGAGGCTGACCTGAGACAGGCTGCAGGCACTTTGTTGTAACTGGAATAGCCCCTATTCTACGCTGTCATTGGGAGTCTGCTTCTTACTACACTAGTACACAAATACTAATCCTCTAGTGACTAGATTAACACAAACACCTGTCCTTGGCTGTAAATTACTGATCCTATTTTAGTTCAATTATGTGGCCTTGTTGGCCCTTTGATGTATCAAATGAAATCCTCTGGGTACTGAGTTAACTAAGAATGTGTTTGTGCTGCACAAGCCCAAATTGGGGAAAGGATTCCTAGCACCAAGGAGTGATTACAACAGATCAAAATTATGGCCTCCTGCCCCCACCCCCATCACCATGGTACTTCATCTGACTCTCAGCCTTGACTAGGATTAAACCTTGTTCTTCTCATTCCTTTCAGTTAAGCTTGCAACATCTCTGGAGGGGTTTGAAGTGGCCTCAGTAGAGCAGCAGAGACAGCCAAAGAGTTACTATGTACGTTTGGGTTCCCTTTCAACCAAACTCCGCCAACGGGCCTACCAGCACTCCCTGGGCAAGGTGAAACAAGTTGGACAAAGTACAAAGGAGGCCCTCTTCCAGCTTCAGCAAACCATTGATCTGGTAGGGAATGCAAATCATAGGGGGGGAGGGGTTCCCCCTAAAAGCATTGTCATGGAGTTGTATAGTGATGAATGCTATATATGAATAGCTTTCTGTTGGATGCCTATATTTGCCTACAATAGCAAGGCTTAGAGCATTGTCGCTGTGGTGGTACAGCCTGCTTCTTCACAGGTCAGTCTGTAAAAGCAAGAGGGATTGGAGAGGTGGAGAAATACTACTTCCTCAGGATTTGCTGCCAATTTTTTTTAATCTTGCAAATACTTTCAGATTCACCTGTCATGTGGTGCATGTATCTACTAAGGAAATAGAGGCAAGCAAAAAGCTCTCAACCATAAGCAGGGCCCCATGTACTCACTTTCCCAGCCATGTCTTGTGAAATCCAGCCTCTGCTCCAGAGTCTGATTCAGTTTAAACTGATTCTGACACTTCCAGTGTTGCCATCAAATCCTGGGGACAAGAAATTGATCTAAAAGCATCTCTTGCAGACCACCTAAATCACACCTTCTAAAACACAAACTGCCCCTTGAGATCTGAGTACACTAAAACGTGAGATGCCAACACATCCAATTGCTAAACACTTCAGTAGACTAAACAAACGTTCTTACACAAGATGTTGCCTTTCATGTCTCCCAGGTAAGATATAAAAGACACAGCCATTGTACTGACACACATTCCATTTTGTAGCTGGTTCACTTAAACTTCTAGTCAAAATGAAGCTGTAGCAGAAGTTTAGCCTGGCTCACAGCACACTGCAGAACTCTATTTCTCCCCCATGTACTCTGCAAGATGGTCTTGTCTTACGATAGTCAACAGACCTGTAATGAGCTGTGATTCTCATGAATGTTTCCATGAAAACATTTAGTATGATATACAGGACAACTTATGACATGGGATGGGGAGAGCTCAGATGTCTCCTGTCAGTCTTTTATTTTAAAATATCCATCACTTGGCATATTCCAGAGGACATTTTTTTCCCCCTTAGTCCCGCCTCTGGCTGGGTGATCTACCAATAACCAGAGGAGCCATCACCCCAAGGCAGCAGAAGCATTCCCAACCTTTTTGTATTGAGTGACAGAATTTTGACAGGAATCCACAGCCCTCTAAAGACATTACTGTTTCTCACTGAAGTCAGACTTCAAGCATCTCGTTTTTTTTTTTCTTTTCTTTTAATCTCTCCAGATTGACTATGCTAAAGAGGCTGTGGGTCTGAAGCTTCATGATGGCCAAGAGAAGCTGAATCAAATGTGGCAGGAGTGGAGCAGGAGGGAGATAGGAGCAAATGAGGACAAAGACTCTGCAAAGCCAGAGGTATCACCCTTACTGAAGAACAGTCTAGAATTATTTGAGGTTAACTCTAGTGTTTAAATCACAGGACTATTAGTAGTTAAATTTAGAGGTAGTATTCAGATGTCATGCATTCAACCGTGCACTCTAATTATAATGTATGAATGTTTTTTATACATGGGTTTTTCTCCCATTAATTGCTAACTTGCTTCTTCACAGCTGATTGAGTCTCAGACACTGGCTGTTTCACGTAGCATCATCCATCACTTGCAGGCCATCTGTCTCACCCTAGTATCCAGCATCCAGGGCCTCCCAGCCAATATGCAGGACCAGGTCCAGCAGATCCTAAGCGGCCTAGAAGACCTCCATGCTTCCTTCTCTACTGCTGCTTCCTTCCAGGATCTCTCCAGCAGTGTCCTCTCCCAGAGCAGAGAGAAGGTGACCAAAGCACAGGAGTCTCTGAATGAGCTTCTGGAGTATGTGGTGCACAACATTCCCCTCACATGGATTGTGGGACCCTTTGCTCCATCTGGAGACTCTGCAGTGGATGATAAAGTGGAGAAGGACTAGACTATCCTAGCTGCCTCTAGACAAAGGAGGACAACAGAAGCTCTGAACTCTCATTGTAAAGGACATGACAGACCTATAGGCTGAAGACTAAGACCTATGTTTGACATCCTTCAGAGAATAATATAAACCTGTTGCCTTTACCTTGCAGGAAACTGACATCCATACAGTTTCTCTTGACCAATTCAATGGGCCTGGAACTCCTTTGTTCTGAAATGCTGAGACTTTTTTCATGTTTGCTGTCTCAAATCAATTGTTGGCGCTTATACTCCTGCATGTGCAAACAGTTTATGATCAGGTCTAGTGTATGATCGTTTGGCTGCCTGTGAGGCTCAAAGCAAAGTCCAACTTGTAACCCTAATGCTCAAAAGTCAGTGTGTTGGTCAGAAGCTGATTACTGCAGTTTCTGGGAGAAATATCTCTGGTAAAAGAGCCAATTCAGGTTGCCATCTTATATTGGAAAGAAACCCTCTACCTGTAGAGACTTAGTGCAAAAGACCTTGCTTGCACTCTGCCTGCCCTTATAAAACAAGTTAACAATGGCTGTCAATCTACTAGACTCTAATCCTATTTTGTATTTAGACTTGATCTCTCTCTGTAACAACTGTCTTGCTGCCTCCCTTTCTTAAAGGGAAGTGATAGGTTCTGCTTAACATGCCACTGCTATGAGTCAAACAATATTGTATAAAATAAATACTACCTGCATTCTCAAATGAGTCTCTTGATTTAATGATCACTCTCTAGTGTTATGAAACTTCTCTTTAGAGAATTTGGTTTGGATAGCAATGTACAATTTCATTCCTTGATCCCTTCAAACATAGCATAATCCTGGTCCAGAAGGCCTAGCAAGGGCTCCATTGCTTAGTGCTAGTCCTAAATGTTGGCAAGAATGAGACCTCACATAAACAAGATGTAGTTGGCAAGCTTTACTAGGCACTGAACAACAACCTCTTTGAAGACCACTCACTGAGCACTTCAGAGCTGGAAATGAGCAGATGTTCTCAGCTGAAAGTGTCCCATTCAGTTTCCCTTACTAGACCCTTTCTGATCAATGTTCCCTTTCTCACGACTACCCCCTCCAAACTGAGGAGAACTATGTAACCTTCCTAGCTACTGTTGCAGAGCAGGTCTTCCTGTAGAAAGTAGCTTTTTCACATCCTTTCCAATGTGGCACAATTATACATTGAAGCTACAGCGAGGAGGAGAGACCCAGGCATAAAACTATTGATGTGAAAAACAGTGGGCTTATGTTCCCTGCGGGAGCAGGTCCTCCTTCTGAATTAGACTTTCTGCAGGTCTTGGTGCATTTCAAAATGAGTTCACATCAAGCAAAAGGCAGTGTTGGCATATTTGAAGTCTAATCAATATCTGGTATAACCAGGGTCTGAATGAATGCTTTCCTTAGAGCTAGCTGGGAGGAGGAGAGACTTTGGGTGTGTTTGTACCGTGTTTCCCCAAAAATAAGACAGTGTCTTATATTAATTTTTTGCTCCCAAAGATGCGCTAGGTCTTATTTTCAGGGGAGGTCTTATTTTTCTTGTCCTGGCGGTGGCCTTATATTCCGGGGTGGCCTTATTATGGGGAGGTCTTATTTTCAGGGGATGCCTTATATTACAGCGAGAGGCAAAACAAAGTAGGTCTTATTTTCAGGGGATGTCTTATTTTGGGGGAAACAGGGTCACTAGCAGAGCAGGAGCAAACAGACTGGTGTCAGTGATCAACTCTGGCTGCTGTTGAGTTACAAATCGCCTTGATACTAAATGCAGGATAGTGCAATAGTTAACAAAGTTGTAATTGTTGTAGGAATACAGGAAAGCATGACTGTGCTTAACCTGTCCCAAATAAAGGGTCACCCTCAGTTGAAAGAACCTCATTAAGAGAGGGGCCTGAATGCCCAAGCCCAGTGAAAGTAAGAGGGGTGGGGACAGAGAGCCCAGCTAGGAGCTTATGGAAGACTCTTGGTGAAGGTTCAGACAGGTTTAACCTGTTCCTCATAACTATTCAAAGAATAGAGCTAAATAGGCTTCATTAGGAGTATCTGCTCTAATTGCTTAATCAGAACTGAAACCAGTTGTGGTAGGACTGTTTTTGCCTTGCCTGCTTAGAACTAAAAATCAGAGCTGAACTCACTTGAGGTGGGGCTGTGTTACTTCCCAGCCTCTTAACAGCTGGAAATTACTAAAACTGATGTGCAGAGGTCACAGCAGAGAGAAGCAAGTGACGGATAGCTGGCTGGTGAGTATGTGGCCAGCAGGGTGGCTTGCAGAGATGTGTGGTGGGCAGCTGGTAGAGGACCAGAGCAGAACCCTACGCAAGGGCAGCAACCAAGCACTCGAGTAGCAGAGCATGTAAGGAGCCTCTCTCGCTCTCTCTAAAATCTGCAGATGCAACTCTGGGCCTGCACTGACCAAGGACAACAACTGAGTGGGGTGCAGTGAGGGGTCAGGCACGTGAAAGGGACTTTTGGTTGCTGGACTTAAGAACCTGAAGGGAAAAGGACACTGCCCAACTTCCTGGGTGGGGGGGAAGGGACTTTTGGTCATGGTTTGTTTATGAACCCTGTTTGCAGTGTTCTCAAATTAACACTGAGTTACTTCCCTCCTTTTTATTAAAATGTTTGTTTTCTATACTCAGACACTGTGCTTGCAAATGGGGAAGCATTTCCTCTAGAGGCACCCAGGAGTGGTGTGTAATTTCCCCAGGTTACTGGGTGGGGCCTGGAGTCAGTTCTGTGTTGTATTGAGGGAGAGGAAATCCTAGATATTGAACCTAGCCCTGGTTGCTGCTGCCTGCACCTGGCAGAGAGGTTACACTTGAATTCTTTTTTTTTTTTTTTGGTGGCTTTGTAAAACTGTGCCCCAAAAAGTTAGATGTAATGTTAAAAACTACAATTGTCAGAACCCCTCATGCACAAGGATTCTCTTCAGTGGAAAGGTTAGCAAATATATTACTATTGGCATTGAATTTTTCTCTATAGGTGCAATTCTTTCAAGTTCAATCGTTACTTAAGTCTCTATCCTCTTAACATCCTTTTAGTTGGAGGCCAGTTAAGAGAGATCACTTCAGCATGTACTTTGCAGATTGACTTCCTGACTCTATCCCTGTATCCTCAACATACAGCAGTTGCCACTACTACTATGCTAACTTACAAATGCTTTAGTAACTAAACACTAGTTACTTACCATTCTAGGTACAGAAAATAACAATCAGCTGTTTCCTGTTTAATAGGAAATACATGTCATTTTAGATGTGGCAGTCTGACCACTCAGAACATCCACAGAATGTAAAGGCTGCCACTGTCAGTTTCCCTTGAACTCATTTTTCAGTGACCTTATTATAGCTTGGGTACCAAGAATATTTTCCCTTCTTTCACGCTATATTGTCTTCCTCCTGCAGATAAATCTCCATACATGATCACTGCACAGCACCCTTTCACCTTAGCTTATGAAATGGCTTGCAAAACAGGTTAGGTAGTGGTGTGATGCATTAGTTTGAATGCTTCTGGCATCTCTGCAAAGCCATAAGGCTCAGGGGGGCGTAATGTCCATTTGCCTTTGTATAACTACTTAAGTTTGTATACCAACTTAGCATATCTGTGCCAAGAGCATCTCTTCTCCCCAACATCCATCCATACTGGACTATATTATGTTCCACTATCAGTTAGTGATTCAAAGAAGGTGTTTTGTTACAGAACATAAGAAAGGCTGTACCGGGTCAGACCAAAGGTCCATCTAGCCCAGTATCCTGTCTACCGACAGTGGCCAATGCCAGGTGCCCCAGAGGGAGTGAACCTAACAGGCAATGATCAAGTGATCTCTCTCCTGCCATCCATCTCCACCCTCTGACAGAGAGAGGCTAGGGACACCATTCCTTACCCATCCTGGCTAATAGCCAGGACTTAACCACCATGAATTTATCCAGTTCTCTTTTAAACTCTGTTATAGTCCTAGCCTTCACAACCTCCTCAGGTAAGGACTTCCACAAGTTGACTGTGCACTGTGTGAAGAAGAACTTCCTTTTATTTGTTTTAAACCTGCTGCCTATTAATTTCATTTGATGACCCCTAGTTCTTGTATTATGGGAATAAGTAAATAACTTTTCCCTATCCACTTTCTCCACATCACTCATGATTTTATATACCTCTATCATATCCCCCCCTTAGTCTCCTCTTTTCCAAGCTGAAGAGTCCTAGCCTCTTTAATCTCTCCTCACAGCTGTGCTAATGCTGCTGTTTTATGAGGGTAATGTTTGTTTAACTGATGGGGAGAACAATTCTTGTAGCTTAGCACCTGTGCAGTAATTAATAGTCAAATTGTCCAAGTTAGCTCTCAAGCTAAATCTACTTCCCTTTGCCCTAACCTGTCCCCTAATGCCACTTGGACAGTTTTCACATCTAGGTACCTAAAGAAAGGAGAGCTGATCTGGAGGGAGCAAGTAGAGCTGGATGCAATTCAACTTTTTTCTTCCAAAAAATGGAAATTCCACAGCACTAAAATATTTTGTCTGTTTTGATGAATTGTGCATGTAATTCTGAAAGTCAAAACATTTCATTTTGATACTTTAAGACATTGTGAAGTGGCTTTTCATTTTTGACATTTCCTTCACATCTATTAAACTTAAACAATGAATGAAATATTTCATGTGGGAGTAGTTTTTTTTTTTTGTGTTTAAATCTGTCAATTTAACCCTAAACAACTTTATTTTTTCATAATTACCACAAACCAAAACTCCATTATTTGCACAGCAGTTAGCTGCCCTGTGGTGTGATACACTTGCTATTACTCTTGTGTAAGCTTGACCCTTATTTTCCTCTAGTTTTATTCTTAACCTTGATGCTTACCTTCTTACAGACAGCCCCCAACCTGAAGCACATACTCACCAGCAACTACACACCACACAACAAAAACACCAATCCCTGCAACAAACCCCGTTGCCAACTCTGTCTGCATATCTATTCAAGGGACACCATCATAGGACCTAGCCACACCATCAGGGGCTCGTTCACCTGCACATCTACCAATGTGATATGTGCCAGCAAATGCACCTCTGCCAGGTACATTGGCCAAACCGGATAGTCTCTATGCAAAAGAATAAATGGACACAAATCAGACATCAAGAATTGTAACATTCAAAAACCAGGAGAACACTTCAGTTTCCCTGGACACTCACTAACAGACTTAAAAGTGGCAATTCTTCAACCAAAAAACTTCAAAAACAGACATCAACAAGAAACTGCAGAACTGGAATTGACTTGCAAACTAGACACCATCAAATTAGGCCTGAATAAAGACTGGGAGTGGAGGGTTGCTACAAAAAGTAATTTTCCCTGTGCTGATTCTCATCCCTTCTTGTCAACTGTTGCGAATGGGCAATGTCCACCTTGATTGCGTTGGCCTCATTAGCACTGACCCTCTACTTGCTAAGACAACTCACATCTTTTCATGTGCTGATAGATATATCACACACTGCTCACTGTATTTTTCACTCCATGCATCTGATAAAGTGGGTTTTAGCCCACAAAAAGCTTATGCCCAAATAAATGTGAAGGTAATGTCTGTGGATTATAAAATAGCCATGTCATGCTATAAAAATTAAATTTGTTTATCATGTGAATTTAATTAAATAACTTTATAAAATCTTTTCTTTAGTTCCTTTTGGGACTTGAATGTGGGGAAGCTTGTAATCCTTGCTGAAAATACTTAGAGACTGAACTCTGGGTCTCCAGCTAGTTTTTATGGGAGCTGGGTTTTTTTAAGGCACTGGAGACAGGAAATGAAGCAAACTCTAGCCCACCCAAAGGTTACAAAAGCACATAGCAGGGGACTGTTTGAGTTGCAATAGCTAACTTCATCTCAAAGCTCTCTTCTCTCCCTGCCCCCCCCTCCCCCCCATTAAGCCATGAGGCTGGGCTATGCATAGGGCTTTCCAGGCATTCCCTAAGGCACTGCAGAAAGGGACGTTGTGCTCGACCCAAACTGGAGTGAGGGTTAGGGGCAGGTTAGAGCTGGGAAAACAGGGCCAGTGGATCTTCATACTTAACATTTGTAGCGGGTGTGGAATGACTGAGATTGCAATACCAGCCTATGGACTGGAGTAGCTGGCGCTGCTATGTTGTAAAATGGGGGTGGGGGAGAGGTTGAATCCCATTCCCAGAATCCCAAGTTATTGGGCTTTCTTACAGAAGGAAGCATTTAATCCACACACTGTTCCAAAGTGAGCCCAGCCACGTTTAACATTCTGCATGGTCTATTGGCAGGAAAGCAGAAATGTACCCGTGTAAAATTGCAGCATGTCTGAAATCAGCCAGACTTGTTGCAAGGCCATCGTTTCAGACTCTTTAAAAATATACATTGCTGGTTTGCCTGGGTAGACCGGTTAGTCCTGTAAGAAATGGAGTTAAGTGGAGAGATGGTATGGTAAACACCAGGTAATATACTGAAACCTCTGACTTTGTCTGCATTGCATTTTGATGCCTTCCTAATGATTCCAGCACTATACACAGCTTGCTCTCTTGCTCCCCTAAGTGGTCATGGTAAAGCAATGGATGTTGCAGGATAAGGAAGCATAGCTGTGAAAAATATGGATCTCCTCCTACCCTACTGATCAAACAAAACAGAAGGCCTGGAGAGCAGTCTTTTGTAACCTCTGACTTCTTTAATTGGCAGGATAAGACACACCAGCTGAAATAAACTAAGAACCAAACCAATCTTAGATTTTCTTTTTCTCAAAACCAAAAAAAATTTTCTTGGTTGTTTATTTCATCATTGGACATCTGTTCCTCTTGTTTATGTCCAGTTCCAGAAGCAAAACTAGCAAAATACCAATAAATTAAGCTGTCCTGTCTCTTTTCCGGGTGAAACTGCAGACTAATGGAAATCTTATTTGGACAGCTCTATTCTGACAAAATATCCAGTCTGAGTCCAAAAGCAGAGATTTGGATAAATTTGCCCAAGACCTATCTAAGGTGAAACTGTGAACCTGCTGTATTCTGAAGCTGAGAGGAATAAAATAAGAGAGCACAGACTTCAAGCTGACCTACTCTGCATTTTCAAAAATATTAATGGGATTGGTGAAGTCAATATAGATATAGCACCAGATTCCCCATAGCCTTGTTACTAGTGCGGTTGTATTTTTAGACCTGTCTGCCTATATGTTTGTAAAGTACCTAGCACAATGGGGCCCTGATCCTGATCGGGGGCCCTGGGAGACAGTGGAATATATTATGTGTACCATTACTCCTGTGCAAATTGAGCGTGCACCTGGAGAAGGTTTTCAAAATAACACTCTCTGTTCTATGACCTTGGGCTATTTAAGAAGGTGGCTGCAGTAAATCAAGATAAATGGGTTCAAGAAACACCAAGGTTTATTGTGGAGAATGCAGGCCTTGAAGCTTATTGGGAGAGGATTAGGATGCATTTAAACACAGGAGGCCCGTGTCCCTGCTTTGTCCTGCTCCTACCATTTTTATGTTCACATGCAAACAGAGAAGTTAGAAAATTTCATCTCTCTGAAAGGTTGCAACATAACACTACTTTCTTTATTTCTTAAAGTCCAGAACATTAAACACACAAGAACCCAAAAACACAAACGGAGAGAAAGCTGTCAACTCCCTAATGTAAAGAGGCATAACTCACCCTACCTTACTCTAGGCTGGCTCTTTACAGACAATGCAGGAAGACCCAGTTCACATGCTTTCTTACAGAGCCCCTAGCCCAGGGGAGGGCAAACTATGACCTGCGGGCCAGATCTGGCCTGTCAGGGCTTTCAATCCATCCCGTGGGATTGCCAGCCCTGTGGCGCAGCGGGGCTAAGGCAGGGTCCCTGCCTGCACCGCTCCTGGAAGCGAAGCGGCTAGCACCACGTCCCTGCAGCCCCGGGAGGAAGGGGCAGAGGGCTCTGTGAGCTGCCCTCGCCTGCAGGCCCTGCCCCCTGCAGCTCCTAATGGCTGGGAACGGGGAATCGTGACCAATGGGAGCTTGAGGGTGGTACCCATAGGCAAGGGCAGCATGCAGCGGAGCCACCTGCCCCACCCCAGGAACCACTGCTAGACATGCCAGCCACTTCCAGGAGCAGTGTGGTCCCAGGGCAGGCAGGGAGCCTGCCTTAGCCCCGCTGCGCACCGCTGCTACCCTGGAGCCGCTTGCAGTAAGTGGCGCTGGGCTGGAGCCTGCACCCCAATCCCCTGCCCTGAGCCCCCTAACCCCTTGCCCTGAGCCCCCTCCCGCACTCCACACCCCCTCCTGCACCCCAACCCCTGCCTCACCCCACACTCCTCCTGCATCCCAACCCCCAGTCCTGAGCCCCCTCCTGCACCCTAACCCCTTGCCCTGAGCCCCTTCCTGCACCCTCCACACCCCACACTCCCTCCTGCACCCCAAGCCCCTGCCCCAGCCCTACATTCATGGCCCTGTATACAATTTCCCCACCCAGATGTGGCCCTCGGGCCAAAAAGTTTGCCCACCCCTGCCCTAGCCTGAAAGCAGGACCAGGACTACCCTAAAAATGTAAAGTGATCGCTTATAATTTTAACTTTTCCAGTAGAAGACTTCATCCACTGATAATAAAATGGATTATTTTAAATCTGAGTTTAGAAGGATTTGCAGCAGGTGTTCTCTCAGTCAATTCAATAGACATTTCTCCTTTCACTACGAGGCTGCCCATGGGCCAGGCCTGAAACTGAAGTTAACAACAAAGCAGCAAGGCAGAGTGTAGGTGAACTGCAGTGGATCTGAGAACTCACACTTGAAAAGTGTAACAATGAATCAGTAAGGAGGCAAAACAGAAAATTTATGAATGATTCTGGGATTTAGGTGGATTTGGATTAGAAATCAAGCTGAAGTTCATGGGTGATGCAATAACCGTGGAACTGTTTCACATCGAATTAGGAACAATAAAAAACAAATTTCTGGTATACATTTCTTTAGCATCAAAAACCAAAGCACCAACTCCTTCTCAAAGCAACTAAAAACTTTAAAAAATATATTTTTTTTTGAAGGTTCAAAAGCTTTTCCAAAATATACTTGACTTCACCCAAACTCCTGGGTCTAGAAATCTCCTCGACGTATCCAAACTTGGAGCATATTTAAAGTAAAGACTAAAAGCTCTAGCATAGAAAAAAGCTATATGGCCACAGATTTGTCACCTCAGACATTTGAATCCTCTCTCATTGTCACACCTCCCCCAGTTGTGCTAATCTCACACTTTTCATTGTCAATTCCTCTGGATGCAGTACATCCATCATGTCAGGCACTGACGGGAGATGTTGCTGCTCCTGGTGCCAATTAAGCCCAACATAGAACAGGTGGGGTAGTTTTGTTTCCAACAACAGAGTCAGCAGAGTAATGCACTAGAGAAAGCAACGCTCCCCAGCCCGCTGTGCCAGAAGAAGAAAAACAATATTGTTCTACCTAAATGACTGCATTTGACAGCACCTCTCTACTAGTCTTAGCACAATCTCCGCTTATCTCCTTCTTCGTGCTACTACTCCCAGACAAGACCATTTGGTGTGGCAAAGGATGAGCAGGCAAACCACCAAACAATGACTAAATATTTATTTTTAAATAGAGTGAATTTAGGGCTTATATAAGTGTTTCCCACTAACTAGCCAGGTAAAGTGAAGGTAAGTGCCGTGACGATTTCTCTACACTGCTGTCTCACTGGGTGGCTACCCAAAGAAGATAATGGGCATGAAAACAGTACCCCTGAAGCCCCACAAGGAGTCACTGAGAGGCCACTCAGCCACAGATGGAAGTGTGTTTGTGGGAAGAAGTCAGCTGTCCCAAAGAGAGGAGAGAAGGTAAGTGTGGTGGGTCTCGGGAGCTGAGGCAGCGAAGGTGGCTGCAGGGATGGGAGGTGATCTGAAAGGCAGAGGTGGAGGGTTCGGTTCCTATAGAACCTGCTGCAATGGCTTGTTTAAAGTCTACCCTGAACAAACCCTGCAAGGTTCATTCCCTTTACTTTTCAGATCTGAATCCAGGTCTCCAGAGGCCAGTCAGCAATGCCCCCACTGTGCCACCTCGCTTCCATGGACCAGTCATTCTTCAGGAGCTGCTGCTAACTACTTTTACTTTTCGGCTCCACGGGGAACTTTCAGGCTCTAAAAAACACACTGCAAACATAAATTTAGTAAACTTCTCAACACCCCTGTGAGTGTCATTAACCCCATGTTACAGAGGTGCAAACTACAGCACATAGAGGTGCTCTGAGCAGGGGGTTGGACTAGATGACCTCCTGAGGTCTCTTCCAACCCTGATCTTCTATGAGTGGTTACCAGAGGTCATATAGCACACTAATGCAGAGCTGGATGCACATCCCAGGATCTAGGACTACCAGCTCAGCACTCTGTCCATTGCACATACAGTCCCCAATTACTCCCTGATAATAATTGCATTGTCTTTAATAAAGTTACACCAGGGATGAATTTAGCCCATGGCCAAGGCCTGAAGGCACATGAGGTAGCAGTTTGAATAAGGAATTTGCTTCATTCAGTAAATTACACTGGCACCTTTTGTAATTGAAAATGAAAAAAAAATTCCCTAGACTCAGAATGGAATTCCTCCTGAAATGATATGAACTCCTAGACTCATTATACGTGATGGTGCATACCTATGTATTATATAGAAACCTGCCCTTTTAAAAAATCTCCCCCGATTCCAAAGGGGAAAAAATTCTCTGATCCTCCAAGACCTATTTCATTACTAGGTCTCTTAGAAAACAATAGCTGTGAAACATCTCAAACATACTGTACACTCCCACGGGTCAGTTTTATCGCAATTTCCAGAGATTCTTCTTTCCAATTCACAATCCCTCAAACCGGTTTCCTGTGGAAAAAAATCACAGGAGACCCTCCAGTGCCAGAAACCTCTTGTTCATCTTGCATTTTTCCTCTGTAATGTCTGGGAAGCGTATCTTCTCCTTTAAGTTAATCACCCCCTGCACTTTTTAGAAAAGACGTTGCATGTAAATGGGCAATGCAGGGAAAATACTAGGTCCAGTTGAGATCCCCCACCACTTTTTGAGTGAATTTAGTACTGGTGAAAGGTGCCAGGACGGAGCTTGTACAGCATGGGCAGTGGTTTTTGACAGGACTCACTCTTCAATGTACAGAAAAAGGCCTGCATCTTTTAACCAAAGGCATAGAGAACAGACAGTGAGATGCTGCATCTTTCTCTTTGTCATGATTTTTTCCCTCCTTGAAATTGTTAAGTTGTACAGTCAATTGCTTGACCACACTTTGGCTCAGTATGAAATATATTTAAGAGTCCAAAATAGCCAATATCAGTCAGGTTTATTGCTAAAAGTCAACAATAGTAGAGTAGAGGAAGAAAGGTTCAATACAATACCAGTTTGTGGGAAACCATCAGCATTGTTAAAAATTCGCCTTACACAGAAGATGTGCTCTCAGAGTTACACGCTGCAGCTAAGAGTACTTATAGGATGACTGTACAAATTACAAAACTTTTTACGCACCGCTAAAATCCAACCCATCAGTTCATCCCAGTACCTTAATTTGTTGTTCTGTACCTTTCCTTATCTACTAGCATTCCAGGTACTGGTCGGTGAAGATATCTCCCCAGCTTGTACCTTGACATAGAACAAATGTATCTTGATTTTGACACGTTTCCTATCTGCTCATGCCAAATGCCAAGTTGTACTATTGCCGGGTATTGTAGGATGTAGCTTAGCATGAGCGAACAGACCTTTGAGAAAACCATAGGCCAATTCAGCTCTTATAACGGCCAAGCATTCAGATAATGTGGTATGTACTAACAAAAAGGACATTAAATAAAGAGGTCCACATTTCTGAGTGAAGGAGATGCGATAATGGTTATTTCTATTAAGTTGCAGCAAACAATATTAAACAGCTGGGTCTAATCCCTACCTTATGCAAACCAAGTTTATGGAGTTGCACCAGGGAAAAATGACTTGACCTTTATCAGTGAGATTGGATCATTGTGTTTAATATTACTTATTAGAACGTAAGTTATTACTTATCTTTATTATTACATTTGTGTCCAGAGGTCCTGACTGAGATCAGTGCCTGTTGTATATGCTAGATGCTGTACCAGCACATAGTGAGAGACAGTTCCTGTGTAAAGGGGTTATAGTCCTGATCCAGGTGCTCTAAGCTTCTAAAATTCAGACACCTACACAGAAGTGTCCTAAATATGGACGTATGTGCTAATTTTAAGCACCCAAGATCAAAACTCTTGGTACTAGTGACTAGGGCAAAGTAGACGTTTCTGTCTCCACACCCGGTACTCAAACTATATTTCACTCTCACTTAAAAGTTGAAATTACTTGGAATCTTTTCAGTCTTTTTGTTGCCGTAAGGCTATACCGCTAGCATCTATGGTGGTATGCGGTATGCACATGACTGCACTCACAGAAAATGGGCCAAGCTTTAAAAGGTATTAAACCTAGACGTGTGCCGAGGCAGAGAAAAGAAGAAGCCAAAGACAAAAATCCAGATCATACTAGAAGGATTAGAACTGATTTATAGGGATGTCTCAATCTAGATATATTAATAGACAAGAAATGCCTGGCCCGATACAGATAACAGGAGATTGACTATTCAGGGGAGGGATCCTGACACAGAACGTCTAATACACTCATTCTGAGGAGATTCACTACCATTATTGAACACACCAGGGGTCAGATTCTGATCTTTGGCCTGGTCCCCACTTCGGACTAAGGTACGCAAATTCAGCTACGTTAATAACGTAGCTGAATTCGAAGTACCTTAGTCCGAACTTAGGCAGGCAGGCTCCCCCGTCGATGCCGCGTACTCCTCTCGCCAAGCTGGAGTACCGGCGTCGACGGCGAGCACTTCCGGGATCGATCCGGGATCGATTTATCGCGTCTAGACAAGACGCGATAAATCGATCCCAGAAGATCGATTGCCTGCCGCCGAACCAGGAAGTAAGTGTAGACGTACCCTTAGTTACTCTACATCCACATCAGTGTAACTCAGGTGTTGTCAATGGGAGTAAGACTAGTGTAACTAAGAACACAATGGCACCCAAGTTCCCTGCTCTTAGGAGCTTGGAATCCAAGTGAAACTGAAAATATAATGAAAGGACAACACATATGGAGAATTTCGCTCCTTCTTCCTTTGACGAACACAGGGCCTTGAACATCATGTGCACCCCCCGAGGGAACCACTATTGAATAAGCTGGCAAGCCACCTGCTGCTCTAGCTGTAATTTGCAAATGGTTTTAAGGTGTAGCCCTATTTATAGCATATTGAAATAACTCATCATTGAGGCAGCACACACAGATAATCTGGTGAGGTCTGAGTCTGAAAGAAAAGGATGCAATCTCTTTCCCCATGGAAAACGATAGAGAGTACTCTCAGCAATGTCTCCCCTGGACTACATGCATTAACCCAGAATTCACAAGAGAGATACGGCCAGATATCCTCAGCAGCTGTAAATCAGCGTGGCTCCACTGACTTCAGTAGTGTTAGGCCATTTCCTACCCGCTCAGGATCTGGCCTAAAGAACAAGTATGAGAAAAGTTTCATTCAGGAGGGAAATTTCCAAACACATCTGAGACTCTGTCCAGGAGAGAACCCATTCAGATGCAGTCCGTGTGGGAAGAGCTTTATTGCCAAAGGAACTCATGGATGTACCAGAGACCCCCATGCAGCAGGAGACCATTTTCAGTCACCCAGTGGGTGGAAAGTTTCACCGCCAGTGAAGAACGCAACTTAGATCGTATAGGAAAGCCACCATTTGTATGCCATGACTGTAGGAAAAGCTGTTAATCCAAGATATATGTCAAAATACAGACTCTCTATATCAGGGTGAAACCATTTACCTGCATAGGATGTGGGGAGAGCTTTGTGCATAGGGAGTATCTCAAAGCACAGCCAAGAATCCACACCCAGGAGCAAACCATTGACATGCCCTGAATGTGAGGCAAGCTTTACTATGAATGAAGTTCAATACAACAAAGAATCCACGCAAAGGGATGCCATCCCCTATGCAGAGGATCCATAATCACTTAAGTCCCACAATTTAGGTAGGACTTACATGATGCATAGGCTTGTATGGGCCTTGTACACCGAGGTGATTTTCACAATGAATGTGGGGAAAATTTTATTTAAAAATGTTTGGGAATCCAAAGAGGAGACAGCCTACCTGCATACACAGAGTGTGGGGAACGCTTTATTGGTAACAGGACCACTCAAAATCGAGCAGAACAGCAACACAGAGAGGTAACAGTCTACATGCCCAGACTGTAGGGAGAACTCCACTGCCAAGGGAAATCAAAAAAGCACCAGAGAGTATCCAGGGGAGGCATCTCTGCCCCTCAGGTTATATTTGGTTAGTTTAAGGAAACTGGAAGTAAATTAATTCTATTTGTTTGCTTATTCTTTTAATAAAACCATAAAAGCAATTAGACTGGTTCCTCGCTCAAAACGTCAGTGTTGAAAAACAACCTACTACAGGTCAAGGTAAATACATTGAGTAGATCCTGACCCCATATTTAAAATCCTATTATCACTACACAAGACTCTACCCATTCCCTGCTCCATGTCCATGTGGCTAAGAAACATAGCAGCCCCACCAAGGCAGCTCTCCCCTCCCCACTGCTACCCCTGGGTCTGGGTAGCAAGAGCAGAGACCCATCTCCCCTGTGCACCCAGGCAGAAAGCTGCCACAGTCTGGCTACATAGCACATGAGGGCACAAGCACAAGGGTAGATTAGCCAGGGCTGACTGCAGCACTCCATCTCCCAGAGAACCCAGCCCCACTGCTGCACACTTCTAAGCTCCTGCAGGGATGCACTGAGGGAACACTGACTGTGCCTTTCCAAAGGTCCAACAGTGCCACTGCTCAGTTGGCTCTTCTTAGAAGGCATTATGTTTTGCAGAGGCATAACGTACTCCCTCCAATACACTCAGTCACTGAAGGGACCTTTCCCTTTTTGCACTCCTTTGGCTGTCAAACACAGGCCCGCCGACAGCAATTCCGGGCCCCAGGGCAGAACAGTCAATGGGCACTCTTCCGGCATGGCCAGGGCTTCCACATGCCCACCCAGCTGCCTTCGCCGCCCCCGGTACCACCCCGTGCGCACCTAGGAGACCTGCAGCCCAGCCGAGCGATTTAAAAGCCTACCATGCTGGAGGCCGGGGGCCCCCGGGCCCTTTTAAATCACCCGGGGCCCCTGGGCAATTGCCCCTTTTGGCCGCCTCTCCCTCCCCCTGTCGGCGGGCCTCGTCAAAGACTACAGATTAGCTCAAAATGTTTTTAACAGTGTGGTTTATTAAGCATTGAAACAAACTACTGATAGAAGAGGTGGATTCCCCATCCCTTAGAGTCTTCAGATCAAGACTGGATGCCTTTCCCAAAGGTATTCTTTAGACAAACATGAGTTATTCTTTTACATGTTTCTACTGCATTATGATTATTTTGTTTCATTTTCCATATTGGTGTTCATTTCTGGCATTGCATTAGCTGGCATTTCTGGCATTGCATTGGGAACACTTTATTCTATGATGGGCCAAGTTAATCGCTGGTAGAGCTTTTAATAGGGAGGCTGAGTCAGAAACTTTTTAAGTTCTCTCATCCATAGTGTTTGGCTACTATAATTCCAGAAACAATTGCATCAACACTGATGCATTCTGTGCCCTGACATATTGTATTTTGATACAGATCTATTACCAATTTTGTCTTTTATTCATCAAAGCTTTCCCTTTTACTTGTTGCTTCCAAATGCCCCTCCAAGAGCCTCCAGATCAGTTCTATTAAATCTTATTCACAACCTCAATACCTCTGAGGTAATGTGTCTCACTGGAGCCTCACTTGCCTTAAATCAGAGCCATGAAGATCTGGTTTTAACAAACAGAACATGTAGAAGTTGCTAGCATGAGTCAGATCTCAGTGTTGCGGAATCTCCTGGTAAAGAAAAAGGTCAGATACGAGGGTGATGGGCACCAGAGAGACTGCCCTGTCCAACAACTGCTGAGCTCCATACACTGGTTCACTCTCATCATAAAGAGAGATTCATTCATGATGGACACTGACTAACTGCATTTCCTCAATGTTTTGACAGTGCAGATTACGCAGTAAATTACTCCAGTACTTCTTTGCCTAATCCTGTTCACAGTGGAGTCAATGGTAAAACTCCCATCAACTTCAACCACAGAATTGGGCCCACTGTGTACAAGGCAGTTTGTAATCAGTAACTGATGCAGTCTTGAGCATCAGTGTTTTGGCCAGTTCATAGATGAGACTGCTGTGCAAGTTTTCCAGAGAATTTCCCTGTCAATGCCATTATATTTTATTCCTTTGAAGACAGATTAGACAAAATCCAGCACATCTATTATCTCACCGCTTTGATGTTATAAGATTAATGGCTGTAACGTTATCGTGAAATGCAAGTCAAGGCAAAATTTTAAAGAGAGTTCAGTGTCTTCAATAAATCCATTTATGGGTGGGTTTTTTCTGATGTAATCAAAGCAAACATTAAATAAGGCCAGGATAAGACTATCCAGAATGGCCATACTGGGTCAGAACAGTGAACCATCTAGCCCATTATCCTGTCTTCTGACAGTGGCCAATGCCACATGCTTCAAAGAATAAACAGAACAGGGCAATTATTGAGTGATCCATCCCTGTAATACAATCCCAGCTTCTGGCAGTTAAAGGTTTAGGAACACCCAGAGCATGGGGTTGCATCCCTGACCATCTTGGCTAATAGCCACTGATGGACCTGTCCTCCATGAACTTTGCTAATTCTTTTTTGAACCCAGTTCTACTTTTGGCTCTCACACATACCCTGGAAATGAGTTGCACGGGTGACTGTGTATTGAGTGAAGAAGTATTTCTTTGTTTGTCTTAAATCTGCTGCCTATTCATTTCATTGGGTGACTTCTGGCTCTTGAGTTATGTGAAGGGGTAAATGAGACTTCCTTATTCACTTTCTCCACATCATTCATTATTTTATAGACCTCTATCATAGCCCCCCTTAGTTGTCTCTTTTCCAAGCTGAACAGTCCCAGTCTTTTTAATCTCTCCTCATATGGAAGCTGTTCCATATCCTTAATCATTTTTTGCCACCCTTCTCTGTACCTTTTCCATTTCTAATATACCTTTTTTGAGATGGAGTAACCAGAACTGCATGCGGTATTCAAGGTGTGGGCATAGTATGGATTTATATAATGGCATTATGATATTTATTGTCTTATTATCTATACCTTTCCTATTCGTCCTATTTGTTACCCAGTTTTGCAAGATCCCTTTGTAACTCTTCACAGTTCATTTTTCTTTGTTTGCAATTGACTATTGTTATTCACCTGGACTCATTGTTTCTTAACATGAGGTTAAAAAAAAAAATCAAATGTGCATAAGGTGGTGGTGGTTTTTCCTAGTGGTGGTTCCATTAAGACCATCTTTTCAAGAATTCATTTTATTTTTGATCACATATTCAATTAGACATGTAAATAGACTATGAAATGTTATTTTTACCTGTTTGTTCCAGCTGTTTTGCAATCCTGGCTCTTTTGACATCAGTAGTTCAATTTCCATTCATTCGAGTCCTGGGGAAGAATGATTTATGATCAGGGTTTGGGTTATAAAATAATTCCTTTAAAATAGTTGGGAGACTCAATTCACCTTTATTATCTTTCCAAGTCACACTGTTTGCAAAAGGCTTATAAAATTGAAAGGCTAAATTTAGATCTGATGTAACCAGATACTGTTCTACTCTAGTGAATGAAGTTATGGTCTCTTCTTACCAGTTCTAATAATATGCAGCAATTAGATAACGCTTTTCATCTGTAAATCTCTCAATAGTTTATAGAGGTGACCCAATGACAGTGCGGGGAGTAGAAATTAGGTTTCCTATTATCCCATTCAGAGCTATAAACACTGAACAATACCGTTTTCTTTTGCTGGACTTTGGCATTGCTTTGCTTGTGCTTGTCCGCAAGATCATTTCATAGCTTTTATTTTTCTGCTGCTGGCCTGCTTTGTTTTCGACTTTACCAATTTCAATCATAGCAACAGGGGTTTGGCCAAACTACATCCGATCATTGGTCCATCCTGCCTTTTAGGGTATATATACACGGCAATAGCGGTGCATAGGCTAGCCCACTTGAGCTAGCTTGACTCCAGTTAGCATAGGGTAACAGCAGCAGTGAAGACAGCACATTGTGGACTGGAGCCTGGGCTAGCGAGCTGAGTACGTACCCAGGATCCAGGCCAGGTTTTTGAAAACTAATCATGCATCTAGCTAATTGCACAGTGTTCTATGTGAGGGAAACATTTTTTTCCTGACACCTGCTGCAATCATTTAATGCCCTGAAGGATGAGATTTGATTACTCTTATCTTAACATGCAAAACTAGGGATGTTATTAACACTCATTGTTTGGTTTATCCCCCTTTTGCCCATGATCCATGCATGGACAGGACCCACTCCCTGCAGATCTCCTGCCAGCTGCCTCCCTCGTCCCCTCCTCTGAGGGGATAGAAGGCACTCAGTTGGGGGAGGAAACAGAGACTGGGCATATCATCGCTCTCTCCAGGCACATTTTCCTCCTGACTTCTACCAACCCAGGTTTACTTAGGGTGATCAGGTCACATGTGCTGATCACTGCTTGTCGACATGCAGGATGATGCACAGCGACACCTGTTTCTTAAGTGAACTGAGCTGTATCCATTTTTAAAGAGGGGGGAGTCTCTTAATTATTGGGAAGCCTGAAGCTAAAGTAAACTCATCAAAAGGAATAAAGGCACTGATTTTTATGAGGTTAACAAGAGACAAAATTCCTCTTTTTCTCTCCTTTTAGACCACCAAAGCAAAGGTCTTTAACATCTATTTTTCGGCGGGAATTAAGCCCAGATAGATCAATTTTTTTCTCTCTTTGACATTGTCCTAAATCTAGAGTAATTCTAACAAAGTCAAGAATTTGGCCTGGAAACTTTGTCCAGGAGAGTAGGTCTAAAGAAAGCAAATCAGAAAGGGTTGTCTTTACAACCAGATGTTTTCACTGTCATTACAGGGTAAATTCATTAGAAAGCAGCAATGTCAAGTTTTCAAGTGGTAAGATCTCTCCAAATTTAAAGAGAGCCATGGTCTATTTGGCTATGAGTTTACCAAATACCCCCTTTCCACTGAAATAAAAGTCTAAGGCCTAGTCTACATTTAAAAGTTAGCTCAACGTAGCTACAGTGCTCAGGGGTGTGAAAAACCCACACTCAAGCGTCGTAGCAATGTTGACATAAGCCCCAGTATAGACGTAACTAGGTCAATGGAAGAATGCTTCTGTTGACCTAAGTATCTTTGCTTGGGGAGTTGGAGTTCCTGCAGCAAATGAAAAAACTCCTTTTATTGTTGTAGTCTGCATCTATATTACACACGTACAGAGCAAAGCAAGGGCACCATAGCTATACTGCTATAGTGCCCATAGTGTATACATGGCCTAAGAGAAAAGAAAAGTAACCAGGTTGTTTATACCTTCTGTTAAAGTGCATTGTACTTAAATTTACACTCATTAATTTGAAGGATGGTCTTGTAGTTAAGACTCTAGATCTGGGTTCAATCCTGGCTCTGCAACAGATTTCCTGTTTCACCTCGGGGAAAGTCACTTAATCTTCTCTGCCTCCGTTTCCCATCTGTAAAAAAAGGGATAAAATTTCCCTTTCTCCCACTCTCTGTTTTATCTGTTTATGATGTAAACTCATCATTGGGTCAGGGACTGCCTTGTAGTAGGTCTATGTACAGTGCCCAGCACGCTGAAGCTCATGAAGCCTCTGATGCGCTACTGCAATACAAATTTACATATTTTTATCAAGATGTTTTATTATGTCATAAAAATGTACTGAATCTTGAGTTCTATACTTAGAAAAAAAAAGAAAACTGAAAGGCTTATTGATAGGTTAGCTATACACAGTATAAGCTAAGGTGTTACAATTACTTTTAATGATTCTGTTCTCCCTTCTGCCCATGATAGATTATGGAGAAACATAAAAAACTGTTTCTATTACAACTTTTATTCCTATCTGGAAAATATGCATTATGATTTTTAAAAGAGGATTCCTGACTGAAGAGAAAAATGTATTCTCCCCCGCCCCCAAATTGTATAAATAAATGTGCATGTTACTGTATTGTAAATAATCCAAGAATGGCCCTATGTATCTTTAAATACACACAACAGAAGATTTGTGTTAGAGACCATTCTTTGGAATGCTGGCGCTTGAGCCAGGAGCTGATAACGACCCTGGAATTGTTGAGTAGGAAAGGTTCAATTTATTAAGTGTACATAGTCGCCATTTTGGATTAGTAAAAGCACAACCTGTCCTCCATCTTGGCATCCCTTCTCCTTCAACTTTTGACGCCAACACAAGGAAAAGGCAGGAAAGAGTTTCTCATGGCAGTAGAATCTGCCTAGCAACAGATAATGCATATACAGGAGTGTCACCCTCTGAGGGCGCTCTGCGTCTCTGGATGCTGTGAAAGCCGGTCATTGTAGTGAGGCATAGAAGCCCTCTCACAGAATACCAGCCTTGTTACTAGCTAGAGCCCTGAGGGGTTAGGACTTGAGGTGAACCAGTAACATCTACCAAGGTTTCCTTAACTTACCTCCACTCACCAGTTCCATCATCACATGAGATAGCACTCGCATTTTGCATGCAGGACGACGAGATCAAGAATAGAAGACAGAAGAAACCATACTGAAGATCTACTTACCTGCCACCAAAGTTCCTGAGGTCTGGTTCCTGTTGTGTTCCTGGTTCCCATCTGTGTTCCTGTTCTCCTGTCCAGTATCTGCAAGACATGGTATAGTCCTTCTTGTTTAGTCCTGTGTATCCCATTGTGTATAGGGTTTGGGACTCAAGGGCCCCATTTACATCATTTGTGTTAACAACCGAGCTGTTATTGTGTATCTTAGTTTGCAGGGGGTCCTAGCCTATTATTGTTACTAATAAATACCACCTGATTGTTTGCAACCTCAATCTGCCTTTGTCTTAACTACACAATTACCGATGATAGATGCAGAGGGGGTAGAACACTACAGACAGCCCGTCTTCTGTAAAGTAAAGCCTAATTCCAACTGTCTCAGGCTAACAGAATGAGTCCACATCCTAACTGTGATCTATGAATCAGTGTCTTGTAAACTACTGTATACAGGTGAAAAAGCACCGTTTTGTCTTTACAGGGAACTCCAGTTATGGTGAAAAATCACTAAGGCACTAAAAGAAACACATATTCCCTTGGCTGTCCTTTGCTGGAAAAAGTAGAATACAAAAACGGTTAGAAACCTCTCTTTTTCAATACCTACTTTCACAGGCACAACACTGTTTAAAAGCCCCCCGTTACCACCCTCACTGTATAATCAGTATATTACAGAGGGGAGGGGAATTAATGCTCAAAGACATTTAACTTCCCTGTGCACACACGCGCTCTCACAGAGTAAACTATTCCTACGTATTCCTTGCTCTCCAGTAACTTTGCCTGGGAATATTATACTCCCCATGTAAAATTCCCTCTGGAAGCACTCCCCCCGTATGCTTTTGTCCCAGTGCAGTTTCCTACTCTTAATTTCAGAAGGAAAAACAACAACAACAACTTGCTGTATGCTTGCCACATTTCCACACCCAAAAAAATACACATGTTAAAAATGCATCATCAAAATTATGGGCCAAATCCTCAGCTCAATCTATAGTGTTTTACACCAGAGGTTCTTAAACTGTGGTCCGCAGACCATCAGTGGTCTGCGAGCTCCATTCAGGAGGTCCGTGGATAGTTCCCTCTAAGGTGCGCGCCTGGGTGGCCGCACACAAGAGAATGAAGGGCCACCCATCTAATTAGTGGAGCTGCACAGGTGTGGCTCCACTAATTAGGTGCCTGGACCCTGGAGAAGATGCACATGTAAGGTGAGGTGTTGGCCTTGGGGGGAATAGGGGGTAGGCGGGAGGTGGCAGTCGGGTGAGAAGAGGGGGTGGGGGGAATTTGGGATGTGCAGGGCTGCGGTGGCCAGAGAAAGAGGTGACTTTCCCCAGCTCCAGGGCTGTGGCTGCCGGGGAGAGATGGCCCTCCTTCCCAGCCCCAGCTTTGGGGCTGCTGTGGCAGGGGAGAGACCCCCCTCCTTCCCAACCCCAGTTTGGGGGCTGCCGTGGCAGGGGAGACACCCTCCTCCTTCCCAGCCGCAGCTCAGGGGCTGCTGCAGCAGGGAAGAGAGGGCACATCCATCACATTAGAAAGGTAAGACTACTGATATTAATATAGGAGTTGTGTGCTTTTATTTGTAGAACAACATTTTTTTAATTATTATTAAGGTTTTTTATATATCGCTTTTATCCAAAGCACTTTACAATAGTTAACTAATGGTACAAACAACATTTGGAAAGATCATTAAGTGGTTCGCTAAGACCCTCAGCAATTTTCAAGTGGTCCATGAAAAAAAAAAAGTTTGAGAACCACTGTTTTACAGTATCTGACAAACTGGTCCTAACTTGTGTTCGTGTTGTTCTTTCCTTCCTGCCTAACATTTTGATGCTTCTGCCCATATTCTAGCCATTAACATGTGCACCTGCTGCTGTGTGCACTGAATTCTTGCCACCCACTGGTCAATGGGCTGCTGCTTCTGTGTCCATTTTAGTTTCTAATCAACACTAAGGTGACTATTATGTAGTCCAAATATAATAAGGGGAGGCAGTGATGCCTAATGACTAGATCATCAGACGCTGACTCAAACCTGGGTTCTATTCCTAGTAGGGCTGTCAAGCGATTAAAAAAGTAATCGCGATCAATCGCCCAATTAAAAAAATTGATTGTGATTAATCGCTCTGTTAAAAAATAATAGAATACCATGTATTTAAATATTTTGGATGTTTTCTACATTTTCAAATATATTGATTTCAATTACAACACAGAAGTGTACAGTGCTCACTTTATATTTATTTTTCATTTCAAATATTTGCACTGTAAAAAAGAAACAAAAGAAATAGTATTTTTCAATTCACCTAATACAAGTATTGTAGTGCAAGCTCTTTATTACGAAAATTGTACATAACTCTACATTTGTAAGTTCGAAAACTAACTGCACTCAAAAATAAAACAAAGTTCACTCGGTCCTACTTCTTGTTCAGCCAATCGCTCAAACAAACAAGTTTGTTCACATTTGCAGGAGATAATGCTTCCCGCTTCTTGTTTACAGTGTCACCTGAAAGTGAAAACAGGCATGTGCATGGCACTTTTGTTGCCGGCGTCGCAAGATATTTATGTGCCATATGTGCTAAAGATTCATATGTCCCTTCATGCTTCGCCCACTATTTCAGAGGACATGCGTCCATGCTGATGACGGGTTCTGCTTGATAACGATCCAAAGCAGTGTGGACTGACATGTTCATTTTCATCATCCGAGTCAGATGCCACCAAGAAGGTTGATTTTCTTTTTTGGTGCTTCGGGTTCTGTAGTTTCCACATCACACTGTAGCTCTTTTAAGACTTCTGAAAACATGCTCCACACCTCGTCCCTCTCAGATTTTAGAAGGCACTTCAGATTCCTAAACCTTGGGTCGAGTGCTGTAGCTACTTCTAGAAATCTCATATTGGTTCCTTCTTTGCATTTTGTCAAATCTGCAGTGAAAGTGTTCTTAAAATGAACAACATGTACTGGGTCATCATCTGAGATTGCCATAACATGAAACGTATGGCAGAATGCAGGTAAAACAGAACAGGAAACATACAGTTCTCCCCCAAGGAAATTCAGTCACAAATTTAATTAACGCATTATTTTTATAACGGGCATCATCGGCATGGAAGCATGTCCTCTGGAATGGTGGCCAAAGCATGAAGGAGCATACGAATGTTTAGCATAACTGGCACGTAAATACCTAGCAATGCTGTGGTGCCATGCGAACTCCGTTCTCATTTTCAGGTGACATTATAAATAAGAAGTGGGTAGCATTATCTCCTTTAAATGTGAACAAACTTGTTTGTCTTCGTGATTGGCTGAACAAGAAGTAAGACTGAGTGGACTTGTAGGCTCTGAAAGTTTTACATTGTTTTTTAGTGCAGTTATGTATCAAAAAAAAATCTACATTTGCAAGCTGCACTTTCATGATAAAGAGATTGCACTACAGTACTTGAAAGAGGTGAATTGAAAAATACTATTTCTTTTATCATTTTTAAAGTGCAAATATTTGTAATAAAAAATAATATAAAGTGAGCACTATACACTTTGTAAGGGGGAGGGATAGCTCAGTGGTTTGAGCACTGGCCTGCTAAACCCAGGGTTGTGAGTTCAATCCTTGAGGGGGCAACTTAGGGATCTGGGGCAAAATCAGTACTTGGTCCTGCTAGTGAAGGCAGGGGGCTGGACGTGATGATCTTTCAAGGTCCCTTCCAGCTCTATGAGATCGGTATATCTCCATATTCTGTGTTGTAAATTGAAATCAAATATTTGAAAATGTAGAAAAACATCCAAAATATTTAATACATTTCAATTGGTATTCTATTGCTTAACAATGCAATTAAAACTGTGATTAATCACGATAATTTTTTTTAATCATGATTAATTTTTTGAGTGAATTGTGTGAGTTAACTGCAATTAATTGACAGCCCTAATTCCTAGCTCTGACATTGATCTGTTGGGTGACCTTAGACAAGTCATTTCACTGCTTTGTGCCTCAGTTTCCCCATTTGTAAAATGGAGATGATACTGAAGTCACTTGGAAAGGGTTTTGAGATCTACTGATGAAAAGTGCTGTATTAGATGTAGATGATGATGGTGTTAATTTGGATTTTGGTATTTTATGTATTAGCAGTTTGTTTCCCTTACATTTTTATTCCTGTCTGAACAATTGTTTCAGTTGTTTGGATGAATTCCAAACAAGAGAATGTAACAGATGGTCCTGTGGCACCTTTAAGACTAACTTCTGTTAGTCTTAAAGGTGCCACAGGACCCTCTGTTGCTTTTTACAGATTCAGACTAACACGGCTACCCCTCTGATACTAAACAAGAGAATGTATCTGCTACATCTTTCTTTCATACAAGATTCTAGACAAAGTCAGACTGCTGAGAAGACTATTGCTTGTGGGACATCCATTTATCCTTCTTTTTTGACATTTTATTGCTATTGCCACAAAATCTCTGTACTTAGAATAAGTTCTGAACTCTATTTCCCATCCAGCTCTCTCACTTTCCACATGCACCAAGGTAGAAATCCTTCCCACTGTATTTGTCTTTTAAAAAAAAAATACATAACCATAAAAAGAATAAAATTAAGGATGAGAGGGGGAAAATAGCCAAAGATCTCAAACCATCCAGTCCAATGGAGAAACAAATTAACAACAAAACTTCAACATATCTGCTTAGCACAAGTGTGAGCTTAGGCTTCTAAAATAGTCCTTGTAAAATTTACTCGTATTCAGATCACAATCCAAGCTTTAGTGTTTCATCTGGAACAAAGATGGCAAAATATATTTAACTTGTTCATTTGCTAAGAATCCCTGTCTTTTTAAGAATGAACCCAGTTTTGACCCCAAATCGTATGAATGGAATGCAGAGGTGAATGCTTGTTTAAATTCCTGTGTATCCCATTTGGTGCTGTGACACCAAGACCACCTACAGTCGACCTTATTTACCCTGTCCAACACCACAAGAATAAGGGGACACTAAAAATTTAAAAACAAACAAACAAACTGGGACTCAGAACACATAGGTTCATTTCCTTGCTCTGCCACTGGCCTGCTGAATGACCTTGGACACATCATATCCCCTTCCCGTACCTCAGTTTCCCCATTTGTGAAATGTTAATAATGATACTGACCTCCTTTGTAAAGCGCATTGAGATCTGCAGATGAAAAGTAATATGTAAGAGCTAGGTGGTAGTATTAATTATTATTATGAAAACAGATAAAAATAAATGCATTCCAACATAATTTATAGCCAAACTGTGGAACTTGGTGCTGGCACGATATTGCTGAGGCAAACAGCTTAGTAAGTTTAAGAAATTATTAGATAAGTTTAAGAAATGCTATTAGATAGCATGGACAGTTACACTAACTAGGATACAGTTATAAAAATGGTCAATCCTCAAACTGTAATAATCGCCAGCTAGGATCAGGAAGAAAAAAAACTTTGTCATTGTATAACAAGGGCTTGATCTGCCTTTATGGTAGTCAATGGCATGACTCCCATTCACTACAATGGTGCAGGATCAAGCCCATTATAGGAGGTTTATGCCTTCCTCTGAACCATCTATCAGCCACTGTCAGACAAGAGGGTCAGATGCTCACGCCTTTATTCCCACTTTAAAGGTCCCTGTACAGGCCAGAGCGGTGGTCCAGTGATCTGTTCCAATGATCTGGACGGTGGTCCAATGATCTGTTCCAGTGTGGATATTGCTATATCCCCATGTTGACAAAAATAGTCAAGTGCAACTCAGGACCCCACAAGAAAACGTCAACTGGGAGAAAGAAAATTCTCCATACTTCTAGCTGTGCTTGATTTCAGCCATTGTAATACAACAGTCTGCCAGTAAACAGATGCAGTTGACACATGGAAGTATTATCATTCTGATTCTCCATGGCTCACATTGTTTTTATTTGATTACATTCCAGTGCATATTTAAGAAATAAGAACATAGCATTGACTCCTTGATTCTGTCATCTGGAAAAAAAAAAAAAAAATTCTTTGCAACCTGGAGTGCACTAGGTCATGTTTGCTCACACATGCTTTATTAGGATTATGCTTACGATGATCTATGCTGGGACAAAACAACTAATTCAGCCATCTGAAAGAAAACTGGCAGTAGATATGTCTAAAGTAAGTTTCCTAATGGCCAAGAAATTGCTTTAAATGCATCCGGTGTGCTGAAAATGTCAGATAAATGGCAGACACGGTCCACAATGCAGATATGTTAACAAGCTTTGTGCTTTCTGCCTTCTTTTCATCTGTGACCACATTAAACATTTTACCAGCCATTAAGGTCGTATTGTGTGAGTAAAATATGCAGATAGATATTCTTAGAGAATTTTAAAATCATGTAATGACCATACAAGCCATTCAAACGCTGCCGGTTTAGTTCCTTATTAAAAAACACGCAGGATGACATAATCAAGATTTCTAGGCTACAAGTCTTTCTAAAAACTTTTCAAAACATCTGCTGAATAGGCTTGCTGGTTCACATAACAGTGACTATTCAGGTCTAGGTATAACCCAAAGGTGAAATCAGGGGGTCAGAATGGGAAAAAATGTAAGGGGTGGGATTATCTTGAACTCCGCTCACAGCCAAAGCGCCATCCACTCTGGAGGAAGAAAGGAGGTCAAACTCGGAGCACATTGTGCAGTTCTTCGTAATACAATTGCCCCTCTTCTTTTCTGCATACTTCAATCAACAGCCAACAATGCAGATATTTACGTTATCATTATGCTTCAGAATCACTCAGCTGAGCATGCCCCTCGAAGCTATTAAGTTTGGGCTGTCTGCGGATTCAGGCAGACATCACTGTCTCCATTATTGTTGTTGTATTACTGTAGTGCCTAGAGGCCCCAGTCATGGACCAGGACCCCTTTGTGCTAGGCACTGTACAAACACAGAACAAAAAGTTGGCCCCTCTCCCAACAAGATTTCAATCTAAGTATCAGACAAGAGACAACAGAAAGATAGAGGAGTAAAAGGGGAAAAAAAATGAGACAATATTGGTCAACATGATAGGCAGTGGTCTCAGCATACCAGCTGCCTAACATTTTGAAGGTTATCTTCATAACCATAAGAACTAGAGACTTCATTTTTTTATAAAAACAAAACCTTACATTTTTGGACTCAAGATAGCTAGAAGGCATGGCAGCTTTCTGATACAGGCTGGGACAACCCAGTTTGCCCCCTGCTTCAAATTAATTTGGAAAAATCACATAAGGTGAAGTCAATAAAATGAAGATCAATAAAGACAAGTGCAAAGTTCTACATTTAGGAAGGAAAAAATCAAATGAAATGAGGAATAACTGGCTAGGTGGTAGTACTGTAGAAAGAGATCTGGGGATTATAGGATATCAACAAATTGAACTTGAGCTAACAATGTGGCGATGCTGCTGTGAAAAAAGACAAATGTCATTTTAAGATGTATTCACAGATGTGTCACAGGAGGTAATTGTTCCACTCTAATTGGCATGGGTGAAGCTTCCAGATGTACTAAAGTGTCCAGTTTGGGGCCCTTTAAGAAAGATGTGGACAAATTGGAGGTAGTCCTGAGAAAAGCAGCAAAAATGATAAGAGGTTTAGAAAACATGACCTATGAGGAAAAGTTGAAAGACTTGGGCCTGCTTTGTCTAGAGAAGAGAAGAATGAGGCGGGGCATGATAACAGTCTTCCACTATGTTAAGTGCTGTTATAAAGAGGACGGTGATCAATTGTTCTCCATGTCCACTCGGAGTCGGACAAGAAGTAATCAGTCTGCAGCAAGGGAGATCGAGGTTAGCTATTAGGACACACTTTCTAACTATAAGGATAGTTAAACACTGGAACCAGTTTCCTACAGAGGTTGTGGAATCCCCGTCATTGGAGTTTTTGAAGAACAGGCTGGAGAAACACCTGCCAGGGATGGTCTAGGAATACCAAATTCTGCCTCAGCAGGAGGATGGGCTAGATGATCTCATGCGGTCCCTTCCAGCCCTACATTTCTGAGTCTATTACATAAGATGAGGATTGGTCAGGTGGGCTAGGTCACTGTGGGGTTTTCTGTGCATTGTAAGGAATGCAGGCATTTTAAAAACACTAACCAATTAATCATTGCAACACTTTTGAGCAATGGGTAAGTAGATATTATCATCCCTGTATTACGGATTTGGAAACTAAGGAAGAAAGGTGAATTAATGTTCACACTGGCCTCCAAGTATGAGTGCCCAACTTTAAATAGCCTTTCATTGTTGAGCACCGATAGCTCTCTCTTACTTCCGTTGGAGCTGTTTGGTTCCCAGTACTTCTGGAAGTCAGATCCTATATGAACTGGTCTGGATAAAATGAAATAACCCTTCCCCATCCAACCTGGGTCCAAAACTAATACTTTTACGGTATTTAAGTAAATAGAGCTCTTTAGTTTTAGCCCAGCTTTACAAGCTGGAGAGATTCAGATGAACAACAGGAGGACACTTGTGTTCAGATTTTCAGAAGCGCTAAGATTTCATTTAGGCATCCAAATGGACAGATTTTCAGATGTGCCAGGACCCAGCAGCTCCTATTATTCTCCTTTGGGAGTGGCTACTTCATTAGGGGCCTAAATGGGAGCAGAGCTCTTTTGAAAATCTGCCTACCAAACTTCTGGCTGCTTACCCAAGCCAAACCTGATATGTGACCTGCTTGAGGATTCTGTCACCACCAGGAGTCATGTCAGAAACTGGCATTTATCAGGTGTTAGCAAATCAGCATTTCTGATTTAAAAGCCTTTAAAACAGTGTAGTCTAGTGCTTAGAGCAGTAGGCCTGGAAGTCAGGATGCCTGTTTTCTTGCAGTAGTTTTGTGATCCTTGTCTATTTTTATTAATTATTATTATTATGCTATTGTGGTGTTTTCCATCCAGAGATCTCAAAGTATTTTAAAATAGTCAATTAATGAAACATCCCAACATCCCAGTCAGGGGCAGCTGTATGGCTTTTGCCGCCCCAAGCACGGCAGTCAGGCAGCTTTCGGTGGCACGCCTGCAGGCGGTTCGCAGGTCACGCAGATTTGGCGGCATGCCTGCAGGAGGTCCGCCAGTGCCACGCAAGTGTCCCCGCTGCCAAATTGCCGTCAAAACTCCCGCCCTCAAAACGACCGGCAGGCCGCCCCCCGTGGCTTGCCGCCACAGGCACGCGCTTGCTGCGCTGGTGCCTGGAGCGGCCCCTGATGCCAGTAGCTCGGTAGATAACTAATGTTAGACTCAATTTGCAGATTTACAAACTGCAGCACAAAGAAATGAAGGGACTTGCCTTTATTATTTCAACAGGTGTAAGTATTTACTAGATTGAAATCAGAAATAAGAAGGGAATAATTGTCCCAGGACAATTTTTTTGCTCAGAGATGAATGGTACATATATAGTAAAACCTCAGAGTGACCAACACCAGAGTTACGCATTGAGCAGTCAACCACACACCTCATTTGGAACCGGATGTACGCAATCAGGCAGCAGAGATTTTTAAAAAGGAAATACTGTATAGCACAGTTCTATGTTAAACATAAACTACTAAAAAATAAAGGGAAAGTTTAAAAACAGATTTGATAAGGAAATGGTTTCTGTACTTGTTTAATTTAAATTAAGATGGTAAAAAGCAGCATTTTTCTTCTGCACAGTAAAGTTTTAAAGCTGTATTAAGTCAATGTTTAGTTTTAAACTTTTGAAACAACAACCATAACGATTTGTTCAGAGTAACGAACATTTCAGTTACAAACAAGTTCCATTCCCAAGGTGTTCATAGGTCTGAGGTTCTTCTGTACTTTTTTTTGGTTTTTAACCTCTGTCATAGCATTAGAGAATATGTAGTGCTGGTTTTTGCCAATGCCACTGGTTACTTCAGGTGTTTGTTTCACACCGGTTTTCCTTAAGCCAGTTAATTTTTACCATGTATATTCCTTAATAAAAAAAAAAATCAGTTGACATTATAAAATGTCAGTGCACATCCATGCATCACTGCTCACTTCTTCAGGCCAGCTCTGCTCTTCATGTATCAGCCATGTGAAAGTATTTATTTCCATTTCCTAGAGTATCTTTAGAAATACAGCTTTGTTTGTCTCCTCTTGTTAACAATGTCATAATCCATGCAATAGGCCAAATTGATTATGATGTAGCTCCATGAAGATCAGGGGAGTTACAACAAGGAGGAATGTGTCTCAATGGGCTACATTCTGCTCTGTGTTAAATCCTGAGTAAGTCTACTGAAGAAAATAGACTTACTCTTTTCTCACTTACAGTGGTATAAATCCAGAGTATGTCCCAATTTGCCTCTACTACCATAGGGATAAGGGAAACCGTATGGAATAAAGTAACTACTGACCCAAAATTTCACCCAACGCACAAGCCAATCCAAAACTACGTTAAATGGTTTTGATTCTTGTGTCTACTTTTTGGCCAGAACCTGAGGACAAGGGCTGAACTATTGCATGAAAGTCAGTTTTTAACTGGCACTTAAGAAGGAACAATCAGTTGCACACATACAAAATGAGAAATGACTGCCTAGGAAGGAGTACTGTGGAAAGAGATCTGGGGGGTCATAGTAGACCACAAGCTAAGTATGATTCAATAGTGTAACACTGTTGCAAAAAAAGCAAACATCATTCTGGGATGTATTAGCAGGAGTGTTGTAAGCAAGACACAAGAAGTAATTCTTCCGCTCTACTCTGTGCTGAGTAGGCATCAACTGGAGTAATGTGTCCAATTCTGAGTGCCACATTTCAGAAAGATTTGGAGAAAGTCAAGAGAAGAGCAATAAAAATTATTAAAGATCTAGAAAACATGACCTATGAGGGAAGATTGAAAAAACTGGGTTTGTTTAATCTGGAAAAGAGAAGACTGAGAGGGGACATGATAACAGTGTTCAAGTACATTAAAGGTTGTTACAAGGAGGAGGGAGAAAAATTGTTCTTCTTAACCTCTGAGGATAGGAAAAGAAGCAATGGGATTAAAATTGCAGCAAAGGGGGTTTAGGTTGGACATTAGGAAACACTTCCTAACTGTCAGGGTGGTTAAGCATTGGAATAAGTTGCCATGGGAGGTTGTGGAATCTCTATCATTGGAGATTTTTAAGAGCAGGTTAGACAAACAGCTGTCAGGGATGGTCTAGATCAGTGTTTCCCAAACTTGGGATGCCGCTTGTGTAGGGAAAGACCCCTGGTGGGCCGAGCCGGTTTGCTTACCTGCCGCATCCGCAGGTCCGGCCGATCGCGGCTCCCACTGGCCGCGGTTTGCTGCTCCAGGCCAATGGGGGCTGCTGAAAGCGGCGCAGGCCGAGGGATGTACTGGCCACCACTTCCAGCAGCTCCCATTGGCCTGGAGCCGCGAACCGCAGCCACTGGGAGCCGCAATCGGCCGGACCTGTGGACGCAGCAGGTAAACAAACCAGCCCTGCCCGCCAGGGGCTTTCCCTACACAAGCGGCGTCCCAAGTTTGGGAAACACTGGTCTAGATAATACTTAGTCCTGCCATGAGTGCAGGGGACTGGTACCTTCCAGTTCTATGATTCTATGAAGTACTGTAATCTTTTATGAAAGTCTGTTCTGTGATTCTCAGCCCAGCTTTGCAAACTCAAGAGCTTTCGATAGATCAGATAAGCAAAACTTTGAGGTTCTTCTATCACTAGCATTAGCTTTGCCATAGCTAATCTCTAATGCATATTAGCATTGATGCCTAGGAGTTAATGAATTTAATCCAACCATTTGCCCTCAATCATCTCTCGCGGGCTTTCCTAAAAAGAACAAAATCCACTTTTTTCTCATAGTAGCTGTTGCCGTCACTTATTTATGCTATAACTGTTCATGTTTTTGTCTCAATACACCAGCATCAGATTCTCCCCTCAGTGTTATCAGGGTGACCCCATTGACTTCTCCATTCACATGACACCTTCACCCTACACCATGCACATGATACAAATGGCCACAACTCCCTCATTTGTCAGGAACGAAACAAAAGCTTTCGGCAAACTCCAAGACAAATGGACACGGTCAAGAGTAATGATAGTCTTGTGTGGTTAAGGCATTTTGGGATTGGGATTCAGTTTGTGGCCATGACAAACTCAGAGTGTAAACTTAGGCAAATCACTTACTTTTTCCTGTGCCCCATTTCTCCATCTGTAAACAGGGATAATAAGAAGAATGCTTCAGTGTTGTGTCAAGCAGTTTTTATCATCAGAAATTGCTGATTCATCCTAACCAAAACTGCTCATGGGAACATACCAGGTTCAATGAAACTCTAAATCAGCAAAGATTTCTCAGGCCCAGAATGGAATTTCTGGTTAAACCCAGAGACCGAGAAAGGGAGACCTTCCTACCCCAGAATAGTCAATACTGTGGCAGTAAGGAGGTGGGATACCTAGGCTAAGTCCCTACACTGCCTGATTTGGAGCAGAGACTTGCACTCCGGTCTTTCAGATCCCAGGCGAGTGCTCTAACCACTGTACTATTGGCCATTCTGAAGCTCTCACCTTCTGTTTTTCCATCCAAGTTTTGAAAGGGCTCCATTTTGTTCCAGTGAAGAACAGGAAAAATTTTCAAACTCTCAAAAATATTCACAGGCTGGGAAAAACATTTCCTTCCCAGCTCTAGTTGGAAGACTAAATCCATTAACGTCTGGGAGATGCTCACTCATTGGGCACAGATAAATACATGGGAAAGCACTTTATGCCTCAACTTAGATTTTACAAAACCTAATGGACAAAATGTTACTCCATTAGGTCAGCAGAGCTACACCAAGTTTAAATTAGCCCAATGTGAAAAGAAATATATGTTTAAAAAAAAAAAAAACATTTAAGAGTTCATTTATCTCAATACTCCCCTCCAATGTTGAAAACCCAAACACAATAGAGTTGAACTGTTACATAAGAATTCATAAATCTGAGCCACGGAGAAAGTGAAACTGGCCAGTTTAGTTTTACTATCCAAGCAGAATAACATACAAACACTAAACAAATAGCACCAATGCCAAAAAGAAAAAGATGAGACATCCAACATACAATATCAAAATCAAAAGTGAGAGCTCATTAGTAAATGAAGTTGTTCACATTATTTGCTCTGACTAATATTCACTGTGCATTAATGATTGCTCATGAATCACTTTTTCTGCTATTCAGCTGCCTCTTTTAGTAACCCAGGTAAAGAATTCTTTTCATATTGGATCTTTGTCATGATTGGTCATTTTAACAATATTGCTAACTGAAGCCCCCAAAATGGGCACCATCTGAATAGCAGAGAGCCTAGCACTCAATTCCGTTAAGCACTACGTCCTTGTCGAACTTCTACAATTACCAATTTCACAGATGAATTTTCTCCGGCTCTGCTCCCTTGTGCCTCTGGTCTATCTCTATACTCAGCAGGCTGAGAGGCCATGATGCTGACCAAGACTAGCATTTGCACCTGGTTTTATCTTTTTCACCTCAGAATCCCTTTCTCCTTCACTCTGTAGCTCAGCATACTGCGAGTGGACAAAAGTATCCATAGACTGGACTCTTTCATCCACTTTTTCCTTTGTAAGGTGCCAGCTGCTTGATATAAGGGGACTGACCAGACACAAATTCTCTCCTTGGAACCCAACCACTTGAGGGCCGTGAAGAGATTTGTTTCTCACCTTTCTCTGCTGCCGGAGAACCCCTCCTCTTGTAGAGTCCCACGCCAGATTTAGAGGCTCACCCTGCAGCTTTTCCAAGACTGGGCTCTTGTTCCTCATCTACACTGCAAATGGCAGCCCAGAGCAGCGAGTCTCAGAGCCCAGGTCTACAGACTGGGGCTCACGCTACAGTGCTAAAAAGAGCCGTATAGACGTGGGAGCTCTGAAGCTTCTGGAGGGCGGGTGGGCTGCACAGTCTGTAAGCGATGCAGGATCAGACAAATAACATTTTGTGGGCCACATTCATTGGCACACGTCAGCTGCCTCATCCCACTCCAGTGGCACAAATGAACCATAAATCCACTATAATCCGCCACTTATGCTCATTCTATGGCTGATTTGTGTTGCCTGCGTGATGCGAAGCTGCTGGAGCGTTGCAGTGTGCCTGGCCCACTCATTACGTGTGTGTAAATAACATTCTGAATCTCTGAGTATTGAGCCAATGATTCCTTTTTAGAAACAGGATTCATTAGACTAACTTACCTCATCTCTTTGTGCCTAATAAAATGTAAGCGGCTTTTCTTTCCATTGCACAAGAGGCACACCTACCAAAAAGGCACAGGTGAATAATATGCTCTTATGCATGATAGTATGGAAACCGCAAATACTGCCTCTGAAGAGGATGATGACTGTGCAGATGCAGGGGAGGGTCACCTCTGGTACACAATGCTCCCGATTCCCTCACACTGCAGAAGCCTCTCCACTGTCAGTTGGACTAGGCTAAAAAGTGTAGGAAGGAGATGGGCTAAGCGATAACACGACCTCCTTCAACCTTGTGGGACTTTAGCAGATGAGTCCGTGCTAACTCTGGCAGTGGTAACCACCTGTTTTCCTTCGCAACCATGTGGAATGCCTCCTGCCAGAGAACCCAGAGAAAGGTTTCTTGACTGCTGCTACCTAATAACAGGCTAGAGGGGGCTGGGAGCCACTGCAGAGACTGAGCCTTTTCCCACAAATCCTCAGGACCCTGCTGGTGCGGGGAACCCAAGCCCTGCTAGTGCCGAGGAGGCTGGAAAGCATCAAGCCCTGCCCCTCCCAAGGGAAGAATGCAAAGAAACTCCACAGGCACAAAGTCTGAGGGGCAGATTTCCCATCACCCTGCATCTTGCACATTTACACCAGAGCAAAGTGAATGCAAAACACTGCTATCCTGATTTAGTAGCATTTGGCACCTGCTTTGCAGTCATGTTAACAGCTACACAAGGAGCAGGGCAACAGAGAACTGGGCCCTGAGCGGTCACCATCCTCTATGCAGTAGGAGCCTGGCAGAAGTTTGGTGTAGGGGACAATGCAATCTTTGGTGAACAAGTTTGTTACCAGTTACATGAGTGCCGCTCTTCCTCCTTCCCTCTTTCACTCCCTTCACCATCCATACTACTACTCTGGTAGCAGGAGACCCTCTAGATAACCCTTTATATGCTCAAGACTCTTCAGGGTATGCATATTCTTGCCAGCAAATTAAAGAAGTGTGGATTGGATGAATGGACTATAAAGTGGATAGAAATCTGGCTAGATTGTTGGGCTCAACGGGTAATGATCAACGGCTCAATGTCTAGTTGGCAGCCGGTATCAAGCGGAATGCCCCAGAGGTCAGTCCTGGGGCCAGTTTTGTTCAACATCTTCATTAATGGTCTGGATGATGGGATGGATTGCACCCTCAGCAAGTTCACAGATAACACTAAGCTATGGGGAGAGGTAGATATGCTGAAGGGTAGGGATAGGATACAGAGGGACCTAGACAAATTGGAGGATTGGACCAAAATAAATCTGATGCGGTTCAACAAGGACAAGTGCACAGTCCTGAACTTAGGACGGAAGAATCCCATGCACCGCTACAGGCTGGGGACCAACTGGCTAAGCAGCAGTTCTGCAGAAAAGGACCTGGGGATTACAGTGGATGAGAAGCTGGATATGAGTCAGCAGTGTGCCCTTGTTGCCAAGAAGGCTAACGGCATATTGGGCTGCATTAGTAGGAGCATTGCCAGCAGATCGAGGGAAATGATTATTCCCCTCTAGTCGGCACTGGTGAGGCCACATCTGGAGTATTGCGTTCAGTTTTGGGCCCCCCCACTACAGAAAGTATGTGGACAAATTGGAGAGAGTCTGGTGGAGGGCAACGAAAATTATCAGGAGGCTGGAGCACATGACTTATGGGGAGAGGCTGAGGGAACTGGGATTGTTTAGTCTGCAGAAGAGAAGAGGGGGGGGGAATGTGATAACAGCCTTCAACTACCTGAAGAGGGACTCTAAAGAGGATGGAGCTAGGCTGTTCTCAGTGGTGGCAGATGACAGAACAAGGAGCAATGGTCTCAAGTTGCAGTGGGGGGGTGTCTAGATTGGAAACACTATTTCACTAGGAGGGTGGTGAAGCACTGGAATGGGTTACCTAGGGAGGTGGTGGAATCTCCATCCTTAGAGGTTTTTAAGGCCCGGTTTGACAAAGCCCTGGCTGGGATGATTTAGTTGGTGTTGGTCCTGCTTTGAGCAGGGCGTTGGACTAGATGACCTCCTAAGGTCTCTTCCAACCCTAATCTTCTATGTTTCTATGAAGACCTATCATTGGTCTGCTAAGCCAGCCTGTTCCTATGGGGGACTTGAGCTTGTTTTGAAAGGTGAAGTTCCCCTTTTAGGATGTTTATACTCCAAGGAATAATGCAGTACATTGACTTGAGTGCCAGACAGATGCAAAACCAGGATGGTAATGTTTTGCACTCACTTGGCACTGGAGAAATTGACTGGTGAGGCATCTCTGTAATGCTACCATCTACTGGGATTCTGTGGCATTGCCATGCAGAGGCTGAGGGTCCAGTGCTGCTTCCACTGAAGTCAATGGAATTATTCTAGATTCCAGGTGAATCTATCCGGTTGTCTGGTTAACTGCTAGCGAAAGACCAGTGCTGGAAGTGAATACCCCAGCCATGGCAACATGTAATACAACTTACAAGCTTTCAGCACTTCACTCGGGTCATTATTTTTCTTGTCTGGGAGCTGCTCGCAGGGTGTTCCCACTGATGGGCTGCAAGCTATGGAATTTGCTCCACAGAGACCATGTTGCTGGCCTTCAGGGTCCAGTATAAGGCCAGTAGCTTTTCTCAGGTGACCCCAAGAGGGTTGGTGGGGGAACAGAGGATGGGTTAACTTCAGGAAATCTCCTACTATCTATCGTTATGGATAGATCCAACATTTGTACAGGATGGCCCAATTTTTCCACAGTGACTAGTGATTTGGGGTGCCTCATTTTCAGGGTTCCCAACATGAACCACCTTAAAGGGACCTGGCTTTCAGGCAGTGCTCAGTACCTGCCCTCTGACAATCAGCCCCCTTCTAGGCATCTGAAGTTGGATACCCACAAATGGAAGCACTAGTGAATCCTTTGAAAAATTGAGTCTTCTGTTTTCTTTATTAAATTGTGTCCAAATCCCTTCATTCAGAAGGATGGGGCCCTATTTTATGAATCAAAAATAAATATGAAAACAAACAAAGCAATAATGACCTCCGAGCCAGGCACTTCCTAGACTGACTTGAAATGACTGGCTGAAATTAAGGACTCTTACACTTCCAATCCATCATAAGCTGAGAAAAAAAAACCAACCTCTACTTCTATTTCAAAGCAAGGTAGATTAAAGTGCACCGGAGAACTGTTAGTGAGCATCAGCAGGGTCCATATGAAGACTTGGAGTACAGCACGGTGGATAGTTACACCCCAGCTTTCTGTGCTCTAAATATTTGTGTAGACGAGCCCATAACCATTGCCTATGAGCATTATTTAAATGGGCTTTCAAACTAAAATACAAGCTTAAAAATGAGGAACCACCTGGTGAGTCATGAGCATTTAAAGAAACAGATGCGGCTGTGTACATTCAAGGTAATCTTGATTATTCTTCATCAGTTTAATGAAAGGGGCTGGATTGTAAATGAGAGTGGCCATGGAGAAATCCAATGCATTTCTATTCAACTTAGGATAAATAGGAATTTTTTTTAAAGGGTCTATTTTACATGCATCCCATAAATGAAATGAGGGTAAACTGGTCTCTTACAAAAGTATCCCCAGAGCATTTTATATCTGAGCATTTCCACTCTGGGCCCTGATGCTTCAGTCCTGACCCAAGTGAAGACAAAGAGTTCTGCTTGAGTCAGAACTTGAAGGGAGCGCCTACCAGGAAGGATGGAACACTCTGAATTTTTAGCTGCATGCATTCCCTCAAAAATTAACAGTCGGAAAGGTAGGCTCCCAAGAAGCATATGTTTGCAATTTAAAAGCAGATAGGCCAAGATTAATTTTACATGACAAAATCCATTATTAAAATACATCAGTCTCTTCAGAGGAACCTATCATTGCTCATAATTGGCATCAAGATTTTTTGTATTTTATTTTTATCTCCTTATTGAGGATTTAATAATAATTTTATTTTAAAGGGACCCCTCCATCAAGATGCTTGAGGTATAGTAGAATTAAAATACTGTAAGTGAAAAAATATGTATTATGTACAGTAGAACCTAAATGAGAAGGCCTTGGTGGGGGACACTTGAAAGCAGGCACTTGAAATTCAAGTAATCACTGCAAACCACGCTGAGCTACTCCCCTGATTATCATTCACTTTTAAAATGAGTTCAGTTACCCCATAAGAACTAGCTGACTCAACAGACCAAAGAGAAGCCTTCGTGCATCAAAGAGACTCAAGAATATAAAGGCTTACCTATGAGGAGGTTTTTATTTACTGAAGAAAATTCTGTTCAAAATCATTTATGCTGTGATGTCTCATAAAGACTTCTTGGTTTTCCTATAAAGTCTCAGAGAAACCAGCTAGCAACCTATACTGTTTTCCATGTTCTTTGTCAGAATGAAACACCATAAAACAAGACCCTCTTCTCTGCTGAAGGAGGTGAAATAAGGGTCCAAATCTCACTTATCTGAAACCCTCAGGAGAACACAACCTTGTGGCCAGATAAGGTAAGTGAGGTCTGTCTAATCAAAGTCCTACTACAATTAAAACACAATGCTACCCTCACCTTCATTACTGGTATTAGTTAAAAAAGGAAATTAGAGAGGTCCTAACATGATAACACAAGGGAAATAAAAATCAGTATAAACATGAGCCCAAGAGTAGACATTCAGAACAGCATCCTAGGAAAAGAAAAGCCTTACAAGTATAATTGTAACACAAGTGAGTAGACGGAGAATGAGTTCAACATTTTATGACCCCAGCATAGCACAGGCACAGTCAACTAAGACATGATGATGAGAATCCTGAAAGATGGGAAGCACAAACACTTCTCACATAGGTCGCGAATTCAGACCTGAAACAGCTGTAGATTCTAGAGTCACTGAATGGAACGTATGTGTTTTCCAAAGTGCTCAGGGTTGGCCTCACTCTGCTCCCATTTAAGTTAATGGAAGTTTTGCTGTCACAGGGAGCAGTTAGGCCTCCCACCCTAGGGTGGGCATAACCGGTTCACTATTGTTCACGCGAGGTAGTCAGTGTGCATTCTGAACAAGCTATAGGGGATGGAAAAGTGCTTCTGGATGCTCTGCTGAAAGGGAATTGTAACTATCAAGTCTCACGGCCATGCTAATACCAGGAATGATCGGTAAACCAATAACAGACAGACAGAGCAAAGAGACAAAATTCTCCTCTCAGTTACAATGGGGCTCACCATCCCATGAAATCAACAGCTATCTAACTTTACCTACATGAACCATTTTTGTCCCCCTGGGAATTTTCTTACTATGGGTCTAAAATGCTGTTAGGCCCAGTAGACTCTTCTAAGCTCTGGTCCTGCATGAATGATCAGAAAGATACTGTGTTCTGTTCCCGAGATCCAAGCACCATCCATTTGCCCCCAGATCCCAGCACTATCACCAACCAGCCTGTGTGCAGGACCAGTGTTTGCCTGCCTTGTATTAGGGGTGCTGATGGGAAGAGGGAGGATGTATGCCTGAGCTAGCTAGGAGGTACATCTGCTGTGGCCTGTTTCTAGCGGAACATCCTGGGCAGTGACCCAATTAGTCTGCCCCTGTCATTCATGCAAAAATTACACCAGCTCATGCTCCCATTCACTGATTTACCAAACTAATCTGTCATCTCCAAATTTGGCTCCAAGTCAATGGAAAATCCTGGATGCTTCAAGAAATCCCTGCTGTAAGAGAGACACAAATTATTGCTGCTGCTGAAGAATTTCTACTCAGACCTGATTCAATCAGAGCCACCTCTGTCTCACTTCAGCCTCACACCACTGACTAATTTGTACACGGCTGTGGGCATTAGATGTCATCCCTACAAGCTTGACAGCCATTATGTAACAACCATACTATATTTGGGACTTACAGGTTGAAATATTGGAGGGAAGTCCACCTGTACGTGCAGAATTGCACATCTACGTTTGGGCAGGCCCTTACTGTGATTTTACTCAGAGTCCATGCTGGTTTCCCAGGCAATACCTTAATCATGCACCTGCAGTAACTGCACACTTCTATGCTGGCACACAATTACACTTGTTGAAGAACTTTACAAACATTAATTTTCAGAACTCCCCCGTGAGGACGGTATTACCTCCACTCCACAAATGGGGACAATTAAGGCGCTCGGAGGTGAATGTCTTTTCCAAGGTTACACAATGAAAGAACTTGGATTAGAAACCCAGATTCCCTAATTCTCAAACCCATGTGCTCAGGCCACTGGGTCATTCCTCTCTCAGGCTCCAGTTCAACCAGGTACTGAAATACATGCATAACTTTAAGCATGTGAGCAATTGTATTGAAGTCAGTGGAACTACCCATGTGTATGATTAAGGAACTTGCTGAATCAAGGTTTCAGGGGATAACCAGGTAAATTGTTTCTCATGGGGCTTTTGCTGTTCTTGCAGTGATGCCTAGAAGCCAGGGCCACATTGTGTTAGGCACTATACAAATGTCTAAACAAAAAGCGTACTGTATATGAACAACAGATAAAATCCCACCACACAAATAAAGGCAAAAACTTATCTAACTTTCCAGTCTGGGAACATCGCTTAAGTCTTTCTAGTTCCAATATAAAGCAAGCCTAGCAGAGGCGGGAGTTGTCAAAGAAGCACTTCCCCAGTAACAGTAATCCTTTGACAGGCCCTCGATAAAAGCATCTTCTTCCCAGATTACTAATAATATCTGCCACTTTCATTTGAGAAAGTCTTGATCTATAATTTGACAGCTGCATCAATAAAAGTGACAGTACTGCTCACACCGTATAGATGTGGGGTAGAGTTTATTTTTTTGCATTCAGAAATGGGCCTGGGGTATGCAGTTCTGGATCCAGATCCAAAGTTTCTCAGTTAGGCTATTTGGAACCAGCTCTATTTGTGGTTAGAAATGAGTCGAGCACTCAGACCATTTGCATCCATAGAGTTAAGGATAAAATCAAGACATCGTCTGTCAAACACATGTCTCGGAAAGACGGTCTACAGAAGGGAAATTAGAATCATTGTCCCACACTTTCAGATGTATCACAGCTCTGCTCAGCTAAATTAACTCCGTTTTAAAGCAGATCTCAAATGGAGGGCGTGGGGGGAGGGAGGGGAAAGATGATGATTTTGTGTTGCCTCATGATATGTACCAACTTTTTCCTCATTCTTGTCCCCACCCCTTTTCTCTCAACGGTAAGTTATTACATGATCAGCTATTTCTGTCACCACCCCAGCTTGAGCATTGCTATAAAATACTCTGTGGAATATCACTGGTAGCTTAGCTACTGGGAGCAATCAACCACCATTGCTACAGCTGAAAGACTTCAATAAAAAGACTTGCAGGTCACCTTGAAAAGACAAAAGTTGAAGGCTTGTAACATATAAAGTTGCATAAGTAAAAAAAAAAAACTTGTAATAGAACCACTAACAATCCTTCCATGAATGGAAGCTCCTCTTATAAAGTGGAGGAAGTAAAACTGGAAAGTAGCCAGCGTGAACTGGAAAATATTGCACCATTCTTGCATCAACAAATCTTAGAAGCATGTGATGTTTGAGAATTTGAGGCCATTATGAAACCGCAGAATTGTGGGCCAAAGTGTTCAAATCCTCTGAAGCTGGGTTCCTAAGCCCCTGTTTAGACTCCTAAATAAAAAAGAAATCATGTTTAGAGAGGTTCCATTAATTTCAGTGGAGGCTGTGAGTGCTCAGCAGATGTAAGAATCAGTACTTTCATATAGGTGCCTGAAGATGGATTTAAGTACCATCTCTTCAGTTATCCAGGATTAGTAATGTTGATTGCAATCTCTAAATTGGAACTTCATAGCTTTTATGACAAACCCTGTGGGTGTGGAATAAGTGCTGTATGTAGATCGATGCAATTTTTAGTGATTTTATTGTCACTAAAACATTGTGCACATAAACCAAACTTCTTACAAGAGGTACCGTGGGTCTGATCAGGGTGATAAATGTGCTTGACGAAACTAACAATCCGCATACATCTCTCCCTCGTGGTATAGGTATCCTTGCACTGATGCATTAAAGCGTTTGTAAAAATAGGCAGCTAGGAAAGAACCGTGCTGGAGATGGCATCAGAACTGTTATGCAGAGACTCAATTCAGTTCCTTATGTCTGATCTGACATGGGCTGAAATTCACTATGTAAGGACTATGCTCAGCCCCTTTCGAAAAGAAGCACCTGAGGGCAGGTCTACACTACCCGCCTGAATCGGCGGGTAGAAAATCGATCTCTCGGGGATCGAATTATCGCATCTCGTCGGGACATGACAATCGATCCCCGAATCGACGCTTGTACTCCACCAACGCAGGTAGGAGTAAGCGCCGTCGACGGGGGAGCCGTGGAGGTCGATTTGCCGCCGTCCTCACAGCGGGGTAAGTCGGCTCCGATACATCGAATTCAGCTACGCTATTCGCGTAGCTGAATTTGCGTATCTTAAATCGACCTCCCCCGTAGTGAGGACGTAGCCTCAGAGTATTCTACTGGTCCCTCTGGTGAATCCATGAAGTAGCATTCATGTGCTCCAGGGGGAGCCAAAGGCAGCCCTCTTCTGTTGGAGGAAAGCTTGCAATGATTTGGGGACTATTAAGCAAGGGAAGGGCAGCAGAGAGTTAGGTCGGGGGAAAGGAAGAATGGGAAGATTTTAAAGGAAGACTCAGACACCATCTTCCAAAAGGGTGAAATGCTTAGGCAAGCACATAAGTGCTTTGGAATATTAAGGCTCATAAATAAGTGATAGACCAAATCCTGTGCAATTTTGAAAGTTGACGGGCTTGGGAATGATCTCATTCATGTGTCTTGCATTTTTAAACACCACATATTAATACAAAACAACTTTATTTCGTATGGTATCCTTCATTAAAAAAATACCCAGAAACATTAGTTAGACCATATACTGTAGGCTGCTGCTAATGCTTAGGCATTTGCTTAACTTTACTCAGACGAGCCACTCCATTGGCTTCAATGGGACTACTCACATGCTTAAAGGTAAGCATGTGCATAAGTGTTTTCAGGATCAAGACCTTAAATAATAAGTAGCAGAAGAAGGAAAGAGAAGTTAAGGGTTGCAGGCAAAAGAGAAAACCTGTATTTCCAGCTGAATTGTAACTATGGATGGGGATTTGAGGAGGCAGCAGGATACGGGAAGGCTGTTCTAAATAGCAGAAGCTGCGGGAGAGCTTCACACAAGCAGTGAAGATATACACACTGAAGAAGCCAGCACAAGAAGAGCAAGGAACAGAGTCGGTGGGGACAAGGGGCTCATGTGCTCAACTGAAGGAAGTCGATGAAGTGTTTGGAAAACAATGTAAAGACTAATATTTCAAAGATAAAAGTATTTGAGTGCCAAAGAAACTTGTTCTTATCCAACAAGATGCTCCTGAACTTGTCAGAATCTCAAATGGACCTAGACTGATATGTTCTCCAACCCTATAAACTTACTGAACTTTTCAAACTTTTTATTTTAACACTGACCTTACTTCCATCATTGAAGTCCAAAGCCTACACATCTAGATCAAAGAAGAAATCGTGTGAATCTAAAAGCAGACCTCAGCAGTACAGGATAAAATGATCACCTGCTGCTTCTGTCTGAAGCACATGTAAATGTATGTGTCAGTGTGACTAGTCATATTTTCTCATTGGTATCTTCCCGTCTGGAAAAGTGACACTGAATTTAATAAGGTGTGACAAGATGGTCAATATAGTATGGTGGGTCCTGTGCTTTTCTTGGTGGGGGGGGGCTAAAATACCACCCCTTACCCCTGCTCTTGGGGCACCGAGGGCCCCACTAGTGGCCCAGGAAGGTGGTAAAGGAGGGAAGCGGGGGAGGGGTCTGGGTTTGCTCCTCACTTTGAGTCCCAGCCCCTCTCAACCCCTGCAGGTTCTTACCCTCTTCTCCCTTGGGTGGGGTACCTTCAGTCCTTAAATGCTGGGGGAGGGAATGTCCCCCCCCGCTGGGGCAGGGTCTCCCTTACGCCGGTTTTCTGCTCCTCCAAGTCTAACAGCACACCTCCAAGCTCCAGTCCTCTCTCCTTCCCCCTGACTGCCTGAAGCAGGGGGGTTTATTAGGTTTCTAACAGGGCCTTAATTGATTACAGGTGCTCCAATTAACCTGTAGCAACCCTCCCTAGTCTACAGGGAACCACGCCTTAATTAACCTAGGGTTTATATACTTCCCTTCTACCACTTCCCACTGCTCCTCCTGTATGACAAAGGATAAAGCCAAAAGGGTTAGAAATGTAACAAAGTTGTATAAAAATTACTCTGAGAACTTACAGAAATGTAACAGATTCTTCTTTAGGTTGTATGAGCGTTAGGAATTGTCAGACTGGGTCAGACCAATGATCCGTCTAGTCCAGTATCCCATCTCTGACGGTGGCCTTTATCAGCTGCTTCCAAGGAAGGTATAAGGAAGCAGGAAGCAGTTATGAAATAACCCGTTAGCAAGGAAAGTTTCCTTCTAATCCCTATAGTTATAGGTTGTCTTTGCCCTGCAGTAGGAAGGCGTACATCCCGTCCACAACTCTTGGTATTTTTAACTCTTTGCTATTATAACTCAGGCTATTCATGATGGCCCCAAATAAAGTCATTGGAAGTTTGCCATTGACTTCAGTCAGGCCAGGATTTCACCCATTATCCATGTAAATATCCAGTTCCTTTGTTAAGATCGTGTTCTCAGTGATACCTTGTGGCTATGAGTTCTACAGGCTAATGAAAAAAAATATTTGCTGCCTTTCAGTTCCCTTGTTCATGTCCCTTGAGAAGGTGAACAGAAATGTCCAACCTACTCCAAGTATATCGTTCATTATTTTGTATAATTTTATGGTGTCCACTCTTATGAAACCTATAGTAAGGATACAATTCACTACTGAACTCTAACCATCTAGGGATGGTTCAAACCCCTCCAGAAAGGATCTCATTTTCTGTGGAAGTCTAGGAATTCCTGAGATTGACTGTGAGATAACATGAACACCCAGTTCACGTACAAGCAATGATTAATTATATCGTTACCCTTCACCACACTCAAAAAATTGGTATTTAAAGCACCGCTAACTCATTCAGACTCCTGTTTGCTGACTAATTGTACACATTTTTCACCTGTATGTTTTATTATTCACAGTGGCTCTGTGTATTTGTCAACTTTTTGTTACAAACGGCAGTTCATTTTCTATCATTACTCTACAGGATTCTTAGCTGTATTTTGCTTCCACGTCCATGGTGCCAACAGATCTCCCTGTCTACACATCTAATTCTGTAACTCACAGCACGACACTCAATTTAGTGCTTCTCAGATTTCAATTACATGGGGTAGATCCTCAGCTGCCATCGATTGTCACAGCACCTTTGAAGTCAGCGGAGCTATGACAACTGACAGCAGCTGAGGATCTGCGCGGCTGCTCCCCTGTGTTTACTGTCACTGTCTGAGCCTATTGAAAGCCCCCCGCTTCCACTGCGCTTTGAAACTGGGACTTATCCCTCACACAAAGTGATGAGTTATGGCAGAGATGACGTGCAACTCTTGATAGTGGGGAGGGGCACAATTTAAAGGGGGGGGGGCATGTGACCGCCTAACGCTTCGCCTCTGGGCTGAAGAGCAGCAGCACCGCCAGGAGTACCAGGGTAGCAGCGAGCGAGCGCCTCAGGGTTCATCTCACAGCAGCCAGACTCCACAGCCAGGGGCCAGCTCCAGGAGGGCCACGCTCCTTCGAGGAGAGGCAAGAGCATGTCAGGGCGCAGCTCGGAGCGGTACTGCCCACCCTGCCTGGGGAGCTCCTGGCTATGCAGAGATGGCTTAGTTAGGGGAGCTGGGCAGGAAGGGCTCCCAGGCAGCCAGCCAGTGCCCCAGTTCCCACAGCGTGGACAGCCAGGGGTCTGAGCGGCCAGGGCCGGCTCTAGGTTTTTTGCTGCCCCAAGCAAAAAAACTTTTGGCTTCCCCCCCCCCCGCACCCTCCTGCCGCCCCAGCCCTGGATCACTGGTAACTCGCTCCCATGGCAGGTCATTCAGCAGGAATTTTGGATGTGCACAGAACACAGACAGGATTGGTTCCCATATGGTTACAGAATTGCAGTAAAGTGGAACAATTTTCAGCTTGTGTGATTGAAGGCTATCTGGATGCATATTATAAGACTGTCCTCCATAAATGAGGAAAAGTTGAGGTGCCTTTATTATTCTTTTGTTCCATTCTTTGTTTCTATGGGGAATTTGCCAATGCAATATCACTGTCTTCCTTTTAAACAAATAAAACTTTAAAAAAAAAAATAATAATAATAATAAAAAAAGGCAATGGCTGTTGAAAATAGCAATTCCAGTCCTAATAACCACTGGGAAGCATTTCTTGCTCAATTTATTCTACAGCAAGTTACAGTGGATCAGTATATTTGATTTGGGAGAAATGAAGTAACAGCTGCCCAAATTGAGCTTGAGCACTCCTGAATTTTGAGGGTGTTCAAATCTGGAAGGCAGGTGCTGGATTCCCTTTCTGAATATTAGCTAAATCAGGAAAAGAAAAGTCAATTTCTGCTTCCATGGTTCAGAAGTGTAAATCCTCCTACGTGCCTGGTACTGTATCTAAAACTGCCCAGTCTAGTAGAGCCTCCTCTCCCTTACTTTTCATTTTAAATTCTAGTGGGATCCACGTACCTGCCTTGCTAGGCTTCAGATAGAGAGGTGCAATGTCCATTTAGTCCACCCAATTCTCTCTTTGGGGGAGAGCCCAGGGCTGGGGTGGCAGGAAGTGCGGGTGGGGGGGAGAAGAGCCCAGGGCTGGGGTGGCAGGAGATGAGGGTGGGGGGAGAACCCAGGGCTGGGGCAGCAGGGGGGGGGGGGGGGGGGCAGGGGGGGGGGGGGGGGGGGCGGCAAAAAACCTAGAGCTGGCTCTGTCCCTACCATTTACAGCAAGCTGCAGCATGAGGTTTCAGTTCCACACTCCTTCCCCCTCCCTTTCCTGTTGCTAGTGGCCGAGGGAATGCTGGGAAATGTAGTTCTTTCCCTGCTCCAGGGCTGGCTCTATAGGCAGGGAGCTAACCAAGGAACTACAGCTCCCAGGGCCCCCTGTTGGTTCTCAGCTCCCAGGCTGGATTCTTGCACCCCTGCAAATTTGCCGCCCCAAGCACCTTCTTGCTTTGCTGGTGCCTAGAGCCGGCCCTGTGAGCAGCTCCCACCAGCTTCCACTCTGGCAGCTCCTGGCAGGAAGTGACGGTTCTAGGGGGTTCATCCCACAGCTTGAAAACCTCCGTGCTAAATGGAAGGTAGAAATCGGGCGGGGGGAATGTGACCCCCAAACACACACACACACGTCACCTCTGACTTATGGGTGGATATTGAAAAGGCCCAACTGCCAGTGAAAACCAACAGGCTTTGAAAGCCTAATGCCCAACGCCCCTTTGATGATCCCAACTCAGAGTATCAATACCTGCCCTCCGCAAGCCCTATTACGTGTTTTATTGGTTCCTGAATACACAGGGCCTGAGTGTGCAGCCCTCTCTCACATTGGTGAGCACCTAGGGCTGGACCACTCAAGAAAGCTGCTCCAGCTGTGTAATTAAAGGTGTGATTTCACAGCTGTTTAGTTAAACTGATGCACACAGCGGCAGGCAGGCTCATCATTCAGATTTATTTCAGTTTTGTAAGTCAGTTAGGTATTGGTTTACACAAAGCCAAATAAGCCACTGTCAAAAAAGGTTGTTCCCACGGGGGTTTGCATTGGGTTAGCTAAATTAGTTTTAAAAACGGATTTACATTAAGAGGTCAAACTTTTTCATCTGGACAAGATCGGATTCACATGACTAGTCCCACTGACTCACATGAATAAGTGCTTGCCAAGATGAGTAGGGTTGCACAATCTAATACTGGGGAGGGGGGTATTAGAACTCAGTGATAATCTAGCAAAATAGATATGCAGAAATTTAGTTTCTTTTTCTGTTCTGCAATCAGTTTACATCAGAAAAAAAATGTATTGGATGGCCTCAGAATCATGAGTCAGATAAATTCTGTAAATAACTCTGCCTCTGAGCAATCTGCAGACCAAGTTTGTTGTGAGTACACAGCATCCAAAAGTCAAACGTAGAGCCGTGTTGAGTAGTTTTCACTGGACACCTACATCAGCTGGCATCGTTCCTGTTCTCATAGGGACACGCCTGGAAAGTCACTTTTCATTAATATACTCTATTTGCATACTATTAGTAATATATGTGCACCTTCCTCCCAGAAAAACCTGTGTTAGAATATTCACAAAAACAAATAGGGCTTAAATAGAGCCCAAAAGATTTCAGTTTTTGCTTGAGTGAATAATTATGGGGAAAATACTGAATAATTCCCCTGGCTGTATGAACTAGACACTCTGTTTGGCCCCAGCCCTGCAAACACACAGGAGTGGGGTCACTGCCCTAAGCATGAGTCACATTTAAAAAAATAAATAAATTAGTGGTACTCTTCCAAACTGCACCCCCAAAAGAAGCTCCAACCAGTCCACATTGCATAGATGTTCACAGTTTGAACCTGTGTGCTCTGCGGGATTCCATTGAGTGTGACTTCTGCTAGATGGGCTTCAAATACAATCCTTGACACAGTGGGTTTGGTTCCCCCTCAGTGGACGTCACATACCCTGCTGGGCTTATTGAATGTATTTCTTCTTCGGGGGTGGGGAGGGGAAGAAATAAGTGGCAATCCTGTCTTAACCACCATCCCCCTCCTAGCTCCAAAGTGAGATGTCGCTCACAGTAGATTGAAATCAATGGAGCCAGATTACGGCAGTTAATGAGTTAGACTGATCTGATTTTCACTAATAGTTTCCCTGAAAATCTGCCCTCCTTGTCTAGTTTCAGCTCAGCCTTTTTTTTTAAATTGTGGAAAACAATACATTTTAAACCATCTAGTCTAACGGTTCGTTACTGAGGGCCTGTCTAAGCTACAAAATTAAGTTGGCCTAACTTACACTGACATACAGTTACAGTGCTCGTGAACATCTACAGTTTGCTCTTTGTGTTGATGTGCATGTCCTCCCCAGGAGTGTTTGTGCTGATTGTACAGGATGCAGGACATTGTGGGACAGCTTCTGAAAGCCATCAACAGGCAATGTAAGCAATGCAGGGTCTATACCGATGCTGCATTGGCGTAAATACATGGCAACGTAGCTAGGTCAACCTAACTTTTAGGTGTAGACCTGGCCTTAGAGCAGTACCCAGAGCTATACAAAGTGTGCACAGACTATGGTCTGGATCTTGGAAGGACCCAAAGCATGTGACTAACTTAACTAAGGTGAGTGGGCCCACTGTAGAACTGGACCCTTCCTCTGTATACACGTGCCCTCGAGTCCCAAGCAGTCTCCTAGTAAAGAATGCGGCTAGGAATCTCTGACGGTGTTGAAGTGAGGTTCAATCTCACAGTACTTATATGGCCCCCTTATTGTAGCATCTCAGCTCCTCGCACTCGTTAGTGTATCTCTTCTCACAGGGGTGTTGTAGGCAAGTGCTGCATCCCCATTTTACAGAGGGAGAACTGAGCAAGACAGTGAGTGAAGTGACAAAAGGAATCTGTGGCAGAGCTGGGAACTGAAGCCAGGACTCCCACATCCCAAGCTAGCATCTTATCCACCCTTCCTCATCCCTCTTTGAGTGTTTGCTTAACACAAGTAATTTAATGCTTGGTGATTCCTTAAAGAGGTTGTTTTAAGCAGCTGGTCTTTAAAACAGGCTTCATGCCCTGGGGGTTGTTGTCCCTGAACAGATGCTTAAATTCTTCAGTGTACTCCAGAACCAGCCTAAGAAGTGAAGTCCATTTATCACACACCTGTCAAGTTCAAGCATTGTTTCCTATAGTCCACCCTCTCACCAGTGCCTCCAGCACAGTGTTATTTAAAAGTTCCCATGAATAAATGTCACATTCTGCTCATCCATTGCCTACCAAAAAAAATATAACCTTGTGTTAGCACCCTTCTCAGCCCTACTTCCTCCCTGGGGTCAGCGTTTTAGTCTGCTGCCCCGTAGGAACAGCAAGGTGTGTCCCAGCTTCTTCTTGGTTACGACTACAGAGAAACTTGCCAGACAACACTTTTAAAAGGGTCTGATCCTGAACACTCACCCATGGAAATGCAAAAGCAGGATTGAGCCCAATTGTTTCACTGACTGTGTTGCATACACCCAATGATTAGACTTTAGAAAGAAAAGAAAAAACAAGGTTGGGATTTTCAGAGACTTAATGGATGCAACTGCAAAGCTGGGAACCCAACTCCCTTAGCCCCATTTCATTTGCAATAGATGCAGCAAGGAGGCTCAATTGTAGGAAAGGTTTTTATTAAGCATGCCCAGAAGACTGTTTGGTAGATGTATGGCCTAGCTTGCACACCTGAGCCCTCTGGTGTCACACCAAAGTAGGCCCCTCCTGAAACCTGATCCCCTGTCTCCAGATCCCCGCCTCATACTACAGCCCCTTTGAAAATCCCCTCCCAGCCCTGCTATTCTTCTCACCAGTCCTGCAGTGTAAAGTTAAACAAAAACCACCACCACAAGTTACACTGTTTGAAAATCATGAAGTTTTTTCTCCCAGTGAGGTTAGGTTTTTTCAAGAAGCACTCCACCCCTCTTTTTAGGGAGCAGATTGTATTTGGGGGCCAAACCAACAGAGAAGGGCTAAGCCTGAGCCCCACTGAAAGTCAGTGGAACTTGAGTCCCTACCTCACTGGGGTGTTTTGAAAATTTTGCCCAGTATCTTTTAAATAGGGGTGGATTTGACTTGGGCTACACACCCACACAGAACCTCCCTTACACCCCTTCTTGGGCAACCTGGTCTTGGGTCCAGATGTTCAGGACTAAACTGGTGCCCCCTCCCTGGAGCAGGTGAGCAGGGAGGTGCAGTACAAAGGGGGTCACTCACCAGCTGGCACGCTCCCTGGTTGCCAGGCACAGTGCAGCAGCCTCTGACTTTGCCCCCCCATTTGACTGCCCTGAGCCTGCAGTGGTTTGCCCCTTCTCATGACTCAGCCTTCCAGCCAGATTGCTGATAATCCCAGCTCTTCCAGGTAATAGAGTCCAATAAAACAGAAGTCAAATGATCTTATCCATGGCCTTCAGTCCCACTCCGGGCTCAACAGTCCTTGTTCCCCTGTCTAAGGGGGGCTTTTACATCCCCTTCCTCAGGGACTGGTAGGGGAATCCAGGCCCTCCTTCGCTGGGTTCCAGCTCAGAGACCCTCTGTTAAGCCACTAAGGTCTGCTTCCTCAGACTCACTAATGTTTCCTTGAGCCACTTCCACCAGCCTCAACGCACCTTTGGTGGAGCAACTCCTTCAGTACTTTCTCCCTGGAGGGTGCAGCTCCTTGTACCACTTCCTGCCAGTTTGTGGCTGATGCACAATCCCCACCAGCAACCTGACAGCATGCAGTGCCTCACAAACTAGGCAGCCTGTGGCTATTTGGAAGGGCCTTCCCTAAAGTCCTTTCCCTGGGAGCACCTTCTCTCCAGGAGCACCAGAGAGCTGGTGGAGGAAAATAGCCTTTTGTCAAACCCAGGCACTAACTAGCCAATTAGCTGCCAGCTAAGCAATTAATTACTTTCAGGTGTGCTGAGATGGACTCATTCTCCTTAAAGCCCCTCATGGGTACACTATGCCCTGACTACCCTTAAAGGGGCCAGCCACCAGGAAGGAGTGGGTGGAATCCTGCCATCTTCCCTACTCACTCACTGGGCAGGGCATTTGAGTCAGCATAGCGGGTGCATAGTATAGCCAGCACCCAGTGCCTACTCCCGTCCACCCACCGCTCTCCTGCAGTCCTCACCCCTCACTCCCCTGCTTGCAGCCAGACCCCCCTGCCTGCCTTGTCATGCTGTTGCTGGTTCACCGCTTGCCTCCTTGCTCCTCTGCCAGGGCCCCCTGCCACTCGCCTCTTGCCTTTTCACCCCCCGCTGCTCGCCTTCTCACCCCCTCCTCGCCACCTCACCTGGCTCCTTAAGCGTTGGGTGTCCCGCTTGTGTCTCCAGAGAGGCAGCGCATGCAGGAGCAACAGGGAGGAAGGGGAAGGGCTGATGCTGCACAGGAAACTGCTATGGCCGCAGGGAAATCCCCTGGAGGCTTCATTTGAGAAACGGTGTCTTAGTCACAGTGCTAACTGGAACCACTTGCTCAGGGCCGGGCCTATAAGTACAATCTAGCTCACTGATTTTTCCAGCTATGCCATGCAGAGACAGAAGCCTCAGTAAAACAGCCAGAAGAGCTGACTGTTAAAATAACATTCGCTGATGAGCTAACAGGACAAGAAGGCAGATGGAGGAAATCTGAGATGTGTTATTAAATACCAATAGCCATTTGGGATCGATCCACAGCTGTGGTTAGTGACCACACCTAGGGCTAGAAGACTGTTTGGGAGCTCAGTTCTGCAAACCCTTGTTCACCTCAGTAATCTTTTCCCTCTGAAGAAAGCAAGGGAGGAATTGTGCTTCAGAGAGAGACCTCTAAGGCAGTGTCCCTTGGGGCAACTTCTGGGGTGTTGCAGGTTTTGCTGTGCAGCGTTAGAACACAATCCTAGTGTATGCCTAGAGCACAATCTAGTCTGTAAATTTATTCTACATATGTGGTTGTGACCACCAAAGCTGGCTAGGTGACAGTTTTGGGGCCTCCTTCCACAAATCCTTGCTCATGTCAGTAATCCTTACTGAAGCCTGTAATCTCATTGAGATCAGTCGGACTGACTGAGTAGGGATTTACAGAATCAGCCCTTTAAATTGAGTACAGAGGGTTAATTCCATGCTGTCCACATGCCTGTCTCATTGTCATGGATATTTGCCATTTTCTGTTCTTGTTAAAATGTTGACAGGATTGTTAAGCTTGACATATCCAGTGAATTATTCTTTCACAGTGTACTGTTGTGACCTTTTGATCTTTTGGATATTTCTGCTTCTCAGACTTTGCATGTGTTTCCTCCCTCCTGTGATTATAATTTGGAGTCTGATGAACTGCCCACAGCGGCTGAGCATCCCTCTTCCCCATGCAACCTCTCTTGTCCTGTCGCCTCCCCTCCCTCCTGCCTGCAAATGTAGGGAAGCATCTGGTTGAGTGTGTGGGAGCAGTCTTGCTTTCTTAACTTTGCTTTAAAAGCCAGTTCCATTTAGTTGTGGATTCACATCCTGAGATTCTTGCAACTGGGTGCAATTTATAGTCTAAGACCACTCTGACACACTTTGGTGAACACTTGACTTCAGAGATAGCACTTATGTAAGTGCTCATCAAAGTGAGTAAGGATTGTACAGGATAGCCCTACATAAATAAAAGGGAATCCATTCTGGCTATATAAGGAGACTCCTTACTGAGGTCCATAAGTGCAATGGAAAGTTGATGTAATGTAATGATCTGAAATTTCTACCCGTCTCTGTAGTTGCATTACCAGATCTACTCATGGTTTGTTTGTTTTTTCTAATTTCATTATAATTAACATGACCCTGATGGAAATAAGATCTATATATAGCGACAGGCCTGATGCTGCTCACACTTTGCTTGAGTCAGGTGGCTGCATGGGGCAGAATGCAGTGAAACTTATCATTCTGCTCTCTGGTAGCAGGGCTCTGGGATACCAAAGTCCCACTTACTCAGATTCCAGGGCTTCCTATTCACCTATCATAGACACACCATCTCAGAGCACCTATTTATGGCAAGACCTAGTGTTGCAGCCCCTCTGCCTCACCTTCCTCCTCCGAACATCAGTGGTAGATGCAGTAACTTGGTCCTCCAGCCAGGTCACATGAAGGGTTCCACTTCTTCCACGGTAACAATGTCCAAACTCAACAAAATAAAAACTCTTCCACTCTGCCCAGGCTCTGTTCTCCACAGGCTCCTTGTTCTGCAGAGCTCTTCCTTGCTCTGTTACAGAGGGCTGCATCTGAGGGTTTTCTCCATGGAGGCCAAGCTCCTCCTAAGACAATGACTCTCAGGTCTTCAGCCCTGTAGCTTCTCTTTTCCAGGCCTACTTAAGGACTCTGCTTCTCCCCAGCTGCCCTCTCCCTTCAGGAACAGTACCAGGTACAAGATCCTTTCCACAAGTCCCTCTTTCATTCCTTTCCTAAAGAAAGAAAAAGCCCAGCTATTTCTCTCTTAAGTATCCTCTCCCACTTGCCCGGCAGGCCTTCCTTTGCAGAAACTGCCCAGCTGGATTTAATCCTTTATTACCTGTCTCCGCACCAGGTGCCAGAGAATGGGCTAATTGGTATCACCGGCTCCCCTTAACCCTGTCACTTCCAGTGTGGGGTATACACTCTACCATAGCACTCTAGAGCCAAATTCTGGAGAAATGCACTCCCTGACTGTATGGAAAGGGTTTGTTTGGGTGGGTCGAGGAAAAGGTAGGAGCGTGGCCCGCGAGTCTATGGACTGCATAGATCCATTGGGCACTGCCTATGTTAGAACAGACAGGAGAAGACCTGGTGTAGCATTGCCACCATCTTCCTTTGAAGCCACAGACTTTGCATTGTACAACTACTGCTCAGTTGGTGCCTTGTGGGGTTTCAGAATTTAGGAGAAGCTAAAGGAAGAACTGGAAAAAAGCCATTCTGCCTAGTATTGCCACCTGGTAATCCGAAAGGATTTTTCCTTCAGAGTGAGGGGACTAGAGAACACAGTCACGAATGGGAAGACAATGGCAACATGATGTCTCTCCAACTGCACAATGGGGCAAGCCTTCTACATGGATGCCCTAAAGTATGCTCATCTAGGGACAGGAACAACCGCCTGCCTCTAAATTCCTAAGAATCCCTCTCCTCCAAGGGAATGATGGTTAGAACAATCTGGGTAAGGAATCTCATTATCTTTCTTTAGTAAATATTCCTCTCCCATAGGTTTTTGCCACTCAAGGGGATAATCTGGCCCAGATCTTTAAAGGGATTTAGGCACCTAATCCTATTACTCAATCACTGGGAATTAGATGCCTTAATCCCTTTGAGGTTTCAGGCCTAAACCCATTACCAATGTTGAATACTTATTCCATTCATCATTCCTTAATAGCCTTCAATTACAGCAGCAGAACTGTATTCTTAGCTATTTAATGTGATCATTGATTAGTTTGTTTTTTCTCCATTTGCAGTGTTCTGCCAGGTCTTAGTCTAATGCATGATTACAGATATGATGCCTTAGAAATGCAACAGCAAGAGTGGTGTTTTTCATAGTGCTAGTGTCATGTGTGTGCTCAGTGAATGAACTCCCCGGGTAGCTTCCAATGTGTGGGGGAACACAGCCAGTCATTAAGTTAAAAGTTGAGAAGGTCAAGTATTTGTCAAGACTGGTAATTTATTCTACTGTCAACCTTTGGAATGAGAATGTGACATTGTAAGAAAACTAGCTCATTGTTGACACACTTTTAAAGACAGCATTTCCCTTAGCTACCAGAACAAACTGTATCTGTTTCCACATGAGTATTTATAGCTGGGCAAATACAAAAAAAAAAAAATATCCATGACCATTCAAATTGTTTAAACAAATTCACTTAGTTTCCGTGCCCATTTTAGGATCACTTCCCACAGATATTCTGTCCTTGATCCAGGAAAAGCATATGCTTAATTTTAAGCACAGCCGTAGTCCCATTGAAGTCTATGGGATTACTCGTGCACTTAAAATTAAGCACATGTTTAAGTGTTTTGCTCAATCCGGACCATTACAAAGAACTTTGCTGGCAAGAATATTTGCAGAAAGAGCAAATTATAAACATATATTGCAGAATATTTGCAGACAGCAAATCTAGATTTCATAATTAGGAATATTCAGATTGGAATGCTGGATTAAAAAGTAGCACTCCTCCAGTCAGGGCACCGAAACATATTATCTGAACTATGTGTGCAATCAAAATAGCTCAAATGTCTCATATTGACTATTTGCAATCATGAATGACCAAGTATTATTTGCAGAAATTATTTTGTGAATTGTTTTGAATAAGGAACAAAAATGAAGATTATGATTTGTTCATCAACAATTCACAAGCAGAAAAAGTATTGAATAAATTGTTTACCATAATTTTTTCACCCAGTTCTTATATTATGCTACTTACTGTAACTCTTACAGTAATACTCTTAATTTCCCTGAAAACTTCCATTTTTTATTGTAATGAAATCTGCACACAAGGAACAGATGGAGGTCCGTTGCTTCCAAGAAGTTCTAATAAACGTGGAGCAAAGTGGTACACCTTGCATGATAATTTGCAGTTGACTCTTAAACCAGAAGTTTGCATAACTAGAGTAGTTTCTTATACACGTTTCACTGCACCTGGGATTCTAACTAATAATGAACAAACTTCAAACAGCTTGGTTTAGAAGCCTGGATGCCTGTGTAAATGCTTATAACAAACTTTATAAAGCATCTTAGTCTGGAAACTGGACTGGAAATCATACGAATGTTAGTTTTCTTATGAGATTTCTAGTATGCCCTAGTTTCAAGGGGGTGAGAAATGCCACATAAATTCCTTCTCACAACAGAGCAAGATTTCTCCTTGCAGTCCCACCTGAAAACCAGGAATTGCTGAGGTACACACAAGGAAAAAGGGAATTAGCAAGCTTTCCCAAACCTCAGGAAAGGATGTGGGTCCAGCTAATTGTCATTGTGAGCCAAGGTTTGAGTCGGTTCTTATTTTATCACAGATGCGTCACCCACCTCTAATTTTTATGTGTGTGTGATTCTGGAAAGGCCCACTTTTCTACAGGCTGGATTGGTTCTTTTCCATGTTCAAAACATCTCTCCCAATCAAAGAAGTCAGGAACCTTCAAAGATGCACCTTGTGATCTAAAGGGATGCCTTCCTCAAAGGAAAAAAATGGAGAAAGGAAAAAAGAAGCAAGGGATAAATAGGATGGGGAAGAGGATAAGAGTGGGAAGTAAATGGAAATTATTTTTAAAAGTATGAGAAGAATGGAGGAGAAAGAAGAAATGGAAGAGTAAATTAAGTGCATTTGTAGGAGTTAGATATAATACAACTAGGTGCTGGAACATTTTCTCCTTATATCTTTGCTAATGCAAGGCAGTCCTGACCTACAACACCCCCGCCCCCAATGCTGGGGTACTCTTACTACTTGTGAATTAATAAGTAAGAGCTCAAATGATGATGTGCAATTGTACATTAGGAATGGAGACAACCACAACTCACTCACACACACCCCTCCTTCCCCCACCCCCATTTCTTTCTCTCTCTCCCTTTGAATTTTATTTTCTCTGTACAGAACAGTTTTCTTCTACAAGTAATTCTAACAAAGGGTGATGGCTTGGTGATCAATGATTGCACGTCCCACATGTTGAAGACTTATTAAATCTGAAGCAGTAGCGGAATGGAAACGACATCTAGAGCAATACTGGATTCCCAGAAGTGAGCGGTGCAGAGGTGAGAAATCTGGTATGGGACAAATTCAGGGTCTAGTCCTGCTGCCCTTACCCTTACCCTCTGGGAACAATGCTATTGACTTTAGTAAGAAAATGCTGCAGATCCTACTATTGGCCCATGATAAAAGCTGGCATGTCATTCTTTCTGTCTGACAGCTAACTCATCTTGGAGAAGTTAGGAACCGTCTGAGAACGGAAGGATCTGGAGCTCTATAGCTGCTATTTACCGCTCAGAAACATTAGCTCTATAGTCAGTCCATGGAACTATGATTGAGAAACTCACAACTAGCACCCAAAATACCAGGTGGCCTGAATGTATGAAATTGCTCTCATAAGCAACTGCAGAGGATGGCGTGGGCCAATCCTGGTGCTTGTGTAGACGCTTCCTCTGGGGACTGTTGTCAAGATCCATGCAGGGAGCTGCTCTGTGTGTCAATAAAGGCTGTAACAAGCAGGCACACCGGAGCCTAGGAGGGGGAAACCTGGCTGTCTACATGGCCGTATACAAAAGCGCCCATATTACAAAACGGGCGTGGGGCTAGAGCGGTTTAGATTGGAGCTATAAATAGCCCTTGTCTGCAAATCGGACTCTTCACGCGTGTTTTGTGCCCCGTGTTCACTGATATAAGTACCCAGGGCGCTGGCGGGGAGCTGGTCACACGGGCTGTAGGCTCTGCCCGGGAGCGCTGGGGCACAGGGACTGCGGGCAGCGAGGGGAGCGCTCCGGATCGCAGCGCGGCGGGAGAGGACTTTCCCCGGCGCTGGGGCTGCCCGCTGGCTTTTGGAGAGAGCCTTTCGGTGGGAGTTTAGCGCAGCCAAGCGACGGACCGGAGCCATCCAGCGGCTCGGGAACTTTGTCGCCTCGGAGCAAGCCCCCCAGCTCGGTTGGCCGGCGGGGGGAGGAAAGAGAGAGAAGAGCTGGAGGAAGGGCTGAGGCTGGGCGCTTCCCCGAGCGGAGATGTGGGGCTGGGCTCCCTGGGGGGCCCCCCACTTGAGGGATCTGCTAGCCACTGCGGGGCGATGATCGGGGCGCCTGGCGGGGCTGCCTTCACTGCACTGACTCTTTGCCGCCTGCCCTGGGAGCCTCGGGGGGCGGGGGGGGTGTTTTGGGGTGGGGGTAAGCGATCAATGCTGCTCCCCGACGCGCTGGGGAAGGAGGGTCCCCCTGGCTGCCCCCCGCTGGGGCTAATGGCTGGCGCTGGAGCCCCACGGCGCTTGGAGTGACTGGAGCTGGGAAGCTGCTCCAGGCTTTGGCGGCTCGACGGTGAGAGGCGCGCCAGGGATCGGAGGAGGAGGAGGAGGAAGGGGGCCGGTCGCTTCTCCTGGCTCCCCGGCCGCTGGCTGTCAGTGATGTGGAGACTGGGTTTGTGGTGGCTCCTGAGCAGGGTCTGTCTGCTGCTGCTGCCGCCCTGCGCCCTGGTGCTAGCCCGGGTGCCCGGCTCCTCCTCCCACCCGCAGCCCTGCCAGATCCTCAAGCGGATCGGGCACACCGTGAGGATCGGGGCGGCTCACCTGCAGCCCTGGGCGGCTCCCTCCCGGACCCACCGCGGCTGGAGCTGGGGGGCGCACCATGCCGCCCCGCCTGGAGGAGTGCCGGATCCCGCTCCCGGAGCGCAGGAGGAAGGGAGACGCGGGAGCAAAGGGGCACAACGTGCGCACAAAGCCGCCCAACCTCCCGGGACTACCGGCTGGAAGGGCGCCGGGATTCAGAGGCAGTGGCTCGGGACCAGCCTCGGGAACAGGGCGCAGCTGGGCACCGGGAACCCGGTTGGCAACGAGAGCGGAGGCCAGGAGCCGCTGCTGCTGCCCAGGGACGCGCTGCTCTTGGGGGTGGAGAATCTCAACCGCGTGAGCGGGCTGCTGCCCTACAACCTGTCCCTGGAGGTGGTGATGGCCATCGAGGCCGGGCTGGGCGATCTCCCGCTCTTGCCTTTCTCTTCCCCCAGCTCCTCCTGGAGCAGCGACCCGCTCTCCTTCCTGCAGAGCCTCTGCCACACCGTGGTGGTGCAGGGGGTCTCCGCCCTCCTCGCCTTCCCGCAGAGCACCGGGGAGATGCTGGAGCTGGAATTCATCTCCTCGGCCCTGCGCATCCCGGTGATCAGCATCGTGCTCCGGGAGTTCCCGAGGGAGAGCCAGGTAAGGGAAAGAGAGGGGCGGTGTATTAGGGGGGCGGCGAGGGGTGTTGTGAATCGAGCAGGGCTATAGGGCAGATCGCCCTGCCCCATACAAACTATAACTATCTAACGCCTCAACTCCCCGGGGTGTCCCAAAGAGCCGCGTGTCCCAGTGGGGAGGCGCCCCCCGGCAGTGCGGATCGGGACAGGGGTCTGGCGTGAGCTGGCGCAATGGCTCGTCAATTCAGCACCATGGACACCGACGCACCTAAAGCGATGGCTCAAGCTAGAGCGGGGGACGCGGGCCAAACTGCTGCTGCAACCTGCTCTATAAATACCCTAGTGCGGGTCAGACCATGTACAATAAGCGGCTCCAGGAAACAGAAGAGCTCGCTTTCTAAAATAACATCTCCCAGCCGTGTGCTCGTTTGAGGCGCAGCTTTGTTTGCCATGAAGGGACTATACAGAGTTGGCAATTTCAAAACATGCATCAGTAGTCTCTCTCTCTCTCTCTCTCTCACACACACACACACACACACACACGTTGTAGGTGAAGCAGCAGCCACCCCTAGATTAAGGTTGCCTAACATTTTTGTAGCACTCTAGACTTCCTTCAGGCAGACAGGCAGAATGCTCTTTCTGTTCAATTTGTTCCTGAAGAACATTTCCTACTGTTCTGTTCCGTGTCACACACAAAAAAAGTTACCAATATAAAATATGCAGTAGAGGCCCTCAGATTTGTTAGGTATCTATCTCAGGCTGCCTGGCTTTGCTATTTGGATTCCTAATGTATGTAGAGTGGGTTGGTAGCCATGAAATGTACTGACAAATGCAGAACACAAGTTCTAAAACACCTTATTTTCCACCTCAAGTCAGACCTTTGTATTGTTATTGGAGGCCCATTTAACAACCAAAGTGTAGGGAAGCAGACTTGAACTGAAAGGAAAGTGGACTGTGGTGCCCTTCAAGTGGATCTTATCCCATCAAGAGCCAATATAGGAGAGTAAAGGGTTAAAAAGTCAAATATATCAGAGTGAAAAGGGAGAAGCAGTTCCAAAATTGAACTGGTTAATCACAAATATTGGCATTAGAATGATAAAGGTAGAGACCATGTATAGTATGCCCATGCCCAGAGCACTCTGTGATGCCGTGGAATTCACCCAACAGGAATTAGGCACCTCAGTGCTTTCAGAAATCTCATCATGTGCCTCTAGCTGCATATTTGAATCTGACCTTTTGTTAAATTCTACATTCCTGGAGCTAATATCACAACAGAACATGGTACCCTATTCATTGCATCAGAAGAAGTCATTTAGATTGAAAACTTAGAATTATCTATTATCTAAAACTTAGAATCATATTAGAATTATGGTTTGACTCACCATATTCCCTGTGTCAATAGGCTTTGTACTAGTAGAAGAATTGGATGATGGATGGAAAATATTGCATTATTTCCTGTGTGGGGTCTATGACTTCAGTTCATCCAGACTGAAGAGAATCCTTTTTCAGAATCAACAAGCACTGTAGCTAAATTTCTAAATAAACATTTCAAAATGAAAAGTCAAAATGTTTCATTTCAAAAATGTCAAAACAAACTGACTTTTCTGAATTGTTTCCTCCCATATTTTATTTCACTAAAATGATTCACTCAATTGGACCCAAATTCACATATAGTTTAATTCAACCAAAAAAAAATTCATTCTTTTGTCAAACTAGTCGCTGAAAAAAACATGTCCATCTCTAAATGTAAGGGGCTTTTGTCATTGAATATATACAGATTAGTTGTCCAAAAGGGCCAATTCATGCTCATGTCTGCCTCTCTCTGTAGGTATATGTGGATAGCATATTACTAATTGTTGAATGGAAAAGATAGAATTATCAATAATAATGCAGAAAAGGCAGACGTTCAGTAAATATTTCTGTTTTGAATTTGGGGAATAAAAACAGATAATGTAGTCATATCATACGATGCTGAGAATATGCTTTCCATTCCACTAGTATCGTGGAACAATGTTAAATGGCAACTACTAAAGTCAGACATGTTAAACCAACAGGTCCAGATAATTTGCATCCAAGAGTTTTAAAAGAGCTGGCTGATGAGCTCGCTGGACTGTTAATTTTGATTTTCAATAAGTCTTGGAACATTGGGGAAGTTCCAGAAAACTAGAAGAAAGTTAATGTTGTGCCAATATTTTAAAAGGGTAAACAGGATGACTCGGGTAATTATAGGCCTGTCAACCTGACATCAATCCTGGGCAAAATAATGGGGGGGGTGTCACCAGGGGACTGCCACTGCACCCCACCTCCAAGCATGCACTGCTATGCCCAGTCCCAGTCAAGGTGGTTTATTCGTTTATAGCAAAGTTTAACAAGCAAACAAAATGCAGCCTTAAGTCAATACCTGACCCCCAGGCTTCAGGGCCACCGCTCCCGGGGATCTCTGGCTTTCCAGCTCCTGGCAGCTTCCTTGCCTCCTCCAGCTCTGCTCCCCTCTTGGAGTCACAGCGCTTGGTCCAGGGACCCACCTCAGTAGTTAGCCCTACTCCAGTTGCTGACCAGGGCTAAGCCGGTCTCAGTCCTTCCTCCCAGGGCTCCACTTGCCTCAGTCCTCTCCTCCCAGTTGCCTACGAGCAGCCCTTTATAGGCCCAGGTGTATCTGAGCCCTCTTTTAATTGGCTGGATTGGGCTCACCTGCTCCAGGCCAGGGGAGCTGGGCTCAGCCCATCCACAGAGACCAGCTCCCCTATGACAGGTGGATATAGGACTTGATTAATAAAGAATTAAAGGAGGATGATATAATTAATGTCCAACAACATGGGTTTATGGAAAATAGAACCTGTACCTAACTTGATATCCATTTTTTTTATGAGACTACAAGGTTGATTGACAAAGATAATAGTATTGATGTAATACAGGTAGATTTCTGTAAGGCATTTGACTTTACGCTCAACATCGTGATTCAAAAACTACAATGATATAAAATTAACATGTTTTCTTGGACTAACTTTTGTTGGTGAGAGAGACAAGCTTTCAAGTTTCCATAGAGCTTTTTGTGTAACCTCAAAAGTTTCTCTCTCACACCAATAGAAGTTGGTCCAATAAAAGATATTACCTCATCCACCTTGTCTCTCTAATATTCTGGGACCAACATGGCCACAAAAACACTGCATACATAAAATTAACATGGCACATATTAAGTGGATAAAAAGCTGGCTAATTGATAGGTCTCAAAACGTAACTGTAAACAGGGAACAATCATCAAGCAGGTGTGTTTCTACTGGGGTCCCACGGGGATCAGTTCTTGTCCCTATGCTATTTAACATTTTTATCAATGACCTGGAAAAAAAACCCACAAAATTATCACTGATAAAGTTTGCAGATGACACAAAAATTGGGGGAGTGGTAAATAATGAAGAGGACAGATCGCTGATACAGATTGATCTGGATCTCTTGGTAAACAAACAATATGCATTTTAACGTGGCTACATGTAAATGTCTACATCTAGGAACAAAGAACGTAGGCCATACTCACACAATGAGGGACTCTATTCTGGGGAGCAGTGACTGAAAAAGATTTGGGGTTCATGGTGACAGTCAGCTGAACAAGAGCTCCCAGTATGACACTTTAGCCAAAAGGACTAATGTGATCCTTGGATGCATGAACAGGAGACTCTAGTTGTTTTACCTCATAATTTGGCACTGACTTGACTGCTGCTAGAATACCGTGTCCAGTTCTGGTGTATAGAATTCAAGAAGGATGTTGATAAACTTGAGTGCTTTCAAAGAAGAGCCACGAAGATGATTAACAGTTAGAAAATATGCCTTATAGTGACTTTGCTCCTTGAGTCTATCTATTTAGTTTACCAAAGAGAAGGTTAAGTGGTGACTTGATCTCCGTTTAAGTAGCTACATAGACAACACATTTTTGATAATGGGTTCTTCAATCTAGCAGAGAAAGGTACAGCATGCTCCAATGGCTGAAAGTTGAAGCTAGACAAATTCAGACTGGAAATAAAACAAAATTGTAACAGTGAGGATAATTAACCATTGGAACAATTTAGCAAGGTCGTGGTGGATTCTCCATCACTGACCATTTTTAAATCAAGATTGGATGTTGTTTTTCTAAAAGATCTGCTCTAGAATTATTTTGGGGAATTTCTATGGGCTGTATTATACAGGAGATCAGACTAGATGATCACATTGGCCTTGGATCCTATTCATCTAATTATATAGGTGCACAGTATATTGGTAAATACACGCCTGTGCAAAATGTGAAAGTGCATGTTCCAACAGGTTGAAAGATGATGCTGAACTTTTTGATTTGTTCCCCTGTATTTGCTTCATTGACTCTCACTTGAAATGAATTACCAGCTTTGAAACGTTGAGGGGGATGGTAAGTGAAGAACACTTCCAGCAGCCACCTGGAAGGTTTCCATTTGGCATTGCGCTGGAAAGATTTGATCTGCAGCGTGCTGGCTAATTAACTTTCATCTAAAAGGTTCCAGTCACCTGAATCTGAATGGCTGCAGTCAGCAGATGGGGAGTTGGGGGGAAACGCACAGGTGCACCATCAGCCACTGCTAGTGAGTAGTAAACAGGGAGATTACTGTGAGCGTCTGATCATTATGATGTGGGATCAATCAAATGTCAGGACATTCAGAAGTGGGCATTACTTCCCTTTTCTCACCCATGTATTTTTATTGCTGTTTCTTACCAGTTTTCATCTGTGATGATAGTTTCCGAAGCTGCTTGTACAACTTGAAAAATATTTAGGATGCATTATACAGGGTATGAATCTGTTGCACAAGCACATTTCCCTAAAGGCTAGCTCTTGACTCATTTAAGGAAGAGAGAGACATCATTGCCCATGGCTTTGTATCTTAATACGGACTCAAAAACAAGATAGATTTTCAAGAGTAAACAAGTGTTTTTATTTAAAAGTGGAATCTCATTTATAATAAGAAGATAACGCTATAGGATGCAGCAACTAATAGCCAGAGGGAGCAGCTATCTTTTGCATGCAGACTCTTTCAGTCATGCTGTTTAAAACAGTTGCATCCCCTCATTTTAATGGCCTATTTACTCAAACAGATTTTTCATCTGATTTGCAAAAATCAGTATTATTTTGGCTCAGTTCAAAGTCTGCTGATTTTCCAGTGGGGATTTTACATGAAAGCATAAACTATTTATCATTTCTTCTGAGCTTGTGAACTTTACTAATATTTATGAGTTGAAAAGCTCACCATAGAAAACATTATGCTAATCAGGCTCTTTACTGTATTGAGTACATAAGCTTAGTTACATAGGAAAGATAAATATAAACCTTGACGTGTTGCTGTCAACTAAGTGTCACCCTCTTTAGAAATGATATTGCAGTTATCTTAGGTATAATTTATCTTTTCTTTTCCATTAATACTGGGAAGTTAATTTTTACTACAATATTGGAAGGGAAAAAAAGTGAAACAAACCTTTTTGTTTCGATGTCCTCATTTTAAATGGCTTACAAATGATGAGGATGACATTAAAATGAACATCTTACAAGTGAACTAATAGACACCATTAACTGTCTTAAGGGCAGTAGAAATAATTAATTAATATTAGACAAATCCACATGTATTTTTAATGCCAGAATCTTAAAACTGAGTGTGACATTGCACAATGGTAGCAAGTATACCCAGCAATTTATTGTTATTCCCTGGAGTTTGTGGGGGGGAGGGGGGAGAATTTGCTTTGCTCAGGGAAAGTTTTTAACTTACGCTCTATTTTCCCAGCCATTTGACAACTCACACATGAAATGCATCATCCATCAGTGATGATTAAGGATGTTATCTTGCCCTCAGCCCACGTGTGGAATTCCCGCTAATGTCAGTGGGACTCTGGTGCCATAAATGATGGTGAGACTATGGTCCCAAGATTTGTTTCTCTCTATTTTGTGAAACTAATTATGCAGTCTCCTGTGCAGATAAATGATCTGTTGCGGTTCTGGGTTATTTTCCAACCATATGGAGGAACAGATCATGCAGTCCTTGCTCATGCAAAACTCCCACTGATAAAGTGAAATTGCCTACTGCAGCTTTCGAGCACTTTCTTTCTTTAAAGATTCTAGTGCTAGTTGTCCTTGAGGGACACAGGATACTGAGCTAGGCAGGCCTGTGGTCTGGTACGGTATGTCAGTTCACATGTTTTATCTGAATAACGGATGCAAGGCCAAGGCCAAAATTGGCTGAGTAATACATGCCACATAGCCACAGTTGGTTTTCAAATCTATTAGCAGAGAAAAGGTCAGTACTTAAATAAGATAATTTCAGCCGTCTCCTTAGTTCTTGAAACTTAAGCCATTTACATTTTTTCAAAGTGAAACAAAAATCAAAATGCAGCATTTCTGTTTGTTCCTCAGAGATTTACGGGAGAAAAAACTCCTTTTAAATAATCAGTTCATTAAGTGCTCTGATATGAAATGTAGCTATACACTAGTCCCGCAAATAGCCTGTCACACTTTACGATGCTCTCTGGCATCCTCTGATTAAAGACCTTGCAGTGGCAGCAACCATAGAGAAGCCAAAACTGTCATCTATTCAATCATCTCTGGGACCACTTTTTATCAGTATGAATTATTTGCTTGGTATTGGGTACTTACATGCCTGCTAAAGTAATTAGTGTTGTGCTTTCATCCAATTATACCCATAAGATCTCTTTAGTGAATGTAATCCTTCACACAATATTTATTACATTCTCGCTATGCTGCATTTTATTCCGTGTTATCTTTCATCGTGCAAATATTAAATCGTTCAGTTATGAACTGCTAATGGGAAAGGATTCACTCCCTAAATACATATTGATATGGCATTACAAAATAAGCTTGGGGATCATCAGGAGCCAAGAAGTTGTACACTCATGACCCTTTGTATCCGTGTGATTTTCTTTTGTTATTCTTCTCTTCTCTTCTTTTGTTTGTTACACTCACTCACTCCATCTTGTCACAGTTTAGACTGTAAAGTCTCCAAGGTAGGGATGGTCTTTGTCTTTGTGTTTATACAGCGTCTGGTACAATGGATTACAGTCCTCATAAAGGCCTCTAGGAACTACTGTAATATTTATATAATAATAATAATTAATAATTAACAAGATCTGATTTTCAAAGTCCTCAGCACCCACAATTGAGGTCAGATTTTCAAAAAAGCACTTAGGCACTAAAATAAGCCACATTTTAGTACTAATGAGACAGAATGTCATGTCTTCCTCCAACGTATCAACAATGCCTATATAACGGATGTGTAGTTATTTGCAAGCGAGGTGTCATCTTTGGGTATTTAGAACTTGTGCAATATTTCTTACCACAAGCTCAAACTGCAAATTGATATCCATGGTGCAACTAATGCAAAGTGGGTGCTTATCATGAAATAGATATGTGGATTGTTCAAGAATTGGACAGAGTTGCCCAAATCATATTACTCTTGTGATCATTTCCAGCGGCACATGTGAAAAGAAGAGTAAGCAAAGAATTCACAATGAATAATTTACCTAGTAATTGTAGCCATTTTTTCTGCTTGCAAAATATCTGAACTATTTAACTTTATGGAATGATCACAAACAGTTCTCTGCAAGAATAGACAACAGCCCTAATCCATAGCCCACTGAAGACAACAGGAGTCTTTCCATTTACTTCCCTGGGTTTTAGATTGGGCCCTATTTAAGATGTGTTGATTATTTGGTTGGTCAGATAAGTCAGCTGATATAGTTTCTGTTCTCTGATTGGATGAGTGCAAGGACTTTGGGAATACAGGCATCTAAAATGTGGTTTTGTGAATACATGCACACTCTACTTTGAAGTTCACTTTCTGTGAACATCTATCCTTGTAAAACTTGATTGCCCAAATGTTTATGGAAAGCAAACAATCAGGTACAAGCACGGCTGAAGTGAATTCATTTAAACATTGAAATGAATATTTGCTGTTTGATTTTTGATGTATTTACCAGAATAAATGAATATATGCTGAAACTGTAAATCCTTCTGGGCAGAGACCCTCTTTTCATGTGCTTACAGTTGTTAGCACAGTGTGACCTGGAGGTATTACTTCAATACAAATACATAATAATAGCAATGGTTTAATATATTATTCAACCTTAGGTTTGAATTTTGTCATCTACCATCTTCTCTACTTTAAAGCTACAAGAATTTTAATACAATTACTCTTTAAACAAAATAAACACTAACCCTGTGTCCATCCCATACGTCTTGAGTCTAATCCTTGTATTCACTTAATTAAATCCAGGGTAATTGGAATTGTAATAAATATCTTTTTGCAGATTGCACCAATATCATTTATAATCCCAGATTATATATTTAATGACTATTTAGATAACTGTGAACTTGATTAAGGATGCTAGGGGGAGTAGAAATGAAAATGCAAGGTGGTAATGGATACTTCTGAGGACTTGAAGCAGAAACTTTGTACAAACAAATAATATAGATCTAAAAGAATTGAGAAATGAGTGGGCCAACAATGGAAACAAAGGGTAGTCCAGCGATTAGTGTGCCAGCCTAGCTGTTGGCACACCTGCAGTCAACTCCTTGCTCTGCCACAGACTTCCTCTATGACCTTGGTCAAGGATCTTAATCTCTCTGTGCCTCCGTTCCTCGGGTGTAAAATCCAGATAATGCTGCCCTACTTCCCAGGGGTGCCAAGAGGAAAAAATACATTGTTATGAGGTGCTCAGAGACTATGGTACTGGGACCATATAAGTACAGAAGACAGGAAGATCATCAATTTAAAGGCATCCATTTCATTTTTGAAAATCTGCTGCAGAAACAGAAGATTAATCTGTTGTGGCAGGGATCATTGCCTAAACTTGCATAAGTGACCAGGAGTTTTGGGTGCCTCATTTTGGGGGCCCAACTTGAGACTCCTGAAAAGCCCTGATTTTCAGAGAGCAGATGCTCAGCAGTTTCTGAAAATCAGGCCCTTTTAGGGCATCTCAAGTTAAGCTCCCAGTAACCACAGGCCTAAATTCACTCATCATGTTTGAAAATGTACGCCCATGTCTTTGTATCTGTGTGTCCACCACCTAGCACAACGTTGCCCTGTTCCTGACTGGGTCCTTTGCATATTACTCCAATAATAATTTGCATTATTTATTACTACTGCTACTACCTATTTCTTAGCTAGTGCTTTTCCTCAGAAGATCTCAAAGAGCTTCACAATTTTTAATGTATTTATCCTTACAAAACCACTGCAAGGAAGGGAGTTATTACTAAATATTTTATCTGGCGGAAGAAGCAGCAGAGAGAAAAAATCCTTCCCGCAGCTATAATTCTACCTTTGTTCTCCAGGCAGGACCCCAATTAATGTAAACAGGGATTCTGTTCATACAGGGTGGAATATGAATGTGCTTCCAAGGGAGACTGTGAATCCACATCATTGGAGGTTCTTAAGAACAGGTTGGACAAACACCTGTCAGGGGTGATCTAGGTTTACTTGGTTCTGCCTCAGTGAGGGGGCTGGGCCAGATGACTTCTTGAGGTCCCTTCTAGCCCGTATATTTCTATGATACCCTGATGCTTTGTCCAACTCCCTGTCTTCTCTTCAGCTCCACCAGCACCCATCCAGCTCCGCTGCCTAGGGTGGCAGGAAAGAATGCTGAAAGCCCACAGGCAGGTCCTGTTACAATACCTAGTTCTGTGGGAGAACATTTTGTGCTGCTATGGAGTGGAGAATGAATCAAGCTGGAGGTAGGGCAGGGGTGGCAGATCCCTGACTATACCAGCTATTCCCTCATAATGGAAATAGGTGTGGGCACAGTCAACACTGTGCACCCTGTGGCTGCAGTAGCAGCTAGAGCGCGGACCGGAGTCTTGTCTCCACACGTTTTTGCATTGGCTTAACCCAAGGGTGCATTTGTAATTGATTTCCTTCAACCAAAGCAAACCATTGTGGGGTCAGCACTCTCCCACTGATTTACACCTGGTTTATATCAAGTTGGTTTAAGCTAAAGTCCTCTCCGCACCAGGGGCAACCCTGGCATGGGTTTGTACCACTGCCTTCTCTAGCTGGTGACTAAATGCCCCAGTTTTGCCCACAGTTGGTGGCAGTAGATCAAACCATTCTGTTTATTAGTAGTAATGGTTTTAAGTGCTTTAAGCAGAGCATTTTATAAAATACTTAAATTCTCCCACCAAGCCAGCTGGTAAAATGCTATCTAGAATTGGTTGCTGCAAGCCAGTGCTGCATACTCATTCTTTTTTCAACATCCAGGATGAGGTGAGGGGTTGGGGACGCTGCCAGATCTAACTTCCTTTCCTGGAAGACTGATGTAGAATGTCTTATTCAGCGGACGGAAGCATGAGTACGTGGAGGATCCAAAGTGAAATTGGGAAAATGCCCCTGGGAAATATATTTTTGTCTGTCTTCTGTATTGCAGTTTCTCCAACTCCTGAAGCAGTAATTTATCCAATAGAGGCGAACGGTAGCTTGGCTCATAGGTTCCTGTCAAATTCATGGATATTGTCGCTCTGTCGTCCCTTTCTTTCAGGTTGTCAGGGAGCAGAAGGTGCTTCTACACTCCACTTACAGCCAGCCAAAGAGTTAAAAAACTGTAGGATATTTTTGCGTATACAGGTTTCAGAGTAGCAGCCGTGTTCGTCTGTATCCGCAAAAAGAACAGGAGTCCTTGTGGCACCTTAGAGACTAACACATTTATTTGAGCATAAGCTTTCGTGGGCTGCAGCCCACTTCTTCGGATGCATAGAATGGAACCTATATTGAGGAGATATCTATACACACATACAGAGAGCATGAACAGGTGGGAGTTGTCTTACCAACTCTGAGAGGCCAATTAAGTAAGAGAAAAAACTTTTGAAGTGTATATAGGTTCCTAAGCTGGGTTCCCCATGATCCTCAGAGTCATTGTTGTTATCCATCATTCGTGAAAACTTAAGCAGCCATGATTCGTAATGAAAATGTTTGTGGGGGCCTGATGTTTTCACAGATTTTGTTACAGACCCATTAAAAAATGCATCCCAGAATTTGTTTTCATTATTTGTTATTCTCATACACACACAAAAGTCATGCAGTCAAGGAGAAAAAACCCCCCCGATAGCACGTGACTTACATGACCAGTCACACAAAACACAGAGACCAATAAATACTGAGCAGGTAATAAAACCTGTTTGCAAACAATCCAGCAGCTGGCAATGATGTGTCAGAAGGGCTTAGTGAATATTTATCAAAAATGAATATATTTGCATAAATCAGGAGAGTGTAAATCAGCGGGTGTAAATTAGCACTGCTCCACTGTCCTCAAGAGTTGGGGCCCAGATTCTACCATCTCATGTGGTCATTTACACCAGTGCAAAGTGGGAATAAATCGCTGCCTTCCATACTGGATCATGTTTCACACCCCACTTGCATTGCTATTAATGACTACACAAGATGCAGGGCTACCGTGATCTGTTTCCCAAAAATAGGTTACAATTATTGCTATTACTATTATTTCATGTACTACCGTAGTGTTCAGAGACCCCAGTCAGGATCCTAGGTCAGCTGCGCAAGGTGCTGTACAGAGTTAGCGATGGTGCCCCTGTTTGGAAGAGTTTGTAATCTGAGAAGAAAAGCAACATGCAAAGTGTCTCCCCCTCTCCTCCCAATCAAATTCTGTGTGTACATTTGCTATTTTTATACTTTTCAATTGATAATTACATAAATAATATTGACTTGCACTAACTGTGCCTAAGCCTAGCCATTAAGTATTGGCTGATTGCCTGTAGGTGGTGCTAAACTTGTAATGAATATTTTTGGAAACCAAGGGCCAGATCCTCAGTTGGTGTAAATCGGGGGGTCGGCAACCTTTCAGAAGTGGTGTGCCGAGTCTTCATTTATTCACTCTAATTTAAGGTTTCGCGTGCCAGTAATACATTTTAACGTTTTTAGAAGGTCTCTTTCTATAAGTCTATAATATATAACTAAATTATTGTTGTATGTAAAGTAAATAAGGTTTTTAAAATGTTTAAGAAGCTTCATTTAAAATTAAATTAAAATGCAGAGCCTCCCGGACCGGTGGCCAGGACCCGGGCAATGGGAGTGCCACTGAAAATCAGCTCGCATGCCACCTGTGGCACATGTGCCATAGGTTGCCTACCCCTGGTGTAAATCATCGTTGATCCATTAAAGTCAATGCCAAGGAACTGGTCCAAAGAGATTCTAACTATATTAATGAGCATGATGTAAGTACTTATCTGTACTGGACTGAAATAGACTAGGTTAGGTTGAAGGAAGGAAGGAAGTCAGTGGCCAAACTCATCCCTGGTGTACCTGCATTGATTCATTTGGCCCAGTGGTTTGAAAGTATTTTAATTCATTGTAGCCAGAGTTTAGCCGGATCAGACTTTGAAGCACCATTCTCTGAAAGGTTTTATAACTAGACCAAATATCTCATACAGCTTTCTTAACACAGCATAAATAGTAATGCAATGACATGTATTGCTGGCATAATTTTTAGCATTTATAGTGCTTCGTATGTACAAAGAGCTTTGCAATCATTAACTAATTATCACAGCATCCCTGTGAAGAAGGTACATATTATTGTTTTACATATAGGTAAACTGAGGCACTGAGCAGTTAAGGGACTTACCGAAGGTCACACAGTGAGCCAGGGTCAACAGTGGAACTAGAACTGAAGAATCCCTACCACTCATTCCCACGCTCACTTCATTAAAGCATGCCATCTATCTTTAACATTGTACCCACAAAATTAAGATTAAATCTTTAAAGGCATTAACTACGGGCAAATAAAGACTCTCTCTTTTAACCTGGCATAGTAGTTCCTTTTCAGAGCGCCCTAATGCAATAGTAAATGCAGATTTTTGCGTGGAAGGACATGCAGCGCAAAGGCCCGTATTTCCAGATCAACTCGATTTTTCATCGTGAAGCCATCATTTACATGGTTACTGCTCTTTGCTGGCTCAGGGGGCGATAGCCGTAAAATACTGTGCACGGGCAAAAATAGTTAATGAGATTTTGATATAGTGCCCAACACCAAAGGTTTTTGCCAACATGCACAACAGACAGAACTACTTTTACCCACAGGCAATTTTGTTTACCGCTATTGGCCTCGGAGACAGCTATATATTTGTTTGACTAAATATGAATGAGTCTCCTGCACTTTGTCCCTCTTCCCTCCCCTCACTTTACCTGGGAAGGGAAAGCTAAAAGACTCTTTAATCTGAGCAGGAGCTTATTTTTGAGGAGGAAAAGCTTCACCTGGGAGTCCTCCCTTCCCACCTGCGGGAACAGCATTAAGGGGGTGAATTTGAGGAGGGAGTAGGCTGCAGCCATGCCACAAAGCAGTCTTTGTGGGGAAGCTGCCCTGGCCACCACTGGCAATTTTTCACTATAGAAATTTCAGCCTGGTTCTGTCTTGGTGGGGAGACAGGTCCTGGTAGGAAAAAGTCTGAGGCCATTTCCACTTCCTCCAGGGGCAGCTGCAGGAATAGAACGCTAACGTCTTGGGCCAGCACCAGCCTCCTCCTGCTGCTAGCACAAGCATCCTGCAAGTGGTTGTGTCAGACATCATCACCGATGTAAGAGGGGAGGATACATGGCCCTATCCGTGTGGGCTATTGCCTTCCCGGAGTGCATTATGATGTGTTTACCTTTGGTCAAAAACGGGTGTAATGTAAAACATACCCAGGGCTAGATCCTCAGCAGGTGTCAATCAGCACTACTGCATTGACTTCAAGGATTGGGGCCCAGATTCTACATGGCCGTGCACCTCATGTGGTCATGTATACCAGTGCAAAGTGGGAATAAATCATTGCCATTCGTCCTGGGTCGTGTTTCACACCCCACTTGCACTCACTTTGCTTGACATTAATGACTACACAAGGTGCATGCATGGCCCTTAAAGGAAGTAGAGATACCCATTTACACCAGCTAGGACTTTTTGTAGGTGTGGATCGTTTGTCCTATAGCTTTCCTTTTTAAAGCATCCTTTAAGGTGGGGACAGAAATGTTCTGATCCTAGCCCCAACAAAAGTTTTAAAAATTCACATTTTCCTCTTGCGTATTATAAACAGCATTAGAAGTAGCCTTTTAGTTGCGTCTACCACAAGCCTTGGGCTAAACTTTGATTTATACCCCCACACAATCCTGTTTAATCTCATTGCTGAATATTTTACAGTCAGGAAGACTTCATTCAAATGACTGAAAACGCTAGCGTCTGCTGAAACAAATGTCAGTTGAAAGACTATTGCTGCTACGCTTTCCTATACAAACGGTTCCTTTACATTAGTCTGAAAATAATCCATAAAATACTCACTGCTTATTTCAGGCAATATTTTATGCAATGAGCCAGTGTGTCTAGTGGTTTGAACAGGAAACTGGGAATTAAGTGAGTTGGGTTTGGTTTCTCATTCTGCCAGAGACTTGTTGTGTGATCCGGGACATGCCACTTGACCTTGCTTTGCCTCTGATTCTCCCAACTGCAAAATGAAGATAATATTCACCCCACTTTGTTAACTAAGGGTTGTGCATTCTTAGAATGAAAGGCGTTATCTGAGGTGCTTATGTAGCACCTCACACTCTGTAACGTGTTTATCCTGGGAGGTCGGACAGTGCTATTATCCCCATTTTACAGATGGAGAACTGAGGCACAGAGAGGCTAAGTGACCTACTTCCACAGGAAGCCTGTGGCAGAGCAGGGATTTGAATCTAACACCCAAGTGTTAGGTTAATCCCTAAGCACTGGGCCATCCTTCCTCTCTCCTCTATACGTGTACAGTCCTAGATCATCATCATTACAACGCTGCTGATCACAGCCTCTCGGGTTTTGATATGTACTTATTGGAAACTCTGCTCTTGTAACATGCTCAGGGCTCCAATCCTCTTGTCTTGACAGAGGCAAATCTCCCTTTGACTAGAGGGTCATGCCCTGATTGTGTGTCTGACATTCCAGAATCCCAAAGCAAGTTCCAAACATTACTAAAAGTTAGCTAACTTACAAACATTCAAATGTGCTGATATTGTGTCCCCTCATGTTTCTGTTATAGTGAATTAATTTGGGCCTACGTAAGAAAAACTTGTGAATGGTGATTAAAAATTAAAAGTGAATACAGTAACGCCTCACTTTGTCGTTCTGTTCCTGAAAAATGCGACTTTAAGCAAAACGATGTTAAGCGAATCCAATTTCCCCATAAGAATTAATGTAAATGAGGGGGTTAGGTTCCAGGGAAATTTTTTTCACCAGACAAAAGACTATATTTTTATATATATATATATATATATATATACACACACACACACACACGCACAGTATATGTTTTAAACAAACAATTTAATACTGGTACACGGTGATGATGATTGTGAAGCTTGGTTGAGGTGGAGGAGTCAGAGGGTGGGATATTTCCCAGGGAATGCCTTACTGCTAAATGATGAACTAGCAATTGGCTGAGCCTTCAAGGGTTAACTCTCTCATTCTACAAGGCAGCACGAACAGGAGGGAGGGGAGACAGCATCAGAGACAGAGACAGAGACACACACCGTGTGGGAGAGAGGGAGAGATGTGCATTTCCCCTTTAAATACGCTGACCCTACTCTTAAGTACACTGCCTTGTTAATTAGATCAGCTTGCTGAGACGGCAGCTGCTGCAAGCTCCCTCCATCCTGAGCCCTGGAGTGTCCCCCCTGCTCTATGGAAGATGGGGTAAGCGGGGTGCAGGAGCAGGGGGACACCCTGACAGCCCCCCGCTTCCTCCCTTCCCCTCCGCACAGCAAGCAGGAGTGTCAGGGAGCAGCTCCAAGGCAGAGGGCAGGAGCAGCACATGGCAGTGGGGGGAGGGACAACTGAACTGCAGGCAATTGATAACCTGCTGGGCAGCTGCTGCACAGGGAACTTAGGGGAGCGGGGGGCTGATAGGAGGCTGCAGGTCCACACTGGTTCCAAGCCCCCACCAGCTAGCTGCAATGGGCTGCTCTTCCTGCAAGCAGTGGACAAAGCAGGCGGCTGACAAACGACGTTAGAAGGGAGCATTGCACAACTTTAAACGAGCATGTTCCCTAATTGATCAGCAACGTAACAACGAAACAATGTTAACCGAGACGACTTTAAGTAAGGAGTTACTGTATAAGTTACCAGCCTGCACTGAAATATTTAAAGGCTTGATGATCTCATTTATAGGTTATAAGTCCTAGGCCACGTAGCTGATGAATACAACATATAGAACAAGGAGTAATGGTCTCAAGTTGCAGTGGAGGAGGTCTAGGTTGGATATTAAGAAGCACTATTTCACTAGGAGGGTGATGAAGCACTGGAATGGGTTACCTAGGGAGGTGGTGGAATCTCCATCCTTAGAGGTTTTTAAGGCCCGGCTTGACAAAGCCCTGGCTGGGATGATTTAGTTGGTGTTGGTCCTGCTTTGAGCAGGGGGTTGGACTAGATGACCTCCTGAGGTCTCTTCCAACCCTAATCTTCTGTGTTTCTATGATCCATATAGCCAGATCAAGCTCTTTGAGGAATAAGGTGAGAGACTGAAGGGAAAGATTTTCTATCCCAAAGTAATTAATTGTATTCAGAGGAACAGATCCTGCAACCTTTCCTCATACGAGCAATCTCACACTCAAAAAAGAAGCCTGGTTGAAGCTGATGAGATTATTTATATCAACCACAAATGCTCAGCTGAGTAAAAGCTGTAGGCGTGGGACTCCGAAGATGGAGTCAGAAATAGGATTCGGTTTTAATAAATCCCGTTGCCAAAATAAGTTTGGGGTTAGCTGAAACGGACGAATTTGAACACTGTAAAATAGAACATTCAAGAGACATGAAGGAATAGCGCATACATGCCTGGCAAGCTCTGCACTGGGAATTAGAAAAGAAGAGAGGCTGAACAGTTGATGTCGTTCTAGTGTCTCTTCGTAGCAGGCACAGAGTGCCATCTAATGGCCTGTCAGAGCGAAATGTCAGGGCTAGAGTCAGCGCACGTAGCTCAGTGTCTGAATTGTTTGACTTTATTTAGTCATGTTCGAGTCCCGGCACTGCTCAATATTGTTGTGGGGGTCGCAGAACATGTATTTGTGAAAGAAAAAGGAAGGTTCATATTTGTCACGTCATTTCTGCCAAGATCCGTGTTGCTCTGGTTTTAAGGATGGAAGCTAACAATGTTCTAGTTCTTTGCTGAATGTCACAACAGTCCCTGAGGGGAACAGTCAAAGAAGGGGTGAAATTCTGCCCTTGTAAGTGGATGGCAGGGGCAGCCCTGGATCAGCTCTACAGTCACTCTGTTCCCTTGGGCAGATAATTCCTTTTTCCTCATTGCACAGCCCAGTTACTCAGCCAGGGCACAGGCGATGCCCCTGAGTTTTCCAGCATGGTGCTTATTTTGCCCTTGTGAAAGACTCAAAATGGGACACCCACCTTTTAGCTATAAAAAATGCAAAAGCAGTTAATGAAGGAGATGAGGCTGGATTAACTTCTGGGGTTTTCCTAGGGACAGTCCTTGAGCCATTCACTTTTAAAAACCATGTCACTTGACTTTTAAAGATGATGTTTCAAGCATTTGGACTTTCCTCCCCCAGCCAACTGTAACTCTTGTTTCTAATTTCCCAATCGTCTAATTAAATCCTTAGTGTCTTAAATAAAAACTTCTAGCTGGGATTTTAATGGTTGTTCCTGATTTTATGCCAACTATACAAACATAGTGTTAACCTTTGTGGCAAACGGCTGATGCTACTGTGGTGGGTCCCGCGCTTTTTCTTAGTGTGGTGGGTTGGGGCGCCACCCCGTGTCCCTGTTCTTGGGTGCTGCGGGCTCCACTAGTGTTCCGGGAAGGTGGGAGAGGAAGAAAGAAGGGAAGGTGTCAGGGTCCCAGTCTCTTCAGCTCCCCGGGCTTCTTACCCTCTTCTCTCTTGGGTAGGGTTACCCTTGGTCCTTGATGCTAGGGGGAGTTCACAGCAATACGCCTCCAAACTCTAGTCATCTCTCCTTCTCCCCCTCTCTGACTGAAGCAGGGGGTTTTATTAGGTCTCTGACGGGGCCTTAATTGGCTGCAGGTGCTCCAATTGACCTGTAGTAACCTTTCCCTAGCCTACAGGGAACCAGACCTTGATCAACCTAGGGCTTACATACCTCCTCTCGCCCACTCTTCGTGGAGCAGTGGGCACTGTCCGGGGTTCTCTGCTCGGTGTCCCCTTCTGGATCCCTAGTTTGGGCCCTTTGACCCCCACATCTGTTCCCGTTTTTGCATTTGTTGCCCCCCGAACTCGGTTGGGTTCTGGGTTTAGTAGCCCCTCCTTAGGCTGGGGGAGGGGCGTTTAGCAGTGGGCAAGCTAGCGCTCGCCCATGTCCCGGTGCTCAAAAGGACTACTCTTCGAGGAGCAATGGGTGCTGTCCAGGGTTCTCTGCTCAGTGTCCCCTTCCAGTTCCCTAGTTTTGGCCCTTTGACCCCCACACCTATTCCTGTTATTTCTTCGTTGTCCCCCGTAATCAGTTGGTAGCAGCACCACATTGCGCACAGGAAGCAAATGTCCTGCTGGCTTAGCGGTCAGGGGAAGGTCTTAGAGTAAGACCAAAATTGTTCCCTTCTGTCACGCGTCTGACCCTGTAAAACCCCTGTTCCTCACAGGTGCTTGAACACCCTGGCTTGAAGTGGTTTCCAGGGTTTACAGTCTGGTTCAATGGCTCTCAGCACCCCCTACTATAAACATGGTTCCAGCCCCCATGCTGTTACCCGGGTATCACATTTTGCCTCCTGGCACTTGATTTACTTTTAAATGATTTGACGGTATTTTATATCCAGAATATGAAAATGCAGCCAAATCAATGAGGTATTTCCTCAGAGCAGAAGCATGTAACCCACTCTAAAAGTTCAACCTTAACTGTTGGCCCAGTGAAGAAGGTGGGCACTGCAAACAGCATTTCAATAGCCACCAGTAAAACTGGCCAGCTGAGGAGCACGCGATTCCCAGGATGTTAGCGGCAGAGCTCTGAGTTAGCAGAAATCCATGTTTCCTTAAGAAAAGGATTACATCATTGCAGGCCATGGCACTTATTCCCCCCTCCCCAAATGTACAGCAAGGCAAAGGAGTAGTAACTTGGTTGAAGTCAATGTAGTTGCACTGGTGTAAACCAGTATGACATCAGACTTATTCTCCCTATTACAATAGTACCCAGAGTCCCGAAATGAGATCAAAGCCCCACGGAGTTAGCCACAGCGCAAACTCGTGAGGCACAGGCCCTGCTCTGACGAACTGTCTAAACAGATAAGACACGCAAAGAACGGGAGAAAGGAAGATTTATTATTCCCATTGCACATATGGGGGACCGAGGCACAGAGAGATTAAGTGACTTGCCCGAGGTCATACAGGAAGTCTGTGGCTGAGCAAGGAATAGAACCCAGCTTTTTTTAGTGCCAGTACAAAGCTTTGGCCACAAATCTAGTGTTACTTTCTAGAGTCAGGCTCCGTAAGTTTAATGTTCATAGTGTAGCAAATATAACGCAGTGTGTTACATGTACTTTGGTATCATACTTAGGTTTGGTGTTTTATAGACATTAACTAACTACCTCATAGCACTTCCATGAGGTGGGTAACTATTCTTAGACCCATTCTGGAGATGAGAGAAAGTAAGGCACAGAGAGGAGATGTGACGGGCTCATGATTAGGGCCCTACCAAATTCATGGTCCAATTTGGTCTATTTCATAGTCATAGGATTTTAAAAATTGTAAATTTCATGATTTCAGCTATTTAAATCTGAAATTTCATGGTGTTGTAATTGTAGGGGTCCTGACACAAAAAGGAGTTGGTGGGGGGGGGTTGCACGGTTATTGTATGTGGGGGGGGGGTTGTGGTACTGCTACCCTTACAGCTGCAGAGTGGTGGCCGCTGGCCGGGAGCCCAGCTCTGGAGGCAGAGCCACCGCCAGCAGCAGCGCAGCAGTAAGGGTGGCATGGTATGCTATTTCCTCCCTTACTTCTGCGCTGCTGCCTGCAGAGCTGGGCCCTCAGTCAGCAGCTGCTGCTCTCCAGCTGCCCAGCTCTGAAGTAAGCAAGCAATACCGCGACCCCCCTAAAATAACCTTGTGACCCCCCTGCAACTCCCTTTTGGGTCAGAACCCCCAATTTGAGAAACGTTGATCTCTCCCGTGAAATCTGTATAGTATAGGGTAAAAGCACACAAAAGACCAGATTTCACAGGGGAGACCAAATTTCACGATCCATGATGCCGTGAATTTGGTAGGGCCCTACTGATGATCAAATGCAGTGTCACTGGCTCAGAACAGACTGGAAACCGACTGCGATAATTCCGACTCCCAGGTCCCTGTTTTAACCCCTTCCCAATGTGTTCTCTCCAGGTAAATGATTGATTGAAACATTAATACAAACAGCCTAATTCGCTGTCTGTGCAAGATTGTAATATTCTAATATTGTAGAGCTTGACACTCACTTCCCACACATGAGAGTCACTATATGCAAGGGAGATTTAAAATACACTTTAACAATAAATCCGTTTGTTAATTGTAATGGCCTATATTGGGGGAGAATAGATATCATGTCTCATGGTATCTTTATGAAATTTCTCTCTGTCATTGACCTTTAAAAGTCTTTCCCCAAACAAAGAACACCTTGAAGTTTTGGAAGTAACATTATTTATTATCATCTGTAAGTGGCGATGTGGATAAATAATGGATCTAACTTTCCAAAAATGGCTGATGGTTCATATTTTTGGCAGGTTGTTTGACCTTGTGTGGAGCTTTACATATGCAGATTAGTTTGGTGCATTTGTGTGTAGTGTTCAGATCTGCTGAGCAACCCTTAGGCAAGATAAGAGTTTGGTGGAAGGAGAAATAATTTTCGAGATCAATTCAGACTGGCCCTAAATTAGTCCAAGCTATGAGGCTGTTGTGTTATCTTTGTTAAACAAACAGTAGATACCTTGTTAAGATCTGTTTACATGTGCTGCTCGGCCAATTGACAAACTCCTCTTGATGCAAGGATCACAAGAATTTTAGCTAGTCTAAATTACCTCCTCTCAGAAGCTTTAAAAATGCCTTTAACAAATATTTCAGCCATTATTTTTGAGATCTTGATTGCTCCACACACTGGGCTAAATTATGCTCTTAGTCCCATAGGTGTATATAACCAGTACAGACGGGGAGTGGCTGCTATCCCCGCTTCTTCAGTGGTGGGTACCACAGCACATAGTCTTGCCTAAATTACATCCTGATCACGCAAAGGGCTTAATTTAAGCATATGATTAGGCCCAGGGATCCCTCTTCCAAGCAGTCTGCCCCAGAGAATTGAAAGAGAATAATATTTGCTGGGCATCATTTACATCTAGTTAGCAAAAGGACATCGGTATCTATACTTTTAATTACACTAATGTAGCTTGAAGTTAAACATGACTTAAGTGCTTTGCTGGAGTAGGGCCTTCAGGCTACGTTAATGGGAGTTGGACAAGGCCCCAAAGTCAAAGGGAGTCTTTCCATGGCTATATTGTAAATTGGATTGGGCCCTAAAGCAAGATTCGCTCAGACCCCAGCCCCACCTGCCCATCAGAGAAGAGAGTTTGTCCGGGTGCTTGACCACCTGCAGCACAGCTCCTGCAGAAGACTTGCTGGAAGGTGGAAGGATGTACAAAGTGTAACACTGAGGATCCTACCCAGCATGCCATTCCAGGGCCCATGGGAGATGGTACGCTCCCTTCCTCTTTTGCACACCTGCCTCCAAGTCCCTCCTCTCAGGGGAATGCCTGAAGGAAACTGGAGGATGAACCTTGCAAAGATTCCAGATTCATAAAACTTTCCGCAGGAGGGTTCAGTTTGGATGCAACCATTTTACACATATATTTGCTTTGACACCAAAATCTTACTGCTAGAGCTGGGCAGAGAAAGGTCATTCCATTTTGTGGATGATTTTGATATTTAAAAAATTCTAATTCAGAGAGAAGGGGAATAGAGCCCTGACTCTGGGCCAGTTCACCTGGTGGGCTGCCCTGGGACCATAGGTCCTGGAAGCCCGAGGAACCCAGATGGCTGAGAAGCCACAAGCCTAGAAGCCCAGGCTTCCCAGCAGCCCACCACACGGGCCACCGTGTGGCCTGAAACCAGGCAGGTTCCCAACGAAAACCCTGCCTGGGTTCCATCTGAACTTTGCCAAAATCAAACCGTCTCTGTGAAATGTTTTACTTCCAACAAACTGGTACCTTCCAGTGACCAAATGTGTCGCCAGAATTTGTCTGACCAGCTCTACGTCCTACATTAATTAAAGGGAAATTTCAAAACCCAACAGGTCCCGCTAATGAAAATAATGACTCTTGGCCATGTAGCACTGTGTAATCATGTAACGTGTGGGCCATTAACTTTCAGGCAATGTGGCTTCAACTTTGTAAATTCAACTACAGAATACAAAGCTTCTCAAGTCATGGAAACAACTGCCTTTCCTTGCTCACAACGGCCATTTCGGAGTCACTCCTGAGGTGCGAGTCCCCAGGGGTGCTTTGAACGCTGTGAGGTATATTTTTCCTCATGTACGAGATTCCCACTGAAGTCAATTTATAAATATGTTCCCCTGAGCAAATGCATAGTTGAGCACTGCTTCAGCCCCAGAGAATCACTGGAGAATAATAGTTGCTGTGCATCACTTACTTTTACACCTACTTGGCAAAAGGGTGTTAGCATATGTACTTTTAATTATACTAATGAAACTGTAATAATGTAACATAAAATGCCTCTGCAACAATGCCTAATCAGTGTTGCAGACTTTGTTGAACAGATAAAGGGCCGGATCCGCAGGTAACGCAAGTCAGCCTTGCTCCATGGAATTCATTGGAGCTGGAAAGATTTACATCTGGCCTCAAAGAAAACTGAAATGGAGACTCAGCAAATGTTACCAAGCCTGATTTTAATGAAATGCAAATAGGGTTTCATTTGTTAAATGAACCAGCCGTTCTTATCTCAAGTAGCAGGGCAATGAATACAAGCCAATAAAACTGTACTTGTGGCGAGAAGCTAAGTGATAAAAAGGGACTTGCCAAATACGTCCTCTGATCTAGGAAACTGAAAGACGCCACAGATCATACAAAAGTTAATATTAATATTTCATCAGAATCAATGGGCTGCGCCAGAGCCCATTGAAGTCAGTGGAAAGACTCCCACGGTCTCTAATGGCCTATGGACCAGGCCCCATTTGAAAAGAAATTTAAAATTCCGGGTCAGGTCCTCAGCTGGTAGACAATGAAATCATTGGATTTATGCTGGTTTATACCTGACTTTCCATGTTCAACAAAAACAAAGGCTAATGGAGTTTGATGACAATCAAGTGCTAATCAACCTTTTTTTTTTTTAATTGCTAATCATCAGGCTGTATGATAATGCAAGTACATTATTAAAAAGAGATAAAAAAAATAATTAGCATATATATAATGTGGTTTAATTCTTTTTGGTGCAATAAAACAAGTTGTGGTGTGAGTTATATGATCTTTAATTATGGTTTCAAGCCAAACTGGGACAGAGTAATTGAGTGGCCATCTGCATTTTGATTTATAGATTAGGCAGTTTAATTGGAACAATCACGTTTTTAATAATTTCCAATTTGAGATAAATATGGAAGCGTTTTCCCTCAGAACTTTTATAATGATGTCTTGAACATAGTTCAATACACTCCAGTAATTTAATAAATCTGCTGCTCACTGATACCATTTTATATTTGTGTGTCTGAAATATTATTTAATTTGGTAAAAGGCTTGGTCATGAAATTATCCAGCCTCAATGGCAATCACTAAATAAGTGAGTCTTTCTCAACAGTTCTTCATGTCCAGGCAATAATTTGTTGATTAATTATTTCAAAGAGTGATGATTCTACAAAAGCACTGAACTTAAAAATGTGCTACATGATGCCAATATCCCACATCCTGACCATGCCTCCAATATGGAACTAACCCTTCAGGATCCCTATGGCCCAGCTGGGCCTCCAGTTCATAGAATCATAGATTATTAGGGTTGGAAGGGACCTCAGGAGATCATCTAGTCCAACCCCCTGCTCAAAGCAGGATCAATCCCCAACTAAATCCCCAAATGGCCCCCTCAAGGATTGAACTCACAACCCTGGGTTTAGCAGGCCAACGCTCAAACCACTGAGCTATCCCTCCCTCCAGTTGTGGAGGAAAAATGAAGTCTTGTGGGGAAACTTGGAAGCAGCCTTCAAACATCTGCAATGCAGTCACAAAGCCCCACCCCAGTCCAGAAGACTCTGCTCCCCTTCTGGAGTAGTGATGGTATGGAGGAGTGTCCTTAGGGGAGGCAATGCCAGGAGGAGAGGCAGGGCTCTTTTCGGATGAGTGACAACACCAAAGCAGAGCTGGCCATCAGTTATCTCAACTAGAAGAAAAGGTTCCCACCGTAGGGCCATTGTGGATTGGTGGTAAGACAAAGCCCTATGTAACTGCCCGAAGTCCATGATGGTATTCATGTGCAGGTCTCAGAGTTAGCCAAAAGAGGTGTAAAACCACACCTTGGCAGAGAGCTCGCCATTGTGAAATTTCATGTGCATCATTGTTTCGGTAAAATTCTGGAATAAGGGTTTCAATAAGTACCCCTCAAAATTATTTTGGTTCCTTATTAAAAAGAGAGTAGTAAACAAATAACCAGTACTTAGTGCTAAAGCCTCCCACTTAGGGTCAGCTCATTAAACATTGTCTGCAACTTCATGCACAGGCATGTTAGATTTCTATATCTATCCTAATGTGATTTTTGTCCCTGATTCAGCAAAGCACCTCAGCACATGCTTTACTTTAAACCCAGGTGTCAGTTCCATTGAAGTCAGTGCGATTTAAGCCCGCGTTAAGGCTGCTAAGCAAGTGCTAAAGTCCTCTACTGAATCGGGACTGTTAAAAGGCTCTCTCAGTGAAACAACACTTTCACAGTTAAATACTCAAATGCATGTTCCAGTCTATGTTTTGGAAATATAGATTTACCATTGTATGTGCCTGAGGTCAGATTCAAGTGCCTTCAAGTGAAAAGGAGATGAGAAACTTTACACTGCAAATAGTAAAGTGAACTAAGGGTTGATATCAGGGCCGGGACCTTTTTTTAAGGTTTTGATAGAAAAATCAGACAAGCTGATTTAGTTCCATATCAGAATAGCTTCTGGGATTTCTGATTCTCTCTTGAATATATCTGGCACAAAAGCCAGCTGCATTTTAAAACCCCAGATTTGGAAGGGACTCCCTCTCCAACTTTCACTATTTAAAACCATTTAATTATGACAAAACATTAATACCTGAAAGTGGCTGCTGTCCATGTGTAGATGACTACTGTTTTTTATAAAACTGTAATGGATCATGGTTTCAGTACTGCTGAAGTCAGTGGAGAAAAACATACTTGACTTTTCTATGTTAAAAAGAAGGTTTTCAAATTGAATCTGTGATCAGCTCTATCCCATTTCACTGGCAGGGATGGTGCCATCTAATCCCAGTAAAACTCAATAGGACCAAACTAACACATCCAGCTGTCTCAGATGTGCATTAGGACTAGACCCTCAGAATGCAACCATACAACCATAGGAGAAACTTAGGGACCAATTTTCAGAGTAGCAGCCGTGTTAGTCTATATCAGCATCTGATGAAGTGGGTTTTAGCCCACGAAAGCTTATGCTCAAATAAATTTGTTAGTCTCTAAGGTGTCACAAGTACTCCTGTTCTTTTTACAGTCCACTTGTGGGGTTTAGAGTGCCTCCAACTCCCAGGTAAGTCAATGGGGGTTGAATGCACTCACTACCTAACAGGAAGTGCTCAGTATCTTTCAGGATTGGGCCCATTAACCCTAATTTCTAACATTCATCAGTACTTGTTTTTCCTGCCTCATCTATGTGACCCTGCTGGCACTACAGTCAGTGTTAAATCCGATTGGCTTCAATGGGATGAGCATCACATTCCATGGGACTGCTGAGAGTGAGACGAAGTGATAGTTTCCTTAATTTTTTATTTGTTGGTTTAATGCAGTTTCTCTTTAAGAAAATAACCCTTTACTGCATTCAGTGTAGTGGAAAGGTGCCAAATTGATACCCCTGAAGACTAAAGTCCCCCGTTTATTCAGAGATCACGTACAACATGGGCAGTGGCAATCAAAGCTTCCCCCTGACCTGCAATGAGTCATCCCTAAGGGCCTTTCAAAACTTCCTTAGGAGGCTTCCAACAAGGAGGCTACCTTGTGTGGATGTTCCATTTGTACTGCTGTGGCACCAACATAGTCAAGATGTTGTAGTACAAACACACTGGAAGACACAGACTCTGCTCCCAAAAGCTTACGTTGTGCTGTTTTTCCTGAGGTGGACACCTGTGCACTAAGGATTGGACCGAGCCCGTCAATCTCATTCCCCATAGGCTACCCAAAAGGCAACAGATGGTCATAATAAAGCACTCAATCATTCTCCCTCTGAATTTCATGGCCAAAGTCCCATTGACTTAGGAACATAGGACGAGAAGGCACCTCCTGGGTCATTGAATCCAGTCTCTGCTCCTGCAGGTAATCCCATCATATAAACCCTTCAATGGGAGCAGGATCAAACTCCAAATTTGGTGGGTTTATATATATTTAGCACTTAATTTATTACAGGTCTGATAACTTCATTTTATATAAGCAACACTATGTTTCAGTCTGTGTATTATACTGTAATAATTACAGTTCTTGGGTTTCAGCTGTATGCTACCAGTACAATGCATGCACTGTTGTGTTATTTATAAATGTAGAATTTTCATTTATTATTAATTTAAATGGGTGAATTTCTTGAAAAAAAGAATATGCATATGGCTCGGATAACTATCCGTGCATCTCTAAAACGTATAGTCTGCAAAAATCTAGCTGAAAAGCTCATGAAAACAGACTGTCTTGTGAAATTTCTGGCACCTCCACTTCTGATCCTGGATAGAAATAATCCGAGAACAGCTGTTCTCATGGGATACTAGCCCTTCCATTTGCAAAGGCAGGCAGAAACTGAAGCCGAAAAAACACTTATCCAATCATTTCAGAGCCTCAGAAAAGGTTTAGCTTGCATTCAGTTTGAGCTTAAGTTTGAGGACAATACTTTATCGGAACCAGTTCACCTATCCCAAATTATTACACGGGATTTTGGTTTTCCAAGTTAATCAAAAGCCTATCATCAACAGACAATATCTCTGTGGTGTGGGATTCATTAATGTCATATTCTTGTTAATTTGGTAGTTTGTCCTTTACCAGAGAGTCAGTCACATAATGTCTTATTGCTAGTACAAGATGAGTATTGATTGTGTGCCATGATCTATTTAATTAGTTTATTCATGTGTCTATGTAAAAGAGGCCCTGAATACCAAAACCAAGAGATAACAAAAAGAGCTGAAAACATTTTTAATTATGGTATTCTTCTAATCTAACTCATGAGTTTGCATTAACTTCAGTGTAGCTTAACTGATTTATACCAGATCCTCAGCTGCGACTAGTGGAGATATACCAGTTTAGAGCAGCTGGGGATCTGACCTGCATCGTGGGATAGAGATGGGGAGCAATAACTTGGGGTCTTTCATTTATTCTTCAACATACAACATTTGGATCAAATTAAATAATGTAACAGTGTTCCATAAACTCTCAGTAGTTTATTTTTTATTTTGTGTAATTTTGGATCAAAGATATACTCCAGATTCTACACTGATTTAGACCCAGTAGTTCCCCCAAGAAAGCTGTTCAAAACTGAATGGGAAGTCAGAATTTATTCCAGTGCACTTAATACACACACACAGAGTAGGCCAAATAATACTTGATAGAGGAAGAAACACAGTAAGTTTCTGGTCCACCTTTTCTAATCAATATCTTTCATGTCTTTAAATGCAGAATCCCCTTCACCTACAACTGAGTTTAGAAAATTCATTAAGCTCTGATGCGGATGTCACTTTCTCAATCCTGAAAATGAACAACTGGTACAATTTCAGCTTGATGTTATGCCAAGAGTGGAATATCACAGATTTTCTCTTCCTCACGCAACAGAGTTCCAAGTTCCACCTGGGCTCCATTATAAATATTACCACAAATCTCACTTCGACTAGTGACCTTCTGAACTACTTACAAGTTCACCTAGAGAGCATTAAAGACACAGTGTCAACCATGGTTATGTTTGGCTGTGACATGGAGAAGACAAGGAGGATTTTTGAAATAACCACCCAGTTTGGCGTGGTGCCCCCTGAACTTCACTGGATTCTTGGGGATTCACAAAACGTGGAAGAACTGAGAACAGAGGGTTTACCGTTAGGTCTCATAGCTCATGGCAAAACGACACAGTCTGTTTTTGAGCATTACGTCCAGGACGCAATGGAGCTTGTAGCAAGAGCTGTGGCAACAGCTACATTGATCCAACCAGAGCTAGCACTTATTCCAAGTACGACAAATTGCATGGACATAGAGGAAACAAATCTCACTTCAGGGCAATATTTATCAAAGTAAGTTTTTCCTTTTTATTTTTTCTCCTAAAGACTGTTTTGTGAGTATAAAATGAAATCTCCATTTTTCTCCCATCTTTGAACCATTTAGTTAACTCAACACTATTCACTGCTTCATCTTACTTTTATATTCGGCAGTTGGTATTTCATTGTGCTTAATTACTTGCTAGATTGCGATACCCTTATTCAGGACAGTAGCCGCGTGCCTCATCAGTAGTCCCATTGAAGTGGTTGGGACCACAGTGTGAGTAAAGATATCAGAGTCTTATACACAAGCCAGTTTTCAGGCCAAGTTGTAACAGGAATGCAAATTTACAATCATGTATGATGGGAAAAAAGTCATGGCCAACCTCATATTTTCAGGGAATCCAGGATGCCAGAAGGGGCAAAAAAAATCAGGCCAAGAACATTCCCAAAGCCAGAATGGGTCTGAGGGTGGAAAACAGGTCTTTCCCTTCAGTTCCACTGCTGGGGGTGAGTGTGTGAGTGGGGGGAGGGGTTAGACAGACAGAGAAATGCATCTTGAGTGCCACCCCTTTCTCTGGTGCAGGTTAGAGGGGGATTTGGCTGAGAGATGATGAAACTGTGTAGAATTTCCAAAAATGCAGAGCCCTCACCCTCCTGCAAGCAGTCTGTCATCTTGCTGGTGCTTAAGGCTAGCCTTGTAAAATGCTGCACACTGCGCAATCACTGCAAAAATTCTACCCTGGAAATTCATTTCTAGTTGTTTGGTGAGTGAAGGAAGTGGAAGGAAAAGAGGGGTCACCAAAAGAGGATGTGGTCTGTATCTGCCTGGGTAATATTTGTTGTAGATTTCTCTGCCCATAGTACCCCATTATTGTGAAACAGAATCACATACATGCATGGGCGGGCTTTCCCCCCCCCCCCCTTCTTTCTTGTGGTTGTTAATAGTTTTTTTGAACTGCACTTCACCTGCCTTCCACACGGCAGACTTTTTTTCAGGATTCAGGTGCAAATCCATTGTGGTTTTGGTGTGCATGTTCACAGTTCCTTCTGGAGGGTATCTATCCTCTCTCTTCACAATAATGATAAGATGAATCTCTCA
>NW_020699373.1:11944715-11993994 GCF_002925995.2 Terrapene triunguis | reverse complement strand
TACTCAGCTAGCAGTCTCTCAACCAGAAGGATTCATAACTGCCCAGCTAGTAAGAGACAGACCCTTTCTGAAGAATTTACAATCTAAATAGACAAAGGCTGGGAGAAAGGAAGCATCCTTATCCCCATTTTACAGATGGTGGAAGTGAGGCACTAGGGGATTACATGATTAGCCCAAGGTCATTCAGCCAGAAACAGGAAACAGCCAGATCACCTGCGTCCCAGTACAATGCTTTCAATACAAGCTCATTTTTCCTCTCAAGCAGTATAAGGCTTCAGCCATCTGGATATCTGGCTTTGTTTTCTTACATTTCTTCTCCCAACAGGTTTTTAGCCAACACGACCTTTAATGGTCTCAGTGGCCACATTAAAGTGAAAGGCTCGTCCATCATCAGCTCAGAAAACAACTTCTTCATTTGGAATCTGCAGCATGATCCTGTTGGGAACCCAATGTGGACTCGACTGGGGAGCTGGCAAGAAGGAAAGATCATCATTGATCGTGGGATATGGCCAGAGCAGGCCCAGAGGCACAAAAACCACATCCTGCACCCTCCCCGGCTGCACCTGAGAGTGGTAACACTGATAGAACACCCTTTTGTCTTCACGAGAAACGTGGATGATGAAGGGCTGTGCCCAGCAGGACAACTGTGCTTGGATCCTCTGACCAACGATTCAGCCATGTTGGATAGCCTCTTTGAAACCCTTCACGGGGGCAACGACACCGTGCCCATTGAGTTCAAAAAGTGCTGCTACGGCTACTGCATCGATCTGCTGGAAAAGTTGGCCGAGGATATGAACTTTGATTTTGACTTGTACATTGTTGGCGATGGGAAGTACGGAGCTTGGAAAAATGGCCACTGGACAGGTCTTGTGGGTGACCTTCTGGCTGGGACAGCCCACATGGCAGTGACATCATTCAGCATCAATACAGCCCGTAGCCAAGTGATCGATTTCACCAGCCCTTTCTTTTCAACCAGCTTGGGCATCTTAGTGAGGACCAGAGATACCGCCGCTCCTATTGGAGCCTTTATGTGGCCACTCCACTGGACCATGTGGCTGGGAATATTTGTTGCCCTCCATATCACAGCAATATTTCTCACACTGTATGAGTGGAAAAGCCCCTTTGGGATGACCCCCAAGGGAAGAAACAGGAATAAAGTTTTCTCCTTCTCCTCTGCCCTGAATGTCTGTTACGCAATCTTGTTTGGCAGAACAGCTGCCATCAAACCCCCCAAATGCTGGACTGGACGGTTTTTAATGAATCTCTGGGCCATTTTTTGTTTGTTTTGTCTGTCAACGTACACAGCGAACCTGGCTGCTGTCATGGTAGGAGAGAAAATCTATGAGGAGCTTTCTGGAATACATGACCCCAAGGTAAAGAATGGCAACTTTGGTTAACTCGGTCTTTGCTTCTTCCCAGTTTACATTAAGTATTACATAATTTATGGAATCTAAACAGTCACATTGCAGTCAACTATCTCCTGACTCAGATCCAGGAAAAAAGCTGAACAGAGAGAAGTTTAAACTGCTAGATTCAAATCCAGATTGCAAACTGGTCAGTGTTTGGGGTTCTTTGGACCAGGGTTTTGATTTAGGCTATTATAAAGGTAGAAGCAGTTTGCAATATTCAGATCTGAATTTCTAACACCCTTAAATTCGGGGATGTTTGGGATTGATCTGGGTTTTGGTTCTGTTCCAATCTCCACTAAGCTAGCCATAAACTGAGCCAATCTGACTAGGGTCACACCACCTTAGATTGAGTGCTCAGTTAGAGACATTCTGGGCGGGATTTTCAGAAGCACTCACTTAGCTTTAGCCTAACTCTGCTCCTATGGAAGCCAATGGTAAAACTCCCACTGACTTCCATGGGAGCAGAGTGGGGCTAAAGTGGGCATTTTGGAAAATCCCACCCTCTGGGAACACACACTTTTCATAACAATTAAAATTGTTTCCACCTGTATTCACCCTCCTTTTGTGTTCTCTCCTTGTGAGTATTCCAGCAAGTGAATTTCCTGATAGCGGAAACAGCAAACGTTATAGAACATAGTGAATTTCAGATTATTAATTGTGAGCATTTTCACTAGAAATCTGAGAGAAATAATCACGTGACCTGTGCCCTACCCAAACTACCCACCACAACTCTCATTTGAGATACTGAACGTAAGAACAGCCAGGCTGGGTCAGACCAATGGTCCATCTAACCCTATATCCTGTCTTCCAATAGTGGCCAATGCTATATACTTCAGAGGGAATGAAATAACAGGGCAATTATCAAGTGAGTCATCCCATCATCCAGTTTTACCATCTGGCAGACCTAGGCTTAGAGACACCCAGGGCATGAGGTTGCATCCCTGACCATCTTGGCTAATCACCATTGATGAACCTATCATCCATGAACTATCTAAGTCTTTTTTTAACCCAGTTATAGTTTTGGCCTTCACAACTTCTCCTGGCAACGAGTTCCACAGGTTGACTGTGCGTTGTGTGAAGCAGTACTTTCTTTTGTTTGTTTTAAACCTGTTGAATACTCACAACAAAGTCCTTGTCAATAGAACCCTCCCCACAAGATACTGAAAAGTTTTCTCATCCTGAATTGGGATCAAAAATCAAAAATCTCAAACATTTATGTGGACCAAAAATCTGAACTTTTGGTTTGAGTCAATCAAAAATTTTATCTTGATATTTTTGAAACATATAATTTTGATTTCAACATTTTTATTGTTTTTATTATAATTGGCTTAACATTTTTAAAATGTCAACTCGTTTTGAATTAGAATTTTTCATTTTGAATGTGTCAAAATGGGACATTTTGAAACTTCTCAACATTATTTTTCAGTTGAGAAATTCATTAAAATGGACCCTTTGTTTCAACAAATCATTCATTTTCTGATGGAAAAGAACACTTAGTTGAAAAATTCCTGACCTGCTATACTTGTGAGTAATCTACAGACCAAGAAATATTCATAGAAATTACTAGGTGAATAGTTTAAAATAAATACATTTAAGAAAATTGTGACGTGCTTATGGACAATTTGCAAATAAAAAGAAGCTAACTTCATTCAATGAATTCTTTGCACAGCTCTAGTTAGAACCATGTTGATAGATCGTGTTGTTACCTAGCACATCCAAATTATGTTATCAGCATGCTACAGATCATATTCCAGAGTAGGCTGACATAGTTTCCTCCCTTCCGCACCTGCTGGCTAACGTAGGTTAGAAGTCAGATTAACTGAGACTGTGTTTAAACTACAGCTTGGGCAGAAACCACAGAATTCAGATCCAGGTATTGAACTCTCAAGCAACACTCAGGGACTTTGGATTTGGGACTTTAATATGGGCTAGCCAAGGAATTCAGATCTGGATCCAGGTTTGGATTTCGAACCGCTGCCAAAGTTTGGGATGTTCAGATCTGTGGGTTTTGTTTGGGCACATCGAAAGGTGAATTTGCATATTGTTCCTTTACTCTATTGCCTGCTCAGTAGACAGGACCACCATGAAGACTGGAACATGGCTTAACATTGAATAATTTTATTTTGTGTTCCTGATATTATTGTAAGAGGCTAGCAGATTTGTTGATGAGGCAGCTATTTAGATGGAAAGTGAGATAATTGCCTCTTGGATTAATAGTCTTCTGGGGCTTGTTTCATCAACGGGAGACCCTTTGTGTTACCACGATCCTCTGCATTAGCTGGTTATGGCAAATCCATTCTATCTTCTCTTTGCAGCGTCCACTCTAACTCTAGTGGGTAGGGACACTTTCATTGATAGGAATTAGGGCAAAGTATGGATAGAAATCAGCCAAAACCACGGCTACCCCCAATTTCCAAATTCTCTTTGGGAGGATGAGGAAAACTTTAGAAATAGAACCTTCCACTTTATTTTCTAAAAGTGTGTGGGAGGGAGGGGAAGTGCGGTAGCTCCATAGTTCATCCAACAACTACTAATGATCCAGAGAATCAGGACCAATACATCATACATGGGTTTCTTGTCTCACTGTAGAGACGACAGCAACTAGAGCATCAGGCTAGCCCAACATTTTGGTTCCTTGTACTGTACACATCTTATTTTTTTTAATTTCCAAAGCAGTTGGCATTAAATTCTTGCCCCTTTGTACCAACTCCAAATTGGCGGCTTTGCTTTTCAAGGGAGAAAATCCAAGATGTGGTTTGGCTGCTTTGATCCATCCCATTCCTACTTATGTTTTGGGGTTACCATATACTGTTCACTCTGTTGGTATTGCTGGTATCTCAATACCACTGAAATGTCTGTAGTAGACCTAAGAAGCATAGGCCTTTAAGGAAGTATATTCGAGAATGGCCCAAACATCAAAATTCCGATCTAGGTTTCAAACCCCACAACGTTCAAGAATGTTAGAATCCTGGATTTTGATTTATCACGTGGGGAAAAAGCACATTTGGATCGAAGGTTGTGTCTCTGGCTTAGATCTAAATAATTAAGGCCCTGATCTTGCAAACACACAGGGGATTAACTTTACTGCCATGAGTAGTCCCAATGGGAGTTACTCATGGCAGTAAAGTTAAGCATGTGTGTAAATGTTTGCAGGATTGAAGCCTAAATCCTGCAAATAGATTTTTAATAGAATGGGGCTTCTTCCCAATGCTTGCCTTATTCTGACATCTGCAGTGGACTTCTCCTATGTTCCCCACCCACTCACCTACTTAGCTCTATCAGTACTATTTTCACCATCTTCCCATATCCACTAAAACCCTCCGCTGTTGCACCACAGGCCACCCTCTGTAAAGGTGCTAGATCCGAATTTGAACTGTCCCAGAAGTTCAGATATGTTAGCTGCTTCCATTTTGGTTCAGACCTATTTCTACATTAAGACCAATTTGTCTTAATTAACATGAAAAAATATAATACTGACTGAAACGTATCTGATGGTGATTAAAGAATAGCTATCAAGGACAATTGTGTGCCGATAATTTCTGGCTAATCATCCTAAATGGCTTAGATTTTTTATCATTAGAAATATTTTTAGCAAAGAGTCTGATAAGTTCTACTCTTGGTCTTGGAGAATCATTGTAATAAGCCACATTAATCTTGGTATGTGCCTTAGTCAAAAGGTAAGTCATTAGCATATGTGCTGCTTTATTAATGAGTTCTCTTCAGCAAATTGATGATCTGCAGTTTATTATTCACTGGGAAGCCAGTAGGCAGCATAAATTCCAGGACTGCCTGAAATAAAGTATATTCTAAAATCAGTTTCTTAGAAATCTTAAATTGGTCGGAATCTATTGTGAAGCTGTAAAACGAGCATTTTCTTGAATCCACAACAGCTTCAGCCTGAACTTCCCAAGATCCACATACATCTCCAGTGCAAACTAGCATCCTGCAAGTTTCCCAATTCATCTCCACCAATGCCCCTTAGACCTGGCTATTCCAGCCCTGGGCATCTCCTGCTAGACCAAAGCTAAGCTGCCCCCCCCCCCAGTTGTCCCCTCCATGTAGTTAGAGCAGCGTGAATTTCCTTAATGTGGAGAGTGGCTTAGGATTTTCTATAGTGCCAGGTACATTACAGATTCTAGGTACTGTCTCTGCCAAGATGCAAAACTTGGCACAGAATGCTGAAGGAAGAAAACAGTAGGTGTTGCAAACAGAAGGCCCTATCCTGCACAGGCTGAAAGCTGACTTGAGTTTAGGGCTTACTGCCCTGAATGGTCCAACTCAAATCAACAGGGTTATTCTGGGTAGTAAGCAGTATTCTCAATAGCGTTTGCAGGACGAAGCCTATAGGCATTGCCACTTGTCACTTGATACTCATTACAAGAATATCCTTATGGAAGAAGACTCCCTACTGTTATGTGAAAGCCAACAGGGCAGTTTCCTGGGTATCATTCCCTGCATTTACCTCAGAATAACTCTTCTTCCTGGTGTTAATCCAATCAGATAGGGTCTGCTCTACAAGTTCTCTCCCTCCAGAGCGCTCTATTCAATGCCATATCCTCTATCACACCACATGCTAACATGACTTCCTTAATGACAGCCCACCACTTCTTCTTGGGCTGGCCTCTGTCTTTTTCCTTCAGTCTTGATCTGTTAGACCCTCTCACCCATGAAGCTGTCAGGTCTGCACTTTATATGACCAAAACCGTCTAAGCCTGCACTCCCTCATTTTTTCATTTATGGGTGTTAGTCACAGGGTGCACCACTCACTGCTGGTCTGGCACCTCCTCCTGGGGATTAACTCTCAAGGCTGATGCCCCCATCCACAGTTTTGCACACTGTCTCTCCCTCTGGGCTTCAGCCCCAAGAACCACAGCATCCTCTTCAGGACTTAGCCCTCTAGCTAGGTCACTCAGAGTTCCCCCTTTTGGAGTAGCAAAGTCCCTTCTCTCTAGCAGTCCTAGGCAGTTTTCCCTCTCACTGCCCGGTGCCACTCCCTCAGTGGCTGGGAAGGGAATGCAGGCCCACACTCTTCTCCAAATTCCAGTCCAGGGACCCTCACTCAGCAGTTCTGGGCTCCTCACTACTTCTTCCCTGGACTGCTTCCTACTCTCTGGTTTCCCTTCTCTCTCTGGGTGTACCATCTCCAGGAACCCTCTGCCCCGGGAGTGACTACTGCCTGCCTTCCTGCAGCCTTTCCCAGCAGCCCTGTCTGTAGCCTGCTACCTGACTTTATAGGCCCTGCCTTTTCCTGCACAGGTGAGCCTCTCTCTAATTAGCTGCCTCCACCCTAAAGCTTCCCTAATCAGACTAATTAGCTGATTCGGGCCACCTGGCCCAATTCCACTCTTGCAGAGTAACAACATAGCTTCCTCAAATCATAAAAGTACCTAGTAAAAACGTCACTTAGAGAACAAGCCTTTTCCTTTTTGTGATTGAAATAATCATTTCAAACAGGTAATGAATGAGTTAATATTTATTTCTGGATTCACAAACACTTTCTTCTCCTCCTCAATTGACAGTGCCCCCGGAGAACTGCGCTTTTGAAATGTTGAAAGAAAAGCAACCTTTTCAAGGTGGTGGATGACAACTATCATTTCTGTGCTGGAAGCTGGCAGGTCTGGCACAGAAACTAAACCCCCTCTGAGCTATCAAGCAAGTAGACAGCAAATATTGAAAAATTAAAGAGACTGTCTGCTCTGAGAAGGACATTAAAAAACTTTAACATCCAAAGTCAATGGTGCCAAAGAACATCCATGCCCCCATGAAGTTAGATGCAAACATAAATAAATAACGTAACTGCCTTTCCATAAAGATCTATGTTGTCATAGTGATGTTTAACGGATCGAGATGTGTGTCGTTTTGTGCGTTGATTGGTAAGGTTCTACAGGGGATGTGTGGAGGTACTTTGTTAAGCTGGGCAGGAATTCCAGTGGTGCTTCACTTAGTGAAAACATTGACAAAGTTGCACAAGGAAATGAACATTGGTACAACTAGTGTTGGGCGACATTTTGGGGATGAATTGTAAAATATTTATTCGTTTATTTGTTGAAAAATGCAGTTTTAGGTCAACAACAAATATTTGAAAATTTGGGTCAAATTCTGCAAATAGTTTCAGCCAGAAAAAAAAATGAGGGGAAAAAATGCAAAAAAGAGGAAACATTTTGACATTTTCAAAATGAAGCCTTTCAACTTTTCATATTGAAATAATATTTCATTTTGAAATGTTAGCTACATGTAATTAAAAAAAAATAAGAAGGGGAGAAAATAACCACCTGAAAACAACACTAAATATTTAGTTTTAGGTCAAACTAAATGTTTTGTTCGACCCAAAATGATTTTTTCCCCTGATTTTTTTCAGTTCAGCCACTGAACCAAATAAATCAATTACTCACTCAGCTGTAGGGTATGAAATGAAGTGCAACAAATAATTAGAAGTCTGTCTTAATTATGACTTGAAATATCTTAACACCAGTGGGAGTAGAAGTAAGGGACTATATCGGTATGTTGGTGAGATTGAGGTTAGTAAATAAGGCAGAGTGAACTAGTATTCATGTGCGTAATTGTTTGCAGGATCAGAATCTTAGCCAGTGTCTTGACCTTGGATAGTCACTTAACCCAAAATTTTTGAGTGTCTATTAATTCCGCCAGCCTCCATTTTGGGGTTCCCCATTTGAAAAACATAAGGTCTTCTGCATCAGACAGATGACAACACATGGAAGGAGCACATTCGACACCTCCTTAAAACAGGCGCCACTAGGTGGTTTTGGTCACCAGCATTGTGCTGAAAGCTGATACAGGGCAATCTAATCACAGACTTAAAAACAATACTAGGAACTGCAGAACAGCATCTCCTAAGGATCTGACATAGGAGTCAAATGCACTCTATTTCCATTGTTTAAATCACTTTTCTTTCTGGCAACTTTTACAATGAAATGAATAATAGGTTGTTCGCGTCTAAGTAGTCTAGTGAAATAGCAAATATGACAACTTACAGTACTAGAGGAACATTCCTGGCTGGTGAGAAGTCCCAGCAACATTAAAGAAAGGCACAGTCATTTACAAGAATTATACTCTGCTACAAACAAATATAGCCCATAATTTCTATCTTTGTTATTCCTGTGTGTTCTTGCATCTGTGAATCCATAATCCTTTTCCGATGTAGACTGTTATCACTGTCTGCTGGGGGGGGGGGGAAATCATCTCATTGAGGGCATTCAGACTGTTGTTTGATCATGATAAAATAGGCTGCAAACCTTAATGCTACTTAAAGGATCTACATAAAATCAATATGCAATTTGCATGAAATACTGACAAGAGATTTACAGAGATCATGTAATTTCCTCAGTGAGACAAGGAGACTGCTGTACACTTAACAGCAAAGGTGCTTGTTTACAGGTGTGAGAAAATTGGGAGGAAAATGTTTCATAGTTCACTTGGATCATACTAAATCCCCCCAACTGCTCATCTGAATCCCAGAAGCTTGTGGGCACCAGTTAATGTCTCTGGGGGTCCTTCTTTGTTAGAGGATTTGTGCTGACTATGTTTGTTCATTTTTGAATCACAGCATAACTAAACACACACAAAGTCTTCACCCTGGATAGTGTGTTGCTGCAGCAAAACTAGTGATATGATGGTATAAAAACCTGAACAGAATAGACTAGATCTAAATCAGAGGTTGACCACAGTACAGCTGGCCAGAAAAAATTAAATGAAACCATATTCTGTTGAAATATGCAGTTCTGTCAAAACTGAAATGCTTTGTGAAACTGAGATGATTTTTCTGGACTCTGGTTTTGGAAGAGAACCGGGAAAATGTTGCCAATGGCATTGAAACATCTGATTTTGACATTTTTCAAAATAAAACCGTTTGATTTTTTGTTTTGAAATTACCTCGTTTTGAATATTTTAATTGTATATTCAAATATAATACAGGACAACAAAAAGTGGAAGTCAACCCCAAACGGAATTTTCCTTGGGAGGACTTCAAAATTTGGAGGTTTTGTTCCAGTTCGGAATAAAGACAAATTTCAAAAATCAAAATCCTTCATGAAACAGAGCGTCTGTCCTCTGCACCGCTCTAGTCATTAGGCTGCATTGAGGTGCCTCCACTGAAAATCTAGGCCCCTATTTGCACGTCTAAATGGCAGCTGCTGCATGGTGGGCTCTTTTTAAAAAGTCTGGCTCTGAATGTGTAGGAGAAAACAGGACAGTATATTCCACAAACTTTGTCTTTCATTTTCTGGCTTTAACTGCACCCAATCCTCACTCTTCTCGTTTCCCCATGTAATCACTCAGAATCACACTGTGGTTGTTTTTAAATTGGGAGAAGAGTTGCACTCCTAAGTAAGAAATTATGTTATATTAAAATGTTCTCTAGCTGGGAAGTTTGAGTACTCTTAAGCTTCATAGGGGAGGTCTACATAGCCCACGCATCAGCCCAGGTCAATAGATGGGGCTTGCGCTACCGCGCTAAACACAGCTGTGTAGACAACGCTTTGAAGTTGTGGCTTGAGCTGGAGCTCACACTCTGAAGCCCACGCCCAACCCAAGCTACACAGCTGTTTTTTCGCACAGGGTAACACAAGCCCCACAAGCCCTGTCAACCCAGAATGGGTCGCTCACTGCCACAGCTGTGCAGATATAGCCTCAGTGCCTTTGCAGTAACACTCTGCTCAGTCAAGAATTAAATAAACCACTCTCCAAAACTTGAGCTCTCTGCCATGGATGACAGATGTTTTTACAAAGGGAAGAGTAGATGAATAAAGGAACCAACGAGAACAGAAGAATGGAGGAGTAGAAGTTCCTGGAGTGAGAAGATGGAACAGGAGCATACTTTGCCAAGTTAAGTTCCATGGAGCCAGCATGACAGTGCTGTTACAAGAAAAGTAATAAGCCTGTATACTTAGTAGTATTTCAGTTTTAAGCACAGCAATCTCAAAATGTTTCCTTCCTTGTTTCGTTTCCAGTGTAGTTTTGCAGAAGTTGACACAATGTGTCTGTGCAACAGCAGTGATTTAGGCCCCAATCCAGCAAAGCGCTTAAGCATGTGATTAACTTTAAGTGCATGAGTAGTCCCATTGATGAGTCGCATGCTCAAAGTTAAGGATGTGTTTCAGTGTTTTTCTCATCCTTGCCCTAAAGAGGTTGCAATTTAAGACCCTGATCCAGCAAAGCACTTACAGTAAGCACACGCTTTACTTTTAGCACAGGAGTAATCCAATTGAAGTCAAATGATCATCTCCCAATGGATCAGAGCTTTAGACTGAACGTTCCTTGAAGCAGAAACCTTGTCTTTATGCTTGTCATTAAAAAGCACGCCACAATTTTAGGAGTTACATAAAATAATTATAATAACCAGATCTACCACCGTCCAAACTACTGTGAAACAACAAAACATTCACAGAAACCCAGAGGACTGAAAGAGATGTTTCAAGTATGCTCTCTTAGGGTACGTCTACACTACCCATCGGATCGGCGGGTAGCAATCGATCTATCGGGGATCAATTTATCGCGTGCAGTGTAGACGAGATAAATCGATCCCCGATCGCTCTCCCGTCGACTGCTGAACTCCAGCAGTGCGAGAGGCGGAAGCAAAGTCGACGGGGGAGCCGCGGCCGTCAATCCAGCACCGCGAGGATGTGAAGTAAGTAATTTTAATTCGATCTAAGATACGTCGACTTCAGTTACGCTATTCTCATAGCTGAAGTTACGTATCTTAGGTCGATCCCACCCCCAGTATAAACCAGGAGCTAGTGACCAGTACAGCCGACAAAGTATAAACTCTGAATAGTCTTCCCAACAGGCATGTAGACACCTGGCCTTTCTTTCCCCCATTCATATACATGGTGTTTCAATAAGAAAGTAACATAAGACGTGACAAGCTTATTATAATGTTGATTTGACAGTCATCAGTTTCCCTTTGCCATCACTAGAATCCAGTTCAGCAGCCCTTCTAATTAATTTATCTTGGGAGGCATTCAAATATTCCTTCTTAGCAGCTAAGAAAGAAATCAAAGCACACCTCAAGAATGCCGCAGCTGCCTCCTAAAGTGTATTTTTCACAAGAACAGACATACTCATTGGCCAGAAACATTGAGATTCATTGAATCAAAAGACAAGGGAATTGCAATATAATCCAAAGCCCATTGAAGTCAATGGTCATATTTCAATCTACTTCAGTGAGCTTTGGATCAGGATTTTGGAGAATTAAGTTTCTGATTCCTCATTGCAAATCTCCTCTAACAGACTGAAATGAACTTGGAAAGTTAATTTAAATATTTACAGTAATTCTTGATTAAGGAAAAGTTCTACTCAGGTTACTTCCCTTCCACCCTGACTGAAACAGGACCTTCCAGATATGTACCAGAGAAGCCTGCTCTCATGAGATATCTAGCCCAAATTTGCAAACCCAACAGATTTGGATACTTCAGATTTACTCCTCGGAATCAAACCTCCAAGCTTTTCGTGGTTTGCTTCTTGCTCGTGCTTTGCTCCTCTGTAGATTCATTTTGCAATCCCAGAATTTAGTTTCTAAGGCCTGGTCTACACTAACCCCCCCAATTCGAACTAAGGTACGCAACTTCAGCTATGTGAATAAAGTAGCTGAAGTTGACGTACCTTAGTTCGAATTTACCGCGGTCCAGACGCGGCAGGCAGGCTCCCCCGTCGACTTGCACCGAGCAGGATTACTGGAGTGGACGGCGAGCACTTCTGGGTTCGATTTATCGCGTCCAGACAAGACGCGATAAATCCAACCCAGAAGTTTGATTGCCTGCCGCCGAACCAGCGCGTAAGTATAGACAAGCCCTAAGCTTGCAAATCATCCTGCTAGGCTGGACTCAGCAATGTTAAAACATGAACCTTCCCTTCAGAGTTATGCAGGCTCACAATTAGCCTGAAAACCCCAAACCAGGTCTTGGAATTATAGCTAGGTCTAGACAGTTATAATGTACCTCTTGTGATTATTAAATGCAGTATAAAAACATCACTGAGTTAAAGAAGACTGCAGGTTACCATCAGTGATGCCATACCATGTAGCACGGGAATTCATGGCCCTGAGAGTATGCCATCACCACTTCCTATACCTTTGGGGCCAAATTCTGTCCTCTGATACTTTTGTGCAGGATCTTTAATGGAAGTGTTGCAAGCATCCAGAATTTGACCAATACCTTTTCACTGAGGCCCCAGTTAGCAAATTACTTAAGTACATCCCTAACTTTTTAAACTTCAGTGGGGCAACTCACATGCTTAAACTTAAGCATGCCTAGGTATCTTTGTGAATCAGGGCCTAAGCATGTCAACGGCTTTGGAAAGGTGTAATAAGAACTCCCTCTTCCTCCACCAGACCTAGGAACCCCCTTCCTTTTGGTGCCTTCTAGGGCATCTCCAGAAACCTGCACCTCAACCTCACTTGTATAGCCCTTGTCTTCCATATATCATTTCAGAAGATCATGAGTAGCCACTGCCCCCAGCCCATCAGACATCTTTAGGGCATGTGAAGAGAATCACCTGCTACCATTGAAATCCAATCCTGGAAGCATGGGGAAAGACTAGTGGGGAAGGAATGAAGAACGTATTAAATAAGCAGGGCACTAGAAGACTGACTGACCTGGATGTCAGTCACCTCCCTATACTGCAGGAACAGGACAGGCTGTCAATTCCCTTCTGCAGTACCTCCACTGACTGCTATGGGCTCAGAGATACCACCAGCTCCTTAGCAATGCCCTGAACCATGTCACTTAATGAGGGGGAAGTGTTTTCATGGACTCTAGCCTTTCCTTCGCTTCCGCCCACCAGTAGATTTCCACCAAGCTTTCTGACAGATATACCATCTTAAAAGACAGACAAAACCAAACCATGTTTATGATTGGAAATTAGATATCTTCTTCATCAAAATCATGTACAATATAGCTTTGAGGGACTCAACCAGAAGCATATCAGTGTCAAGGGGAGAAAAAAGCCCTATTGAAAATTGACTGTGCATCAAGGACTTTTGAGGGCAAACTTTCTTGCAGTTGCACTGCTTTTTAACTTTCTCTTTTCCTAAAGGAAGAGAACACATCAGTCAATGCAGGGCCAGGGGCAAGACCATTGAAGTTAAAGGACTCTTTACATTGAGTTCAGAGAGCTTTGGATTAGGCCCATAAGCACCAGTGAAACTTAAGGATATATTATTTTCTTCCTTATGATACAAGAGTGCTGGCAAATTAATTAGTCTTTGAAAAGCACTTCGCAGTTGAAAGCACGGTGCTAAATTTAGAAATGTGGACACCATGGACCTTTCACGTCCTAGCTATTGTTGATCCAATAAAAAGTCATTTGCTCTGCTGCTGTGACAAGCATGTAATACATGCTTTGTTATGAGCAGGGGCACGTGAGAGCCTGACCCAAAGCCCATGAAGGCAACTGAAAGTCTCCCATTGACGTCAGTAGGCTCTGGATCACTGACTAAGAGGGCAGAGGTTTTCCATTTTCACAGCTGCAAAAGGATTCCTAAAGGACACATTTTTCTCCACAGGAATTTGTCAGAAGCCGCAGGTGATAATTCATGGCATATGTGTTTCGCTGACTTCTAGTGATTTACTGAAGAATCTAAACTCAAAAGGACTTCAATGTCTTGCAGCTTGGACATAATATTGGAAAGTTAAAGTACTAAGTGCCAAACTGAAGCCACCAAACATGGAACACCATTTCACTAGGTCTCTCATGCAGAAAAAAAATAAAAAGCAACTGTGACTTAGAGCGGCTATTCCATTGTGGGGTACTGGGGATGTTGGGAATGATTAGACAGGCTTATGAAGTCACTAGAACCTCCGGATGGAGATAAAGCCCCATAGTTCAAAATTTGCCTGATTTAGATTTTGTAGAATTCTTGCATCCAAGTCCCTGACCCATGCACTGCACAGTGCTCCAAGGCCTACTTCCTCCCTCCCTGCTGCGGCCTTGCTACTGCCACAGCTGGTCCTGTCCCCAAACCCTCCCCCTTCTTTTCCTTTCCCTCAGCTCTTCTTTTAGTGCTTTGTAACGCTGTTCCCTATTGCTCTAGTGCTTCATCTGCAACTTGGCTTTTATGGTCACCTACGATGCCGGCAGCTATTCCTCTGCCTTGCAAGTGCTTTGATCATTGGAAGTCATTGGAAAGCCTCCCATTGTCTTCTTTGAGCTTTGGCTTAGACCATAGCGGCTGGTTAGTCATTGCTGTTTCCACAGCAACAGTGGTCTGTGTGTTTTCGTCCTTCCCCAGCTGTTTCCACATCTGTAAATTACACCGTTTATTATTTGCTTTCAGCTGGATTGCAGTATATTTCATCTGTATATTACCTTAGGATAATGAACCCGTTATTGTCAATATCAATTGCATTGTACATGGAACTCTGAACCTTTCAAGAAACAACAGAATGAAACACAAAGAGGAGGTCTTGAATGCGTTCACTACTGCGGAGCCAATAGTGCATTGGAGCCAGTGTACAGCAGTGATCTGCACCCTCTTTGCGTGGCTCTGTCTCCCTTAAACATCAGGGAATATCATCTCAGCCAACCTAGCAGATATTGCCAATCTGAGGATTGCTGGGAACCAAGCAAAGAGTGGAGGCCTGATGCGGTTTGAGAAGATTTTTAATTTAAAATTTTAAATTTAATCAGTTAGGGTCAGATTTTTCAAAAGAGCCCAGCCCCCAGCTCCTCCCATTGAGAACAATGAGACCTTCTTGAAAATCGGGGCCTTACTTTTTTCATTTCGGTGCCCACATTCTTATTTGGTGCCTACGTGTGGAATTTGGGAACCTAATTTAGATAGGCCTCGTTTGAAACTAGGCCTTAGGAAAGAGAGAACATTCAGTTCCAGGACTGAGCCCTCCACTGTATCAGCAGCAAATCATCAATAAGGCAAACCCTCCACGATAGACATTCAGTGTAACCAACTTTACGTCAAAAACTAATAGCTAATTCTTCCATTGCAGCACTAATTTCTCAAGCATGCCCTGTTCTGCTGTCAGCAATGGGGAAATCTCACGTCACTGATGGCTAGAAGCTGATGGCTTTATTTACAACCAAGCGGTCATTGGTCTAGTAGCAATGTGAAGCACTATTTATTCCCTTCATTGACACTGCAAGGCATGTGTGTCCCAGCATGAGGCTTTTATAACGTTTGACTGACTTCCATGGTATGTTATTCTCCACTAAGGTCTAACCACTTACAGTTTTGATAAGGCACCTTACTGTTATCATGATCTGTGGGACAGAAAGCCAGACACCCCAACTGAGAGTGAGGCCCCATTGTGCTGGACACTGTACAAACCACATAAGAAACCATCACTGCCTGAAGAGAAATCAAATCATATCATCCCCATTTCACCAATGGGGAGACGAGGTACGTACAGGGTAGAATAAATGGCTTGAGTCCCAGTCTAATGCCTCTTTAAGGCAGCTTGACCACGGTGCTTTGTGCTACTGAGGTGTTGTTGGAGCCAGGAATATGGTCCATTGGAAGTAATAAAATATTTCCTCTTTATTCTTTTTTCTAAGTGCTTGCGTTTAATAGCTTGCCCTTTCCAGCCCTGCAAAGCAGCAGAAGACGACCAAGCTCATCATGCTGATATTATGTTTCCATAATCACGAGCTGCAATGTTAACATCAACTGCTTGCTGCTATTAGCGTCCCACTGCTGAATCGCATTCTGCTCTTTTCCCCCGAATGGGTCAGGCCAGGAACGGATTCCTCAGCCTCCGCTCTCCTAGCTGCGCTGTCTCTGCAGCACTAGACGTAGAGAGGAGTGTATAATTAAAGGGGTAGTATTTGTATGGTAAGGACCGACTCTGCAGGCTCCAGTTGGAGGTGTGGGTCTACAGCACACTAGCTTGCCAAGCACGAACTGGCCATGCAGACAAGCCCGGGGTGTAACGGCACATTGAACTCAATGTTGCTATGCAGCCTGCGTAGGTTCCAAAAGAAGTGACATGTACTAAGGTTTAACACTCTCTTGCCGAGGCAGGCTGCCTACTCCATCTGCAACTCAGCTCCACCAGCACCTGTTTTGATAAGGAAGTGAAGACAATCCTTTAATTCAAACCCTGTACTGGACCCATGAGACACCTCCTGAGCCATTGCCACACCTACACTGTGACCTAAACAATATCCGCAATTAGGGTGACCAGATAGCAACTGTGAAAAAACGGGATGGGGGTGGGGGGTAATAGGCGCTTATATAAGAAAAAGCTCCAAAAAACAGGACTGTCCCTTTAAAAATGGGACATCTGGTCACCCTATCCGCAATATTTGTCTCCACCATTTTCCCCAGCAGTAGTACTCCCACAGAAGAGAGACATCATTTGCTATTGTACTAGCAGAGAACTACTACAGTGGTTCTCACAGGGGTCCGAGGCCCCGTGGGGGGCCACAAGCAGGTTTCAGGGGCCCGCCCAAATAAACTACAGAGCAGGGCTGGCATGAGAGTCACTGGGGCCCAGGGAAGAAAGCCAACGCCCGAGCCCCGCCATGTGGGGCTGAAGCCAAAGCCCAAGCAACTTAGCTTTGCGGGGCAATTGCCCGGCTTGGTTCCCCCTAATGCTAGCCCTCACTTTTAATCTACTGGAGATGCAGAAAAAACAGTTGTTGTGGTACAGGTGGGCCATGAAGTTTTTATAGCAAGTTGGAGGGTGGGGGACAGGCCTCAGAAAGAAAAGTTGAGAACCCTTGCTCTATTATATGGCAGGTAACCCCTTGTTTGTATACCTCATTTTTGTCACTGTATCGTGGGTGGCACAGATAGATGTTCAAGCAATTTTTTTGGAAATAAAAGGATTGTGAAACCATTTCGATAGTTTTAGCAGCAGTTTAAAAACCAAACAGTGCTAAAAATGTGGATCTGAAAAAGTAATAAGATGCATAACATCTTACCCAGACTCAGTGAGGCAGTTATTGTATCCCATTAATCAAATATTGTTAAAGCATTTGCTACACTTAAATAGATAAAGAGTAAGTTAATCTCATTGCTTTGTAATTAACTGTAATTTACATTTAAGCAATTGATTTATAACCTAGCTGAGCACTTGACAACATAAAACATTCCTCTGGGTTTAAAATGGCTGTGGTCAAAGGACAAGATCCACCAGCCTGACTTATGGTTGGCCATGTCCTTTATGCACAATGCCTGCAGTAACCATGAGGAAGCAGGGAATCTCAGTTTCCAGAGAAGTGCTTTTATTAAACTATTACATCATGAACATCATGGATAAAACTGGATTTAGTTTCTCACTCCAAAGGGTCTCTAAATGTCAGACTCGTATCCCTCCCTAACCTACTTCCTGTTAGATACCTGAAGGGTCCACCAGAGGGCACTAGGTTGGTGCCCCATGCAACCAGTGAACTCCTCTCACCACAGAGGTTCTACTAGAAAGTGTCCTCTCTCTGCCCCCAGACCTCACTGGATGTCTTTGTTATATTTCTCCCCTCAAGTCTCATTTAGCATAATAGCTGTAGAGTGCATGTGATCATCAGAAAGCCGCAAATTCCTAATCAGAATGTGAACTTGGCCAATCTGCCAAGCTGAATGCACAAGCTTCCTCTTGTGCAATACCTGATGCACTGGCGCGAGTCACGATTCCAACGTGTGCCTGCCCGGCGTGTGTTATGAGAACACAAGTCAGACACGTACACTTCTACACGTATGGCTGTTAAAAACTGGGCCTACCATGTCCTCAACCAGACTGATGGCATTTGGTGCAACAGACACACAATGTAAGTCCACAATAACCTCTCATTTTAGGATTTATGTTAGAATGTGTTGGGCCATTTAGTTCCTGGTCACATTTAGGCTACCTCTAGACTACAAGCTAGGGGTGCAATTCCCAGCTCGCTTAGACGTACTCCTGCTAGCTCTCATCTGAGCTACCACACTAAAAATAGTAGTGTCGCCTCGGTAGCACGGGCAGCAGCAGTAGCATGGGCTACCTGCCCTGAATACGTACCCAGAGGGTTCAGGCAGGTTTGCACTTGGAGCAGCTAGCAGTGTGCCCTAGTTACACTTGTTTCTACCGTTGTGTTAGTGTTATGTCAGATTTGTGTTCTTATGCATTTTTTCATACCTCTGGAGTGCTAGAGCTTATATCGTCCTTTGGAAAAGCCAGAGGGTGATAGCTTCATAAACACTTGAGAAGGACCGACATCCTATCCAGGGTACATGTGCTTACACACAGCAACAATTACAATGCACACTCCGACAGTCCTGACCCGTATTTCACCAGCACAGGTGTTCTTTTTAAGCTTCAGGCCAGACCCCAGCATTGTGCAGTGCAAAGTCTATGTTTGCACATCAGGAATGTTAAATATTAGTTTAAAATTTGCAAAGAAAACCTGTTAGGTGTCTTTATTTTCTTTGTAATTGATGGCATTGGGACCTCCAAATCTGGCTCGATTTTAAAGAGCCGTGTGGCTCCCCCAGGGAATTACCTGACTGAACTCTACAACCATTTCTGTTTGTTCATTCCTTTTTGCTGATTGACTAGTAAGCTTTAAGCTGCATGTCCCCTCTTCATCTTTCGAGCTGCATGCTCCACTTCAGAGCTCCAGCAAGGGGAAATTGCTCAAGTGGAAACTGCCTACTCAAAATGTCTACCTTGGCTGGCTGCCATTCAAACAGTTCTTATTAGCATTCTCCATACTTAGCGAGTCCCCCACCCATAGCATCCCCGTGTGCCTGGTTACAATATCGCTGCAAGGAGCTGTTGGGGAGGACACAGTATCAAGAGACCATGGAATAACTGAACTGGTATTTCATTGAGGAGTGAGTACCTCTTCATGAATGACTCCTACCCTCAGGCCTTCAAAGGGAGGACTAGCAGCTTCTGAGATGAACAATCAGGGCTGTGTCATACTCATACCTGGCGCTACCCATCTGTATCATACCCATCTGTAGCTGCCCGTGTAGCTTATTTGGAAGAATTGCTGCTCAGGGATTTCTGAAGTGCTGGTACACATATGTCTCTAGCTTAGTACAAAGCTTCATTCCCTTTGATTTCTTACAGCACTAGACAATAATGCATCTAACTGGATAGGAGTCTTATTAACCCTAACGACGCTTTTGCCAGAAAGCTCATGTCAGCAGCCTGGAGCTGAATCTGCAGCATTTGAGTTCATTTAGATGTAATCAGACTTGAATCATTGAAGGCAGGGCTGCAGTAAACGCTTTCCTAGCCAAGTGTCCAAGATACTGTGACTGTACCGCACAGGGTAAATGGAGAGAGATACCAGTCACCCCCATCCTAATTATTCCCCTTTCAGTTTGGCTAGATTTCAAATTAAATATAAAATGGAATAAAGTGTATTCTTTGGTTACACTAGCAATACATACAACTTTAGGTTCCCTACAGCAATTTCCTTTAGATAAACCAGTTATCTTACACACTATTGCCAACACCAAGCATTCAAAATTAATGAATCAGGCCCAACAAATCATGATTTTTTTTTAAATACTACATTTTGGGTTATTTTTATTTGCCATATGTTTTTTGAGTCTCTAAAGATCATGTCTTCTAGCCTCTTTCTGAAGCCATAAATGCTAGAAACTTTTTTTTAAATGAAAGCTGAGATTTTCTCATCACATGACTCCAGCAGCTGGGGCTTTAAGAAACGCGCCAAATTTTGTGAGAGCCATAATAAAATCTCAAGAGTGTGCAACAAATATAAAGATACTTTGAAGGTGCAGAGTTTTCTCAAGAGAAGACTAAAAGAAGATATTAAAGGTATACTGTCAACTTGAAAAAAAAATCAGATTTTCATCCAACAGTTTTGGACCTACTTTTGAGACACAAAACCCTTAACATTCTTGTGCCTGAAGGAGATTAGAGAAAAACAATATTTGTCTATATTTTTTCCAAAGTTAATTTTGTGCATGTGACAGCACTTTGTGCAGAGTCCGGTTCTGCTGAAGTCAGCTACACTTAATGTCTCATGCACCAGTACAATGAAACCTCCCTGGTGTGGAGCAGGAATTCATGGGCACACTCTTCCCAAAGCCTCACATAAAGTTCTTTACTAGAAATTGCAAGAGAGCTGCTGTTCACTCTTAATTTGGAGTTAGCAGTATTCTCTTCCCTTAACCTCTGAAGAAGGTAGAGAGCGGGGGGCGAGGGGGCTGAGGGAGCTCCCTCTTCCTGGAGTCAAGGCAATACGTGAAGAAACAGAGAAGACAGTCCGTCCGTCCCCTCCATACACACAACTTCACTTGACTTCCCTGAAAGTTTTAGATACTCTGCAAATCAAACTCTCAGTCTCTCAGTCTGAGTTTCCCCACCCATAAAATGGGGTGACTGACTTACCGCTCTCACAGGTGTTATGAAACTTAATTGTTGCCAAACACTTAGCAGATGAAAAGTGTTAGCTAGCAGCATTAGTCCAAGAAAAGAGGTATAGAAAAGCTTTATTCACACTGGGTGAAATTCGCCCACGTACAGAATCAGCACAAGCCCAATGCACCAGTGAAGTCCCACTGATCCTCAAAATGGGGCCTTGGGCTGGTTCTCTGCATGGGGCTGAATGTCACCCATTTTACTTTGAATTCACATATGAATTTAAAAAAAAGACAGATACTGATGACAGCGTGTATGTGAAAGATATCCCCATGGAGAGGTTTGGCGACAGACACCTGGAGTTCATCCACGGAGCAGATACTGCAGGCGCTACAGCAGTACAATCTTCCACATAAAACCCACCAAATACCTCAACTCTTCCTTGAAAGATTGGAGAGTAGTACAGTCTTCATGCCCATCCTTGACCCCTATACCATGCCAAAAGAGATCACCAATCAGGGCTCCCTGTGGTGATTGGTTTATGTAATGTGGACACCTGTCTGCTTTGACACAGACTGAGCCCTCTAACTTATTTCATAGAATATCAGGGTTTGAAGGGACCTCAGGAGGTCATCTAGCCCAACCCTCTGCTCAAAGCAGGACCAATCCCCAGACAGATTTTTACCCTAGTTCCCTAAATGGCCCCCTCAAGGAGTGAACTCACAACTCAGGGGTTAGCAGGTCAATGCTCAAGCCACTGAGCTATCCCTCCCCCCGACTCACCACTTGAGCTGGAGTTGAACTGGCAACACTAGGCTCCCTAATGGATTACCAAACCACCAGCCCAACCAATCCCTGCCGTTCATGTCTTTTGGCACTTTACCAAAACCATGAGGTGTTCAGAGACCCCCCACAGCAACAGACTACAGACCAACGCAGCTGGTCCTGGCCGCTGGGCATATCTACACTGCATACGGGGTTGACCTTCCGAGTCTGGGTAGACGGACTCGTGCTAACTGGGTTTATGGTAGTGCTCTAAAAGTAGCTGCGTAGCAGTCGCGGCTTGGGCTGGAGTTTGGGCTCTGAACCCAGGGCGGATGGGCAGGAGGAGGGAGGCAGGGCTTGACCGCCCAAACTCCAGTCTGACCTGTGTCAAAGCAACATCTACCCCGCTCTTTTTAGAGCGACCATGACATGAGCCCTATTAGCACAAGCCTGTGGGCCTGTGCTGGAAGGCTCACCCCCAGAAGCACCGTAGACCTGCCTTGTCAGTGTCAGGATACTGAACTAGAAAAGGCCAATGGCCTGATGCAGTCGGCTAGCTCTTATGTTCAAGGGGTAGTGATCTATTTTTAGCCATGGGATCATCGATGAGGGGTGGAAAGGAACTTCTGGACTAATCGCCCAGGCTGTATTCTATTCTATATTGGTAATATCTAAGCCCCTGCACCAGAGCAAGATCATCCTTTCCCCTGGATCCCAGCTTGCTGTCGTCTAACACTAGACACGTATGCGACAGGCAGATGGCCGTTTGATTTTTTTGGCATGCTTTTCTCCACAATGAGCAGGACTGTTTAGACTGACCTATTCTTTCTTGCATAGTGTCGTTTGCAAAGCTCTCGCTGAGACTCCTGGGGAAGTGAGTAGAAAACTGTTCATTGAGCCTGAACATCATTTGATTTCCTTTGTGCTATAGTCTGGATCCTGTGCACTGCTGTAAGGTGATGAGCACTCAACTCCTTCTGACGTCCATGGGAGCTGGGGGACACTCAGCTCCCCACAAGAGTGCTCCGCACCCTGCAGGATTGATCCTTTACTGTATTCTGCAATAAGCCAGGTGTTTCCTCATTATTCCACTCCAGGTATTTAGCAATTGATGTGCACTGGAAACTTACCAAGGTCAACTCCCTGAACCTCTCAATAGTTCAAGAAGAGACCAAGGGCTGTAACACAGTGAAATGAATCCAGTTATAATCAGAGCACACACACAACACAATTTAAAAATTACTGATTATGTGTGTGTGAATTTAGTGCATCTGAAAGGTACTGGGCTGACAGCCCTGGAGACTGAAATCTTGGTTATGCTCAGAACATGTACAGCACTGCAACCTTCCCCATAGTGCCCTACCAGCTTGTTTCAATCCTAGCTTAGTTTCCATAATCATTCAGTCCATCTTTCTGCTGATGGATAAGAACATAAGAATGGCCATTTTGGGTCAGACCAAAATGGTCCATCTAGCCGAGTATTCTGTCTTGCGACAGTGGTCAATGACGGATGCTTTAGAGTGAAAGGACAGAACAGGGCAATTTTTGAGTGATCCATCCCCTGTTGTCCAGTCCCAGCTTCTGGCAGACAGAGGTTTAGGGACAACCAGAGCATGGGGTTGCGTCCTGGACCATCTTGGCTAATAGCCATTCATGGATCTATCCCCCATGAACTTATCTAATTCTATTTAGAACCTAGTTATAGTTTTGGCCTTCACAACATCCCCTGGCAATGAGTTCCACAGATTGACTGTGCATTGTGTGAAGAAATACTTCCTTATGTTTCTTTTAAACTTGCTACCTGTTAACACAAGAACCAGGGGTCACCCAATGAAGTTACGTGAAGAGGCAGGGGGGAAATGTCCTGTGTTCGTTTGTGTGTCTTTTGTTAATTGCTCTTCAAATTCTTTTTTTGGTCTGCCTAATTATACTTTTACACTTGATTTGCCAGAGTTTATGTTCCTTTCTATTTTCCTCAGTAGGCTTTGCCTTTAACTGCCTCATTTACTATGCTTTTTAGCCACTGTGACATTTGTTAGGTCCTCTTACTGTGTGTGTGTGTGTGTGTGTGTGTGTGTGTGTGTGTTTTAAATTTCCTTTACATTTCCATTTAATTAGCTTCCTCATTTATGTGTAGTTCCCCTTTTTGAAGTTAAATACTACTGTGGTGGGTTTCTTTGGCACTTTCCCCCCACAAGGATGTTTAAATGTAATTACATCATTGTAATTATTACCGAGCAATTCAGTTATATTCATCGATTTGGACCAGATCCTGTGCTCCACTTAGATCTAAATCAAGAATTGCCTCTTCCAGGACCAGCTGCTCCAAGAAGCAGTCATTAATGGTGTCTAGAACATTTTATCTCTGCATCCCATCCTGAGGTGACATGTACCCAATCAATATGAGGATAGCTGAAATCCCTCATTATTATTGGGTCTTCCGGTTTTTGTCCCCTCTCTAATCTCCCTGTGCATTTCACAATTACCATCATCATCCTGGTCAGGTAGTCGGTCGTATATTCCTACTGCCATACTCGGTATTCATTAGTCATGGAATTTCTATCCATAGAGATTCTATGGTACAGTTTGATTCATTTAAGATTTTAAGACGTCTTTCCAGTCTGAATTTGTCTAGTTTCAACTTCCAGACATTGGATCATGTTACCCCTTTCTCTGCTAGATTGAAGAGCCCATTAGCAAGTATTTATTCCCCATGTAGGTACATAAAAGCTTAAATTTTTAAACAGTGAGGGCAATTAGCCACTAGAACAAGTTACCAAGGTTCATAGTGGATGGTCCAGCACTGGCAATTTTTAAATGAAGATTGGAGGTTTTTCCAAAAGATCTCCTCTAGGAATTATTCCGAGGAAGTTCTAGGGCAGGGGTAGGCAACCTATGGCATGTGTGCCAAAGGTGGCATGTGAGCTGATTTTCAGTGGCACTCACACTGCCCGGGTCCTGGCCACCGCTCCGGGGGGGGGGGAGCTCTGCATTTTAATTTAATTTTAAATGAAGCTTTTTAAACATTTTAAAAACCTTATTTACTTTACATACAACAATAGTTTAGTTATATATTATAGACGTATAGAAAGAGACCTTCTAAAAACGTTAAAATGTATTACTGGCACACGAAACCTTAAATGAGAGTGAATAAATGAAGACTCAGCACACCACTTCTGAAAGGTTGCTGACCCCTGGTCTAGGGCCTAGTGTTCTAGAGAAGGTCAGACTAGATGATCACAATGGTCCCTTCTGGTTTTGAAATCTAAGAATCTCTATGAATGTTCCCCCTCCAAACACCACACCCCACAACTCCCACCGGGTTCACACAGCTCTGCTCTGTTTCCCTTTCCACTTCATGCAGTCACAGTAATCAAGTCACCCCTCAACCTTCTCTTTAAATTAAGCTCATGACCCTTTCCTCAAACCTAGGCTGGACTTCACGTAGAGAACAGAACTGAACCCCACCTGGATGTGGGGTGGTCTCTGGCTCAAGGGGAAATTTTTTCACAACCCTAGAGCAGATCCTAAGAGTATGTAACTGGTTAAGTTGACGTTAACTGGTCCTGAAGATGGTATGCATCTCTGTGATGATCCCATTAAAACACATCATAGGCGCCGACTTCGTGGGTGCTCTGGGGCTGGAGCACCCACAGGGAAAAACTGGTGGGTGCAGAGCAGCTCCCCGCCCGCCCCAGCTCACCTCTGCCTCCACTCCACCTCTGCCTCCTCCCCCGAGCGTGCCGCCGCATCCTGCTTCTCCCATCTCCCTCCCAGCGCTTGCGCTGCAAAACAGCTGTTTCGCGCGGCAAGCCTGGGAGGGAAGGGGGAGGAGGGGGAATGCAGCGCACTTGGGGGAGGAGGCAGGGCCGGGGCGGGGATTTGGGGAGGGGTACAATAGGGGCAGGGAGGGGTGGAGTTAGGGCGGGGACTTGGGGGCAGGGGTGGAGTTGGGGCGGGGGCGCGAGCACCCACCAGCGCAGAAAAAAGTTGGCGCCTGTGAAACACATCTGTAAAATCCGTGTAGCAGTCTTCAGAGCACAGAAGACTGGGCCTGGAATGGAGGTCACTCAACATGAGTAAGACAAATTACTGTGCTGGTCTGTCTTTTCCTGTTTCTTAGCTCCACCACCCTTCCCAGGGATTCCGCTTTGGAACGGTGCGAGAAAGCAGCGCTGAAGATTATGTCAGGCAGAGCTTCCCAGAGATGCACGAGTACATGAGACGGTACAATGTACCTGCAACTCCTGATGGAGTGGAGCACCTGAAGTGAGTCTCTGCATGCTAGCTTCATGTGATAACAGGCTGATCAAAGAGTAATTAATTTCACAGTCCTTGGCTTCACTAAGGCCCTAGTTCAAAGCTCCTTGAAGCTAATGGACATATTTCCAGTTACTTCAATGGGTCTTAGTTATTCTAAGTGTCCGCTGTACATGCTTTCTAGATTCATCCTGCTTTGTATATTTTTTTAAAAGGGTAACAAACTTTGCTTGCCTGGATCATATCCAATTTTCCATTTTCCAAGGCATCAGCAGCATTGCGCTGGCATGGCAGAGCCGGCGAAGAAGGCACAAGCTCATTCTCCATCACTAGAATGGAGCAATGCCAATGTAACAATGACAGCCTGGATAGCACAGAGAGGCATTTACAGTCCTCAGGGAAAGCAGCCCTTTCCATTGCCACTATAGTGCCAAGATGACCCGTCTGCTGCTAACTGGTGGCAAAATAAATCCAGGCAGGTTTCAGTGCTTGGAAGATATTCATTAGGCGGTGGGCACTATCCATGAGGCAGGTGCAAAGTACTGATAAAAACAAACCTTAGAAATCTCCGTGTCTCCCACACAATAGCAATAGGTGGATTGCCCCCAACAGAGATTCCTTAGAAAGATGTATAAAAGAATTAGCCATTAATTTAAATAAGAACATTAGTGACACTAGATCATTCTTATAATTTTCCACCATCAGTCCTCATGCTTCCAGAAAGGTGTGGGCTTTCAAATATGTTTCCCCCACAATGTTTTGCAATTGATTACATACATTGCAAGGTAGGAGGCTGCAATCATGGGCATCATCACCCACAGTTTAGATCCCCTGGTGATCTGTATAACAAAATGCCTCTGATTATATTTTTTAATAATTTTTATGGCGCCCTGGTTGGTTTTCATGATTAACTCCTAAGACACTGCCACATCCCCAGCGGGTGTAATTCAGTATAGTTCCATGGAAGCCAGTGGATCTCTGCCAGTTCGGGATTTGGGCACTTGTTTTTTTCCTTGATTGGATGAGAACACATGCCGCCATTTCCACACATGCCTTCAGTACTTTCAAATTTGCTTTCCATAAAACATTCATACCAGTGAAACTCAGTCATCTAAATGTTCATGGAACACAAATACAAGAGAAAAGCAAGCCTGGATGAAGGACATACATTTTAAAATAGCAGCATGTATCCATGGAAAACCTTTCATAGGGTTTGCCCAGCTCTAATTTTTAAGATAGTGTAGATCGATGTTAGAAGCAGCATAAGGAAACCGAGCGTGAGTGACAACCTTGGAGATTTTTGGTTTCCTCCCCGGTGGTCTTTGTGCTACTGTGCGAGAAACTCAATTTGATTCTCACCCTGTTGCACTTTCCTTCTTCCAGGTCAAAGATATGTCAAGTGAACAGAACTGGTCTGTATATGAATATTCTGCTAGCCAGATCAACCTCTCTGCACATGAACCCTTCAGTCTTTGATATTTAACTCAATTCTGTGTTTATATCAATAGCCCCTGATCCTCATCTTTATTGGGCTTATAAATTAGGTTTTGGCTTGGTTTCGTGTTGGGTTTATATCAGAAGCTTCCTAAAAACTAGATCAAATATATTCCTGGTTTCCAGCCCTGAAACAATCGCTTCTGTATCAATGAACATAACTGTACAGCTTCTCGTATTGATTCTATTTTCTTACTTTGATCTTAAATACAGGCATGATCCAGAGAAACTAGATGCCTTCATCATGGATAAAGCACTCTTAGATTATGAAGTGTCAATAGATGCTGACTGCAAACTTTTGACAGTGGGGAAACCGTTTGCCATTGAAGGTATTTCAGACAGTATCCTTCTCCTTCTGATACATTCTGCCTGCCAACATGGAATGCAGACATCAGAATTAAAGAATATTGGCCAGATTCTGACCCCACTGAACTCAGCAAAACTTCTATAGAATATCAGGGTTGGAAGGGACCTCAGGAGGTCATCTAGTCCAACTCCCTGCTCAAAGCAGGACCAATCCCCAGACAGATTTTTGCCCCAGATCCCTAAATGGCCCCCTCAAGGATTAAATTCACAACCCTGGGTTTAGCAGGCCAATGCTCAAACCACTGAGCTATCCCTCCCCCTGACTATCCATCAACTTCAGTGAAGCCAGGATTTCCCCTTATTTGTCTTTCAATGTTTTCATTTCAGCTTTCAAATCGCTTGTCTATTACATTAACGTACGTTCTCTGTCTCACCGTTATTTATATTGTGGTAGCACCTACGAACCCCACTCAGGGAACCCCATTATGTTAAGCACCGTTCACACACAGAACACGAGTCTCTCTCAAAGAGCTTGCCATCTAAGTATTTCATCTCAGGCTAGTCCTATGTAGGCTAAATAGGAGAATATAGCCTGCTGAAAGGGTGCTTTGTGATTAGGGGAGTGGCTCTTATAAAACAAAATGCTTAGACATGCTCTACAGTAATTGCCCCAAACATTAAAGTAACTCTATGGTAAGTGGTTGAGTCTATTGCTATGGAATGGAGTGGTATTTCTTTATAAAGACAACATCCCCACTGGGATTTATCTGTGCCTATGGGGCTAGTCCTGCTTGCTCCCGTGTGGGAATGGAAAGCCTTGAAGGCATCAGAACCTATCCATGTTGACTGCGCTCGGGACATAGGATGCCGGAGGACTGGTGCAAACGGGATGTGGATGTCTTGCCCCTAGAGCTGTGATCCCCAAGGACTATTTTTTTCATTGTTGCAAGGGAGAGGCAGATAGTTTGATGGTCAATGGCGAGGTAGGTCCACTGGCCATGTCGCCTTGCACTGAAGAGCTACTGTAGCCCTAAAGCAGTGATAAGTGCTTGGTGGTAGTATTTCTACCACATCCACAGTGGATCACCCTGCACCAAGCCTGCGTATGCAGTCTTCCCTCAGGGAATAGAAATTGACCCTGTACTTGGAAAATGCAGTATCTAATGATACCTGTACCACTGTCAGACAGGGGAGACTCGTTTTCACAGTTCAGGATGGAATAACGTAGCTACTGAAAGACTTTTCATCCATAATACTGGCAAATTCAAAAACTCCATTCCCCCTCTGTAGGCACCCCCCCCCTCCAGAATGGATTCCCATAATCCCCCTTTCAAACAGTCAGCTTGATTATTCAGCTGGGGCTCGATTTAAAATAACTAATTCACCCTCTCCAGTTACCTGACCTCTTAAAATGCCAGTATATTAACAGTGACACACAGACAGCTTCACAATGCAGCCGGAAAGCAAAACTTATCAATGAGCCCTGCAAAACACATTAGCAGCTATTACACTTCGGGCTTTGTTTTTGTGATGGATGGGCCATGGAAATGATTTTTCCCCCCTCCTTCCAAGAACAGTCAATCCAGTCGCACCATCACAAGGCGAGGCGACCTCTCCCAGAACGTAAACAGATTCAGGAATTTAACACGGGAAATGAAGCGGATGGAAGCGGAGTAGTTTAATCATTCAATCTAGAGGCATCAAAAATGCCAACCATATAGCAAATCCCTTTTGCTGGAACTGAACAGGGACACTAAGTTGTAGCCATTTTATAGCACACTAGGACATTAAAAAAGCAATCCATTTTTATTTCCCACCAGGGGTTATAATGGTCATAAAATCTGTCTATGCATCAGCAGTTAGGTTTACACTTCATTAAGCGTACATGTGAGAATGACTAGCTTTATGGAGATAGCTACAAAATTACCAAACTTTGAATCCATTGAAGTCAGAAACAGTAAAAATAATAAAATCAGGAACTACAGCTTCTAGCATCAAACTACCACCTATTTATGATGCATATTGTACTGGTTCTTTTGTGCTGTCTTTTGTGGTTTTCCCCACACACGGAGTAGCCATAGACTTCCAGTCTGAACTCCTTATCTTTAAGATTAAGGAAAACAAAAGAACACAAGTAAATGTTCCACCTTGGAACAGTGTGTACATCTCCTCTCTACAGCTAGTATATAGGCTGCAGGAACTTGGAGAAAAACAAACAACCACCACCTCTTATAGTGTACGGTCCATCAGTAGATTTCAAAGCATTTTACAGTCGGAGGTCAGTTTCATTATTCCCATTTTAGAGATGGGAAAATTGAGGCACAGAGCAGGAAAGCGACTTACCCAAGGTCACCTATCAGGCCAATGGCATAGAACTCAAGTCTTCTGAGTCCCAGTGCAGTGGTCTATCATCTGCACACCAACGTTTTTAGAAATGTAAGGTGCAATACACAGATAACAAAGATGCCATCATTTGACATCTATATACCCATCACAATGCTACCTCGCTTCATTGTGTCGCAAGCCACTGGGGCCGCAGACTTCCTGCTGGTAGTCAGTTTGCATCTCCAGCTCTGTCCACAAAATATTTTTGGTACAGTGTTTGTGAGACGAGGCTACACTTTAAAGAGGGTACATCTAAGCTGCGAACCAAAAACCATGGAGCCGCGTGTGTCAAAAGAGTAGTTGTACAGGCAATTGGTAATTTCCTGCCGGCAAATGACAAGGTGCGTGTGCAGTTACTTGTTTAATGTGCACAGTTGTATGCTTCAGTTGCACAAATTAGGGTATTTTAAAAATAAAAAAACAGTGTTTTTTTTTCTAAAATGTGGCATCCAGTAATTAGAATTATTGGGTCTGTTTCTCATTTGCACCAAGGATTTTTTACAGTACTCTGGAAGTGTAAAAGCACCCTCAGGTGGATATAAAATACATGGGTGCCTGTTTAAAGTCTCTTTACCCTGTCAGAGCAGCATAAAAGAATTTTATGTCTACACTGGAGCTGGGAGGTGTAATTCCCAGTTTGGGTTGATATACGCAAGCATTAGTTTGAGCAGCGCTAGCATCTGTGTGTCTACCCGAGCTGGGAATCACAGCTCCCAACTGTGGGTGTAGACATTGCCTGAGTCAGTGTGAATGAGAATCAGGCCCACTGGGTATTGAGCTATTGTGAGGTATAACAATACAATCTTACTGCAATAAAATCTCACAATATCTCAGTACATTTTTAAAATAATTCAGTAAATACTACATGATTCTCCATTGCAGAGTCCAAATACATGTCTGCACCTGTAATATGTGCCTTCTAATCAAGAAATATAGGGCCCGATTCCAGTTTACACCAAGGCCACCTTGTGCTGCTCTGGCAGTGTGAAGTGGCTTCAAAGTGGTTGGAGTCAGGGATGACAATTTCCTGTGGAAAACTAATTTAGGAAGGGGCAGTGGGAACATGGTAAGTGGGGAACATGGAGACCTGGGAGATGGGTCGGAAACAAGAGGAAGCGTGGGCTATAATGGCAGAGAGAAAGGAGGGTCAGGGCAAAGCTGGGAGGCAAGATCAAACCAGTATCTTAGATGCCTATATACAAATGGGAGAAGTATGGGTAATAAGCAGGAAGAACTGGAAGTGCTAATAAATAAATACAACTATGACATTGTTGGCATCACTGAAACTTGGTGGGATAATACACATGATTGGAATGTTGGTGTGGATGGGTACAGCTTGCTCAGGAAGGATAGACAGGGGAAAAAGGGAGGAGGTGTTGCCTTATATATTAAAAATGTACACACTTGGACTGAGATGGAGATGGACATAGGAGACGGAAGTGTTGAGAGTCTCTGGGTTAGGCTAAAAGAGGTAAAAAACAAGGGTGATGTCATGCTAGGAGTCTACTACAGGCCACCTAACCAGGTGGAAGAGGTGGATGAGGCTTTTCTTAAACAACTAACAAAATCATCCAAAGCCCAAGATTTGGTGGTGATGGGGGACTTCAACTATCCAAATATATGTTGGGAAAATAACACAGCAGGGCACAGACTATCCAACAAATTCTTGGACTGCATTGCAGACAACTTTTTATTTCAGAAGGTTGAAAAAGCTACTAGGGAGGAAGCTGTTCTAGAATTGATTTTAACAAATAGGGAGGAACTCGTTGAGAATTTGAAAGTAGAAGGCAGCTTGGGTGAAAGTGATCATGAAAACATAGAGTTTGCAATTCTAAGGAAGGGTAGAAGGGAGTACAGCAAAATAGAGACAATGGATTTCAGGAAGGCGGATTTTGGTAAGCTCAGAGAGCTGATAGATAAGGTCCCATGGGAATCAAGACTGAGGGGAAAAACAACTGAGGAGAGTTGGCAGTTTTTCAAAGAGACACTATTAAGGGCCCAAAAGCAAGCTATTCCGCCGGTTAGGAAAGATAGAAAATGTGGCAAAAGACCACCTTGGCTTAACCACGAGATCTTGCATGATCTAAAAAATAAAAAGGAATCGTATAAAAAATGGAAACTAGGACAAATTACAAAGGATGAATATAGGCAAACAACACAGGAATGCAGGGGCAAGATTAGAAAGGCAAAGGCACAAAATGAGCTCAAACTAGCTACAGGAATAAAGGGAAACAAGAAGACTTTTTATCAATACATTAGAAGCAAGAGGAAGACCAAAGACAGGGTAGGCCCACTGCTCAGTGAGGAGGGAGAAACAGTAACAGGAAACTTGGAAATGGCAGAGATGCTTAATGACTTCTTTGTTTCAGTCTTCACCAAGAAGTCTGAACGAATGCCTAACATAGTGAATGCTGATGGGAAGGGGGTAGGTTTAGCAGATAAAATAAAAAAAGAACAAGTTAAAAATCACTTAGAAAAGTTAGATGCCTGCAAGTCACCAGGGCCTGATGAAATGCATCCTAGAATACTCAAGGAGCTAATAGAGGAGGTATCTGAGCCTCTAGCTATTATCTTTGGAAAATCATGGGAGACGGGAGAGATTCCAGAAGACTGGAAAAGGGCAAAAATAGTGCCCATCTATAAAAAGTGAAATAAAAACAACCCAGGAAACTACAGACCAGTTAGTTTAACTTCTGTGCCAGGGAAGATAATGGAGCAAGTAATTAAGAAAATCATCTGCAAACACTTGGAAGGTGGTAAGGTGATAGGGAACAGCCAGCATGGATTTGTAAAGAACAAACCATGTCAAACCAATCTGATAGCTTTCTTTGATAGGATAACGAGTCTTGTGGATAAGGGAGAAGCTGTGGATGTGGTATACCTAGACTTTAGTAAGGCATTTGATACGGTCTCGCATGATATTCTTATCGATAAACTAGGCAAATACAATTTAGATGGGGCTACTATAATGTGGGTGCATAACTAGTTGGATAACCATACTCAGAGAGTTGTTATTAATGGTTCCCAATCCTGCTGGAAAGGCATAACAAGTGGGGTTCCGCAGGGGTCTGTTTTGGGACCGGCTCTGTTCAATATCTTCATTAACGACTTAGATATTGGCATAGAAAGTACGCTTATTAAGTTTGCAGATGATACCAAACTGGAAGGGATTGCAACTGCTTTGGAGGACAGGGTCATAATTCAAAATGATCTGGACAAATTGGAGAAATGGTCTGAGGTAAACAGGATGAAGTTTAACAAAGACAAATGCAAAGTGCTCCACTTAGGAAGGAACAATCAGTTTTATACATATAGAATGGGAAGACACTGTCTAGGAAGGAGTACGGTAGAAAGGGATCTAGGGGTTATAGTGGACCACAAGCTAAATATGAGTCAACAGTGTGATGCTGTTGCAAAAAAAGCAAACATGATTCTGGGATGCATTAACAGGTGTGTTGTGAGCAAGACACGAGAAGTCATTCTTCCGCTCTACTCTGCGCTGGTTAGGCCTCAACTGGAGTATTGTGTCCAGTTCTGGGCACCGCATTTCAAGAAAGATGTGGAGAAATTGGAGAGGGTCCAGAGAAGAGCAACAAGAATGATTAAAGGTCTTGAGAACATGACCTATGAAGGAAGGCTGAAAGAATTGGGTTTGTTTAGTCTGGAAAAGAGAAGACTAAGAGGGGACATGATAGCAGTTTTCAGGTATCTAAAAGGGTGTCATAAGGAGGAGGGAGAAAACTTGTTCACCTTAGCCTCTAAGGATAGAACAAGAAGCAATGGGCTTGAACTGCAGCAAGGGAGGTTTAGGTTGGACATTAGGAAAAAGTTCCTAACTGTCAGGGTGGTTAAACACTGGAATAAATTGCCTAGGGAGGTTGTGGAATCTCCATCTCTAGAGATATTTAAGAGTAGGTTAGATAAATGTCTATCAGGGATGGTCTAGACAGTATTTGGTCCTGCCATGAGGGCAGGGGACTGGACTCGATGACCTCTCGAGGTTCCTTCCTGTCCTAGAATCTATGAAATACTGGCTTAAATCAGGAAAAATAATTGCATCAGTGTCCATCAAGTTCAGCAAGCATAGAACAAATCTTTTCAAACTTCAGATACATCCATTCAAAACTGAGGAATAGTCTCGGTCTAGCCACTCCATCAAAATTGGTCTTCTGCTACAGAACGCTTTATGACACAATGATCCAGTCTGCAACTCTCACATGCGTCTGATTGCTTAATGCTTCAAGCCTACAGCTCTGCATTGCTGTCATTTTCATATAATCGAATGGTTGTTGAATGTTGTTTATATGAGAGTGGAAACTGAAATTTGAATCAAGACATGTATAACTTCCTTGAGAAAATACCAAACCAAAACATACACAGACGTTCCGAAGTTCAATATTATAATTCTATATATTAGCATTACGCCCACTGCGGTTTTATTTTTTATTTGTACAACCCTAAATTAATCTATGAATATATTGCCTTATGTAACCACAATTTGAATATAGAACTAAAACTAAGTGTAATGTGGTATGCATTAACAAAACAGTTTTTAAAACAGAAAATGCCTTAAACTGCGACTAACTATTTTTTCCCAGGATGGTCAAAACAATGATTTTACCTGGTAAAAAACCACTTTGGTAAATATCATGCCAGCCCGGCTTGGAATTTATTCCCACTTGAAGGCCCTTTTACATTGCCAGAGTGATGTAAAGAGGTCTGGGTATAAATGAGACTGAGGCACATAGCAAATGCATAGAAGAGGCTGTGTTTCTGAAATGAAGGCATTCAGAAAACATTCACATGCATGTTGCAGTATCACTGTGTTGAACTTCTTTGGCTTCTAATTGTGCGCTTTTGTTTTTGCAGGCCTAGTCATTTGCATGAGTAATTGTGTGTGCACAAATGCGGTTTGCATGATCCTGTTTTGCATTGTGAAATCTCATTTGGGTTTGGGCCCCTTCACACTATAGAGGAGTCAATGCACAGCTTTGGACCTGGTTTTTGGACCCTAGAGCAAAGCACAGCACCATGCCACACACAGACCTGAAGAGGATGTGTTGATACCAACTACTCATGGACAACCAAAACCAGCCCAACTAAAAAACCTTGTATTTGTATTTTCTCCTAGGGTACGGCATTGGCCTTCCTCCAAATTCTCCACTGACCTCAAATATATCTGAGCTCATAAGCCAATACAAGTCCCATGGCTTCATGGACGTGCTGCATGACAAGTGGTACAAGGTCGTACCATGTGGGAAAAGAAGTTTTGCGGTCACGGAGGTAAGCAGTCCATTTAGTGGTCATAGAAATGACCGTGTCTGGGGTTTGCACTGACTGCTTATTATTTGGAAGGTTCATGACACATAAACAGACAAGAGTCTCTGGCTGGGTGAGATTACAATCTAAGGCTGGAAGTGGTAGCTCGATGAGCTATGATTACTAATACACCAGTGTGGTAGGGAACAGAGCACAGGGATAACAGGAGTAAGATTGCATGGTTGCATTGGATGGTGATGCTTGCATTACGTAGGTTCTGTACGTGTGTTAGAGCAGAATACAATGTGTAATGTTGCAGCATGTGGTTAGAACAGCAGATTTTGTAGATGCAGGTACACGTTGTTAAGTGGAATCAGTTTAGTGTAGTTGTACAGTGACTAGTTTTAGTTTCACATAGGTCACTCTCTGAAGTAGCTGACAGCAGGAATATCACAGGAAAAAGAACAGACTGGGGGAATCTCAGCTAGTCTATTAATATAACTGTGCCTACTGTGTAACTCAGAGGGTACCTTCTGCTACAAGGATAACAAAGATTTCAGCTAATTACACTTTCTTATTTGCAGATTGGAACTTTAGAACCTAAAAATAGGGGGCTTTAAGCTATCATTGTACGAACAAAGTAAATGCATATTTAATAACTTAGCAAAACTGAAGTATAAAAAGAGGCCAATCCTCAATTGGAGTAATCTGGCGTGACTCTACTGAAATCAACGGATCTAAGCCAATGTTTAGAGCAGCTGAGAATATGGTCCAACGTAGAATAAAAAGACATCTAATATGAATGAGAAGAGAGGTAGTCTTCTTGGGAGAATCTAAGGGTTAAAAGGTTAAAAAGTGAATTCAAGAAATCAAAGTCTTGAGGAACCTAAAAAGAGTTTGTAGTTTTAGAAATTAGCATGTTACGTATATTTTGTTCCAAAGTACTGCACCCTGACACAAGCTATCAAATTTCTGCTCATATGAAGTAAACAGTCATGGATCCACTGTCCCTTCCTCAGCTGATTCAGCCCAACCCTACCCCAGCCCTCAGGGTTACATGGGTATCTGGAAGAGTGACCAGAAAATTCCACACAAGAGCCTGATTTTGTGGAATTTCCATTTCTCCAGTTCTGCCCACGCCCAAAAGATTCAGATGAGCATCTAAATTCCTTGGTCGAACTGAACCACTAAAGCTATTGGAGGTTTATCCATCGCTAATTGTTAATAGCATGTTCTAGAGACTGGCCCAAAGAAAAGCCCAGAAACGAATATCCTCAAACTTTGGTGGAGTGTAGATCTGAATCCGTATCTACATTTTGCAGCTTGCATCAGTGTTTAGTATTTTCATTAATGTCAACATGAACCTAATTAACACTTTTTTAGTTCCCTCAATAAAAACGTATACTTTTGTGTCTCTAATGTTCAGCCAAATTCCAGGAAAATAAATTTCGAGGGGGGGGGTGGCGGGGAGAGAAGCTTAGTCGAGGCAATTTCTGATCCAGTTTATCTGGAAACTATATTAATATCCAAAGGGAAATGTTCTTGGGGAAAGGCCAGGTTTTAATGCAGCATATCGACTCTTGACAGCCTGTTCGTTCTGTGACCTCCTGTTATTTTACATTGGAAAACAAGTCTCTTGAATTAAACCTGATCAAGATTGCCAATAGGCAATGGCAGTTAATTAGCACAAGTTGCTTAAAATTGAAAACCCTTGTCTGCCAGGGACAAACTCGACTTTTGAGTGCTTCCCTATGAAATGTTAAATTGGCTTGTTAAGCTTTTGCATTTTAAAGAGGGCAGTCAAAGCTCAAATACATTTGACAAGTCTCTTTTTGAAGAGTCCTTTGGAAGCTTTGCCATGGAAGCAGGGCAATGTTTGTTTTCAACCCCAGTATAGAACTACATGGAGCGTGGGACCATAATAAGGGAGCTTCATTAAACTGAATTTTAGAGTTCTGATCATGGGATTTAATCATACAAGACTGTAGTTCTGTGGTTGTTAGCAATGGGGGTTTCTTAACGTATACCCAGAAGCCTGAGTATAGAACTCCCCACGGAGCAGGGAATCTCAAGTTTCAGTGAAATGCTCTTTTGCCTCTCCCCCAGTTACATCGACAACAAAATGGATGAACTGAATGACTTCGGTGTCTGATTCACAGAACCCCTAACCTCTGTCTGTCTCCATCTCGTTCTCTCGCCTACTTCCTACTTCTGTGATACAGAAGGGCCAGGGAGCAGTGGTAGAGGGGAAATATATAAGCCCTAGGCTAATTAAGGCATGGTTCCCTGTAGACTAGGGAGGGTTGCTACAGGTTAATTGGAGCACCTGTAGTCAATTAAGGCCCTGTCAGGAACCTAGTAAAACCCCCTGCTTCAGGCAGTCAGAGGAGAAAAGAAAAGACAAGATGACTGGAGCTTGGAGGTGTGTTGTGAGATCTGAAAGAGCAGAGAACCAAAGTAAGGGAGACTCCCTCCCCCAGTGTCTAAGGACTGAGGATAACCCCTCCCAAGGGGGAAGAGGGTACGAAACCCACAGGGATTGCAAGGGGCTGGGACTCAGACCGAGGAGCAAACCCAGACCCCTCCCCTGCTTCCCTCCTCTACCACCTTCCCGGGCCACTAGCGGGGCCTTTGGCGCCCAAGAGCAGGGGCAACGGGTGGGGTTTTAGGGTCCCCCCCCCCAAAAAAAGCGCAGAACCCACCATATGAACATCGGCCATCTTGTCACAAGACCTATAGGGTCCACCAGCTGGCAATATGCCATACAGATCACAACTCTCATCTCTGCTGTTAAAAATACATTGGAACTGCTGAACATGGATTTTTCCCGTCTTCTTTCCACTTTCACCCACACAGATGCATTGACATGCAGCCCCAGGAGGGCTGTTCAGACCTTGCACTACATGAAGCATGGCCAGCTCTCTTCATGAAAGTGAACTGAATAGAATCAGAGTCCACTGGCATTCTGATGGCAATGCAGCTCTCACAGACGGACTGACAGATGTCTAGAAGACTGTCGTCATTAAACCCCCTTGTTCATTTTGAAAGCTTCAGTGATGTAGGTGGGCAAGGGACTCACCATCATACTGAAGTAGGGTTCTAATGGGCAAGAGACAGGGCTGGAGACATACCTCGTTGTCAGGAGCCTCTGAAGAAATTAATGCAGTCCAAGGCTATGTTAACTTTGACTTTTGAAACAATAGTTGTACAGCCACATAACCTATTCTTTAGTGTCAGGCAGAATAGATCTCAGGAGTGTGACATGTTGCTACGTGTTTTCTCCTCCGCAAGTCAACCATCACAGCATTTCACACCCATCCAAATCCAACAAAAAACAAAACAAAAAAAAGCCTCCCAAAGTTTTTAGTGATCCAGACAATTTTTGGATGAATATATTAGACGGGTACAGACAAAAGCAGAAACCACCTGAAACCCAAAGATGTAAGATCTGCACCACACCATATCTAGAGCATTTTATTTGCATGTGTAGGGTCTAGAGAGAGAGTGGGGATATAAGGAACCTTACCTGTGGCATCAGTATCTCATTGAGCCAACTGAATTCCAGAATCAGACTTTTGGCTAGAGATAGAATTCAGATCCAGATTTTAAGCATCCCCAACATTAGTCAGTTCTGCAATTTTGGCCGCAGTTTCTTTCTACTTTTCTCAAGAGGCTCTTGTTTGCGGGGGCATTTCTCAGGCCCTCAAGATTGTCTCTAAAATCTCAGGACTTTTGGCTGTGCCACCATAAGACTGACAGTGAATAGATTAGAAGAGGGAAAGATAGATAGGACCTGCCCAGGCAAGCTGCGGAGAAGACGCTCCTTGAGTCTTGCTATTTTCTAGATTCATTTAAAATCATTTATTTGATGTCTTTTTTTTTTAAGGGTGGGAGAGCATCAGTTAAGAGGGGTCATGTTGGTCTTTCCTCTTGCCCACTGTAAACATGCATGGATAGATCAAGACATTAAGAACTACAGCACATAATTACCTCAATAGAGACAACTAGTGGCTATAACATGAAAAAGGTTCCACATATCTTTGTTGAAGGAACATTACATACATGCTTTTTAGGTGCTACTTGTACTCAGTTAATGTGGGATGAATCAGGAAGGAAAGCACACAATTTGTTGACCTGGAATGGATGAAATAGCAACCTGAAATCAGCAGATATTGAGAGAGACTAAATATTGAAACCATGTCATTCTTGTCATTTTTCTGATTCTAACCAGTTTAAACACACAAAACTAATAAGAGAAGTGCTCCTGCACATCCATCTACTGTCAACACTGCAGTAACATTGCGACTGATCCAAAGCCCACTGAAATCAATGATATTCATGAGGTTGCAATCAAGCACTTTATGTAGTTTTAGCCCAGTCCTGTGTGATGCTAAGAGACCTGGGTCAGGATCATTGGGTCCTATGGTAACAGCTCAGACCATATCTGTCTGAGGCAGGTAGAAATGGTGGCATTATCAAAGCAGGCAAAGATTCCCAATGGCCTGCTAAGAATATGAATATGAGAAGAGATAAGGGAAGAGTGGGGAGAAACGTCTGCAAAAATTTTCTCCAGTTCAAAAGAGCATTTCAGTTTGACTGTGTTCGCAACCTGTGTGTGTTTCCTTTCTGCGAATCTTCAAATACGTCAGCTTTACTAGCTTTGTCACAATTCCAGGGTGAGCTGCACTTCAGACCCCTTTTAGTCCCTCTTGAGCGCACCCTTCGGGTGACACTTCCCCTCTCTCACTTCCCCTCAGGGGCGGCTCCAGGCACCAGCGCAGCAAGCGCGTGCCTGGGGTTGCCAGCCGCGGGGGGCGGCAGTCAGGCAGCGTTCAGCGGCATGCCTCCGGGAGGTCCGCCAGTCCCGCAGTTTCGTTGGCAATTCGGCGGCAGGTACACCGAAGGCGCGGGACCGGCAGATCACCTGCAGAAACACCGCCGAATCCGCATGACCAGCCGTGCTTGGGGCAGCAAAAAACATAGAGCTGCCCCTGCTTCCCCTTGCAGGGGACTCTCAGTGGCCGCCCGCCCCCAGCTCCCAACAGCACTAACCCAACAGGCTAAACTGTGTTGGGCACCTTTGAGCACTTTGCCTCCAGGGGCCTGTGACTTAACCAGCGAGCTGGTTAAAGTGACTCAAAAATCGCTTCTTCACAACCAAGCATTAGTCAGTCACCCAGAGCACATAGCAAGCAGAGAGAAGGGATAAACAACAAAAGGCCTCTATGCCTGGCTCCTTCCTGCACTTTATTCTCTCCTTGCCAGTGTTGGATAAGTTCCACTCAGGCCAGACCTTCCTACTTCTAGGCATGGAGTGACAGACCCCTGCAGCTTTCTCTGTCTCTGTGTCAGAGACTCCTCTCCAGCCACCGCTGACTACTCAACCCTAGACCAGGATCTTTACAGTTTTAGTATCTCCTTTGACCCTGTTTTTGGGCCTGGGAAGACTAGACCTTGCTAGCCTCGCTGGAGCATTCCCCAGTTAGATTTAAGCTCTCTGGGGCAGAGACTGTATCTTTGTTCTGTTTGTACAGCACCCAGAACAATGGGGTCCTGTTCCATGATTGGGACTCCTAGGTACCACGGTAATACACATAAAAATAATGATCACACCATGACCATGGTTTCCTCCAGGACCTTACCTATTCTCCAACTATATTTTATCTTTGCCACTGTTGCATTTGCTGTTTGTTTTCCCCCCTACCAGCATCCTTTAAGTAAACTCTTTGCAGTCAGACAGGATAATAGCAAACAGATAAACTGAGGTGCATAAGACTTTCATAAAAAAAAAGCAGATAACTCCCTCATTCTTCATATGTGTAATATTTTTAACCTGAATGCTGGAATTTTCTATGAAAACTTTAACATATTTTATTACAATGACATTAATATACATGTAAAATTCATGCTTTCTTAAATATTTTCCCAGCACAATGCTTTATTAATAGAGCTGTGAAACACCTTTGCAATTAAGGCGGAGACCCTGTGACATCTGCCTGCAGGGTCGGCTCTAGGTTTTTTGCCAGCCCAAGCAAAAAACAAACAAACAAAATAAAAAGCCCACCCGGAATGCCGCCCCTGGAATTTTGCCGCCCCAATCACATGCTTGGTTTGCTGGTCCTGTCTGCCTGGTTTGGGTTGTAATGACTAATTCAAAACTTAGACTACGTTCTTGGAGAAATTCACCAAAATTGCCAAAACGTTTGAGCAAATCTGGGCCCAGTCTCCAGCAGATGCAGGGTGATTTATGGTTTCATAAAGAAGAATCATAGAAGATTAGAGTTGGAAGAGACCTCAGGAGGTCATCTAGTCTAACCCCCTGCTCAAAGCAGGACCAACCCCAACTAAATCATCCCAGCCAGGGCTCTGTCAAGCCGGGCCTTAAAAACCTCTAAGGAAGGAGATTCCACCACCTCCCTAGGTAACCCATTCCAGTGCTTCACCACCCTCCTAGTGAAATAGTGTTTCCTAATATCCAACCTAGACCTCCCCCACTGCAACTTGAGACCATTGCTCCGTGTTCTGTCATCTGCCACCACTGAGAACAGCCAAGTTCCATCCTCTTTGGAACCCGCCTTCAGGTAGTTGAAAGCTGCTATCAAATCCCCCCTCATTCTTCTCTTCTGCAGACTAAATAAGCCCAGTTCCCTCAGCCTCTCCTCATAAATCATATGCCCCAGCTGCCTAATCATTTTCGTTGCCTTCCATTGGACTCTCTCCAATTTGTCCACACCCTTTCTGTAGTGGGGGGCCCAAAACTGGACACAATACTCCAGATGTGGCCTCACCAGTGCCGAATAGAGGGGAATAATCACTTCCCTCGATCTGCTGGCAAAGCTCCTACTAATGCAGCCCAATATGTCGTTAGCCTTTTTTACAACAAGGGCACACTGTTGACTCTATTCAGCTTCTCATCCCCTGTAATCCCCAGGTCCTTTTCTGCAGAACTGCTACTTAGCCAGTTGGTCCCCAGCCTGTAGCAGTGCATGGGATTCTTCCATCCTAAGTGCAAGACTCTGCACTTGTCCTTGTTGAACCTCATCAGATTTCTTTTGGCCCAATCCTCCAATTTGTCTAGGTCACTCTGGACCCTATCCCTACCCTCCAGCGTAGCTACCTCTCCCCCCAACTTAGCATCATCCGTGAACTTGCTGAGGGTGCAATCCATCCCATCATCCAGATCATTAATGAAGATGTTGAACAAAACCGGCCCCAGGACTGACCCCTGGGGCCCTCCACTTGATACCGGCTGCCAACTAGACATTGAACCATTGATCACTACCCATTGAGCCCGACAATCTAGCCAGCTTTCTATTCACTTTATAGTCCATTCATCCAATTCATACTACTTTAACTTGCTGGCAAGAATACTGTGGAAGACCATATCAAAAGCTTTGCTAAAGTCAAGATATATCACGTCCACTGCTTTCCCCTCATCCACAGAGCCAGTTATCTCATCATAAAAGGCAATCAGGTTGGTCAGGAGTGACTTGCCCTTGGTGAATCCATGTTGACTGTTCCTAGTCACCTTCCTCTCCTCCAAGTGCTTCAAAATGGATTCCTTGAGGACCTGCTCCATGATTTTTTCGGGGACTGAGGTGAGGCTGACCAGTCTGTAGCTCCCTGGATTCTCCTTCTTCCCTTTTTTAAAGAAGGGCACTATATTTGCCTTTTTCCAATCATCCGGGACCTCCCACAATCAACACAAGTTTTCAAAGATAATGGCCAATGATTCTGCAATCACATCAGCCAACTGCCTCAGCACCCTCCGATGTATTAGATCCGGATGCATAGACTTGGGCATGTCCAGCTTTTTAAATAGTCCTTAACCTGTTCTTTCACCACTGAGGGCTGCTCACCTCCTCCTCATACTATGTTGCCCAGTGCAGCAGTTTGGGAGCTGACTTATCTGTGAAGACTGAGGCAAAAAAAGCATTGAGTCACTAGGTTGCTTCCCCCATTCAGTAAGGGTGCCACACTTTCCCTGACCACCTTCTTGTTGCTAACATACCTATAGAAACCCTTCGTGTTACCCTTCATATCCCTTGCTAGCTGCAACTCCAGTTGTGCTTTTGCCTTCCTGATTACACCCCTGCATGCTCGAGCAATATTTTTATACTCCTCCCTAGTCATCTGTCCATGTTTCCACTTCTTGTAAGCTTCCTTTTTAAGTTTAAGCTCACTGAAGATTTCTCTGTTAAGCCAAGCTGGTCGCCTGCCATATTTGCTATTCTTTCTGCACATCAGGATGCGTTGATCCGGCACCCTCAATAAGGTTTCTTTAAAATACAGCCAGCTCTCCTGGACTCCTTTCCCCCTCAATTAGCCTCCCAGGGGATCCTGCCCATCAGCTCCCTGAGGGAGTCAAAGTCTGCTTTTCTGAAGTCCAGGGTCTGTATTCTGCTGCCTTCCTTCCTTCCTTTTGTCAGGATCCTGAACTCAATAATCTCATGGTCACTGCTGCCCAGGTTGCCACCCACTTCTACTTCCCCTACCAAGTTTTCCCTGTTTGTGAGCAGCAGGTCAAGAGGAGCACGGCCCCTGGTTGGTTCCTCCAGCACTTGCACCAGGAAGTTGTCCCCAACCCTCTCCAAAACCTCCTGGATTGTCTGTGCACTGCTGTATTGCTCTCCCAGCAGATGTCAGGGGGATTGAAGTCCTGCATGAGAACTAGGGCCTGTGATCTGGAAACTTCTGTTAGTTGTCCAAAGAAAGCTTCGGCAAATGCAAATGCATGACAGCTATGCAAATCTTGTGTTTGCCGTTTCCCCAGGTCATCGTGAGGTGGGCAGTTCACTTGGATCAACATAAAAGAACTTGTTTGCTTGAACCATTGTAAACAAACTACTGCATTTCATGTGGTTCTCGCTATTGCCTCCCTGTGCATTAGGTAAGTGAGGCAAACCCAAAACAGGAGTGGTTTATAAAGAACAGGAACATGTGAAGATTCAGAATTGTTCCTCCTTCTCTTAAGAGTGCACAATGGCCCAAGCAGCAGAGCTTACCAGAGAAACAGCAGCTTTCAGGGAGTCAGAGAACTGGTAACACTAGGGCCCTTCTTCATGGCCCATCAGACAGTCCTCAGAATAATTCTCCATTCCCATGGTGTGAATTCAGCTAGCCCCTGTGCAACCTATCCTGGCTGAAAGAGGGTGATCTTTAATTAATAGGATGTTACTCATCATGTATAGTCCACACTGAGACCTAGACAGTGAATGGCTTCATATTTTTATTGCTTTTGGATGAATATTTGGCCAGCTACACATTGCACGTCAATTAAGAATAGTAGCATAAAATGGAATATACATAAGTGAAATATTGATCAATATGGCCCCTAAACTAATGAAATATCCATCTTCCTATTTTGTCATCACTCCTGTAGGATATTACCAAACCTTATCCATCTGCCACTTCTGTACTTTTGGGGATTAATTTCTCTTTAGATTCATTTCAAGATTTTTCTTCCTACTCATCATTCTTGTCTCATCTTACCTTCAGGACCTGTTCTTTCCAGTGGCAGAGGTGGCTGTCTGCCCCTTCCACCTCCCCTTATTTGGCAGCTCCTTGGTCATTTAAAATGACATTAGAAAACAGTCGTCTTGGAAAGGCACAAGCCAAACTGAGTCTGGGGACATTTGAATGCCTCGAAATGCAGGAGGGAAATCACAGGAAGGAGTTTGGTGGCCCAGAGGTTGGTAGCCTCTTTACCTTCCTTGACCTTTAGAAGCACCCTCAGTAGAAGTGCTCACAGGGGTTATGTTATCATGTCGGTCAATGCTGGCTAGCACCAGAAAATCATTCTTGGAAGACCTGCCTTGTAGAGGCTCCTATGAATGACTTAATTGACTCACATTGCCTGATACACTTACTAGTAAGTGTCATTATCTGTAAGGTATTCTTCATTATCTCTAAATCATGGAAAAAGCAAATGAGCCTAGTATCTGAGTCATCTCAGGTCCAAATTGGCATAGGCAGCAGTTAAATTAAGTCTGAGTGTCCCATTCTAGCCTTGAATGAATTTTTCTATACTGAAAAAAATCAAGTCTCTGGCGAGGGTAGAACAAAGACTAGGATGGAAGGATTCATAATGATCAGGGTTCAGCAGCATGGGTCAAGCTATGTGACAGAGCCTGCAAAATATTTGCACGTTATTCCTGGCTCTAACCGTTGCAGCGAGACTCATTGCCCTGTTTACACTACACTTTTGCCCTCAAAAGTCTCACCATTGCAACCACCAATACCACTCAGCAATGGGACCAACAATAGAAGCCCTGTTGCAGACAAAGGGCTAGTTTATACTCCATTGAGAGTTCGGTTTGTTCTCTCTCTTTCCTGTGGCATTCTTTTAGGACTAGGATATTTGAGGGACTCGGGGTTGGATAGCAAGTGTTTTCTCTGCGGGAATCTCTTGTTAGTTGCATGGCTTCCTTCCATTTGAATAATTTCTTGGGAGGTTCTCTCTTGTTTAATTGAATGCTGAGCTTGATTTCCCTCCTTAAATTTATCTCGATTTGATTACCCAAAATCTCATCCTGGTTTATTGGACAAAGTTTGCACGGGCTGTATTTTTACATGGAGTAATTATTGCATGTGCCATTGAAGAAGGGGTGTGGATGTCTCAACAGCGTAGTAATGGGCTTTAGAGCCTTTCTTCTCTAGGAAACCAGTTCAGCTCAAGCTCAGGAGTGATTGAAGGGTATTTCTCTCTACAGTCTGTTTGGTGGCCCATGTACAGTAAGTTAGTTCTCTCAGTCCTGCTATTCCTAGACAGGTGTCAATGTCACCAAACCATCCCTCTAGGTGGAAGGAAGGACAAAGATTGAATGATGAAACTTCTTGTCCCCTGGGATCTCGAGAGATGGTCACTTCAGGTTAGGGTTAGGGGGAGATACATGGACTCCCATGGTGAGTAACTGTCTGAAAAACAGGCGGACACTGAGATTATATCTACACTACAATACAAAGCCCACGGCACCAAGTCTCAGAGCCCAGGTCAATTGACTCAGGCTTGCAGGGTTTGGGCGTGGGGCTAAAAATTGCAGTGTAGACAGAGAGCCTGTGCTCCAGTCGAGCCCCGAGACCCACCCCACTCACCAGGTCTCAGAGCCTGGGCTCCAGCCCGAGCCCACACATCTTCCTTGCAATTTTTAGCCCTGCAGCCTGAGCCCCATGATCCCAAGTCAGCTGACCTGGGCCAGCCATGCCACAGGTCTTCCATTGCAGTGTAGACAAACCATGGCAGGTTCTGTGGAGGAGTCAGAAAGAACCAGGCTTTTCCAGATCCAGGGAATGGTAAGCCTGAGAACGGGCCAGAGAGATGTGTACTCTGATTTATTGCTTTTAAGATACGTTTTCTCTGAAATGCTTTTGTTCTAAGTCAATAATATTTTGCTGGAAGGAGGCAGCTGGATCACAACAGTTCGATTCAACCTGAACCATTTTTTTTTCAAAATTGCCAGCCAACCTAAGGGGGGGGGGGAAATCAATTATTCACCCAGCTCTGCATATATGAGTATTAAGTCTGCTGACTGGGAAAGCGAGGAAGAGCTTAAAAGAATACACTGGAAAATTGATGACAGATTTGGATTTCAAGCAGCTTGTTCAAACTGAACAAGGACTTTCCTTTCCTAAAAAGCAAGTGGTCTCACTTAGCTCATTACTTAATGAATCAGGCAAAGATGCTGCACCTCATTCATCAGCAGGTGATGCTAAGGACGTGATCTTGGATTTCAAAGCGAGGGCTGATGGAGTGTTCGTTCTCATTCCTTTCTCCCTTATTGAGAGGGACTGGATTATGGATTTGGCTGGGAAGAAGAGAGATTTGTCATCAAAGTCCATGGATATTTTTCCAGACCGATGTTGAACTACTGAGAGCAAGACAGACATTTGTTTCTCTAAGGAAATACTTGAGGCCAGGCTGGCTTCAATGGAGTTACTCAGATTTGTACCAGCTGAAGAGCTGGCCCTTCAAGTCTCAGGCCTAGATCCTTAAAGGCATTTAGGTGCCTAACTCCCATTGCAATAAACGGCAATTGGACACCTCAGTACCTTTGAGGATCTGGACCTCAGTGCTGTGGCTACTGTTCTTGACCATGCCAAATTAAGGATGACCTACATAAATGGGGCTAAACATATATTTGTGACTTTGATGCAACATCCTTTCCAAGAGCACACAGAGTAACCAGCACACATGGGGCCCCATGGAAGTGAAGGAAGGATGCTTTAATGATTAAGCACAGAACTAGGCTTCAGGAGATCTGCCTTCTCTGCCACTATCTTCCTGCAGCCACAGGCGTGTCATTTAACCTCTGTGTGCCTCAGCTTACCCCCTCTGAAGTGGGGGATAATGATTCCTACCTCACAGAGGTATGAAAGTTAAGCCACTGATCCTTGTCAAACACGTTAAGGTCCTGGGGTGGAAGATGCTATAGAAAGGATATTACTTATTATAGTTATTACAAAGACATCAATAGTGCTGCTGTTTAGCCCTCAACAGCAAATCATCATGGAATGCAATAAAGCTGCTGTATACAGCCGTCTTGGTCCCAGGATATTAGAGACACAAGGTGACCTGAAGACGAGCTCTGTGGAAACTCAAAAGCTTGTGTCTCTCACCAACAGAAGTTGGTCCAGTAGAAGATATCACCTCACCCACCTTGTCTCTGTAATAAAGCTGCTGGGAAGTCTTGCAAAGAAGACTCATGAGGTTTGTAAACAGTCAAGGTTGGTCCATTGATAGCAGACTGAGATTAGCCATCAAATCTAATACAGCCAAGAGGAGGGAGGAGGACACCAGCATGATTTCCTTTAGCAGGAAGGTAAGAGGACTTGTTGATTTTCCAGGCAAAGCTTAAAGGAATATCTAGACTGCTGCTGATTCTCAGCTCTCCTCCCGACCTTGATATTTTTGTCTGCTTACGTGTGACTTGTGGCATTGAGTGCACAGAACCATTAAACACAAACCATCAGCTTTTAAAAAAGGAAAATGCACATGTGCACACACAAAACTAGAAAAGTTATCATTTTGCAAGGAATTGCAGGGGAGGGATTAGTACGTCTCTCTCTCCAAGGATGTATAAATAGGTGGATACAGACTTTCCTAATTCTTGCATTTCTACACCTTTCTAACTGCAGTTTTGCCCATTACTTAGCAGCAAACAGTTTGGAGAGAGTAATGAAAAGCATCATACCTCCATGGCCATCTTTTGGGCAGAGTTGTCACTTGAGTGCCCACTATGGTTGCTCAGAACTTCATAGCTACAGCAGGGATAGATTTCAGAACCTCTTGCTCCCAAAACACAGCTACTACCACTTGAACTTGGGTTGTAAACTCTTTGAGGCAGAGACTGTCTTTTTGTTCTGTGGATGTACAGTACCTAGCACACTGGGTCCTGGTCTAGATCTGTGGCTTCTAGGTGCTACTGCAATACAAACATTATACAAATAAAAATATGGGAATTTCTGCTGGCAGTATAGGACCTATGAGACACAGTTGTACATTTCAATCCTGCTCAGAAGAGAGCTGTGATATAGAAAAAACGGTTTATTCAATTCTGTCTGTTCTGTCTGAAAATAGAGCTGAACATGTATGCATTATACACAAAAAGTCCTGTGGCACCTTACAGACTAATGGATGTATTGGAGCATAAGCTTTTGTGGGTGAATACATGCGTCTGACGAAGTGGGCATTCACCCACGAAAGCTTATGCTCCAATACATCTGTTAGTCTATAAGGGGCCACAGGACTCTTTGTAGCTTTTTACAGATCCAGACTAACACGTCTACCCCTCTGATACTTGGCATTATACACAGTGAGCAGTGAAGCTTGGCGTTCTGCTATGCGGTGATGTAAAATGAGACCACAACGTATAATACGATGCACTGTATCTCTGTTGTCTTGATTTATGTGTTGTGCAGTATAAACCGCTAAGAAAATTAGCAATTTATAATAGTTCGCACACCTGTTATTGTGTTGAATCATTTCATACTCTCCAAGCCAAAGTGTGGTAATTATTTTCTCCCCCTCCTACTTGTCCTGTTTAACTTATTCCTAAAATTTATCTCTAAAGTGTGGCCTTTGATGGGTGGCTGCTTCATTGTGTTTATCTTCTTTTTATC
>NW_020699373.1:11939258-11944705 GCF_002925995.2 Terrapene triunguis | reverse complement strand
ACCACTAACGATCACTCTTGACTCTCTGCTGACTAAAGCCTTGGTCCTTGATCCTTGGATGATGTTCGGCCAAGCAGTGCTAGTATTTCCAGATTATAGCATAGCTACCACTGGAATAGGATTCTCATATGTGCCACTAATCTAATTTTCCCAGGAAAAACCATCAGTGGCGCAGATTCACATTTACATCAAGGTCCCTCTTCACCACTCTGACAGTGCAAAGAATCTTAAGGCAGCCAGGGTGGTATAAAGGGGCCTTAGTGTGAATGAGAATCAGTCCATTATCCACCTGTTATGATTTGGCTAATGCATGCTCACTGAGATGATATTTACACATTTGAAAATGCAATGTGTACTATGTATATTAAAATACACCAAGAGGGCATTTTATTTTTATTTTGCACAGACACTGCAAATGGGCATTAACCACTTCTCCGGACTCTTTGTGATGTTATGCGTTGGATTTGTCTTATCCATTCTCACCACCATTGGAGAACATGTAGTACACAGACTGGTCCTACCACGAATCAAAAAGAAATCCAAGCTGAAATACTGGCTCCATACAAGCCAGGTACGTATTCGAGAGGCTTGCTGGTAATTCCATCAAATGTTTCCAGAGCTGTTCAGTAAAAGCCTGATCCAAAGCCACTGAAGTCAATGGAAATTCTACCGTTGGTTTCAATGGGCATTGACTCTGGCCTAGATTATTATTAGTAGCTTTGCTCTTCTAACAGAACCTGTTGCAGTTGACGTTGGTGCAAATTTTACCAATGACTTCGGTCGGAGCAGGTCCAGTGTCTCTAGCACCCCTTCTGTTATTGAGTATCAAGGGGAACCAATTAAAGATTATCAGTGTTATTTCTCAGACCAGTCAATCACTCTCTAGTGAGGAGGGGGAGGACACTGGGATGGCCCTGCAGGCAAAGTTTTCAAAGTAGCCTCCAAGCGGGCTAGGTGGCTCAGAGGAGTGATGATGGTGATGCACATTGGCAAGAGAAGTCCAGACTTCCACATACGCTGCTCAATATACAGCAGCACTGAAAATGGGAGGCCTTATTTTTATTTACATTAAGGCCCCTTAGTAGTATAAAGAGGCCTTAGTGTAAGAATCTAGGTCAGCATGTTTGGACTAAAAATGGGATAGAAAACAATGTAGGAAATTATACAATAACACTACCAGTAGATATGGAATAATGGTACAATTTTATCTAGAGTTTGTGTTTAATTTGGTCCTGCCACTGTCAGGAAGTCACAGAAGAGGTCCAGAGAAGGTCAATGATGGTTAGAGTTAGAAGGATGCTAGGGACTACATATGAGAGTTTGAGATCAAGATTATTTAACATTGAAAAGAGAAGCATCAGAGGGGACTTGAAATATTCACAATTACGAAGTACATAGTGTAAACTGAACCCCCCCCCCCCCCTTTTTGCTTCTCAATCGCTGCTGTTTTATAACCCAAACACTGCGCAGTTGGCTTTCTGTGCTAGCTGCATTGTGAGACTGCCTTTCCCAAGGTGAGCAGGGTCAGTCTTGGGGTATTTTCCCCCCTCTTTCCCCCATGAATGTTTATATCTTATTTTTCCATATGCCAGAGGAAGATGGCATCTCTAGCCCTACCACATTCTAGAGGTGATCATAGGAGCCATCCTGGAAACTCCTGGGCTGTATTTCTGTATACAATTGAGCGAAGGCAGCGTTTGCTAGAACGTAGAGATTGCCTCTGTCCATTCTATCAGGTCCTCAGCTGGTGTATCACCAGGCACTATCATTGACCTTAACTGAGCTACGTCATCTTACACCAACTGAGGATCTCGCCTTGAGTGAACTGCTAGAAGTCCAGGGAGAGCCCGACTCCAGCAACAAGTTGAATTCTGTCAGTAGCACAGAGCAAGTTATAAAGGAGAATGGCTGTGGACCTTTGTATCTTACACAGCACTAGTCAGGTGAAAGCATTTCGAGGAAGACCTTGTTTGGTTGTCTGAGGACTGAGTCATTGTTGGAAAGTCCAAATTAAGCGAAGACAACCGTTTTTCTGTAAATACTAGAATATGAAAAGAGAGAGGGGGGAGGATTGTTGTTCTTCAGTGCGTGTTTGTTTTCTTAAAGACACACAACTCGTTTGTGTAAAAAGCCTGAACCAAAACCCGTTGAGCTTTGGGACAGTCTGAATTTTAATATGCTACAAACTAGCATGAATTCTAAGTAACATCTTGTTTATCAGTATATTGGTTCCCAAGCTTTCTATGCGTCTATAAAAACGTTGATTCGCCTCCTTTGGCACGGTGCTTGTAATAAAGTGGGGGAAATATATTTATCTTTCTGCCTTGGGGTATCTTATCTAATGGATACATTACTTTCTGGTAGACGGTCTTTAAAAAAAGTGTACATCAGGAAATCAACCACTCTTGCTCCAGAAATAGGAGACCTTTATGACAATGAATAGGAGCTGGGCATTGGGTTTGTATCCCGGAATGTGCAAAATAAGAAGCTACATTCAGGTGGAGTCCACACAAAGACAGTCGTTTGCCTGCCCCCAGAGGTGGGGGCTCTTTTTTCTTGTGTTTAATTATTCCCGTTTCACTTCTTCTAGAGATTGCATCGCGCGTTAAACAGTTCATTCACTGAGGACAAACACCAACCCAAGACAAAACGAGTAGAAAAGAGGTAAGTTGTGTGTGCTTTTTTTTTTTTTTTTTTTTAAAAGGGCTTATTTTGGAACTAGATCTGTTGGAACTGGATATCGGACCATGAACTTAAACGTCTCCCAGAGATAAAGATAAATCAAGAGAGAAAAATGGTACTTTGACTATTAGCTAACAATATTGTTACAGGCTGAAGTTCTTTAGATGCCCAAAGAGAAGCGGAAAATGGATATTTATTAGTTTAATACAGAGCTACATAGATTCCCTAGTATTTTTTATCCACACTGCAATCATAAATCCAAAACCCAATACCAGCCCCCATGCTCATTCCGGGATACAAACCCATTGCCAGCTGTGAATCTAGGCATACCTTAAGTGTAACTTGTTATAGTCACAGATATACACCAGTCCTAAAATGGTCTAATAGCATACAGGGCAATCCCTTCTCCCAGGAATCTCAGCTCAGCCCAGATCACAGGGAGCAACCTCAGGCATTGACTCTAATTAGAGACCAACTCAGAGAGCAAACTCCCCTCCTGTTTGCACAGCTGCATGTCTCCAGAAGCTGTGTCTACACAGAACATTGCATAATCAAAGACAATACAACAGCACATCTTCCTAAGCCTAAACACTTGCTCACACACTAAGAAAAAGAATTTGAAAGACGATGGTACATCTACGCCACAAACGAAGGTGTGATTGTAGCATGGGCAGGCATACGTGCGCTAGCTTTAATCTAGCGAACAAGAGTAGTGAAGATTTAACACACAGACCCTGCCATGGGCAGCAACCTAAAGTCCTCAGTGGGCTCATAATGATGGGACTATCCCATGCCACCATTTCTTCACTACTGTTTTTTTTAGCCCACCTAGCTCAATTAAAGCTAGCAAGGATATGTCTACCTGTTACAGTCACACGTTCATTAGTGGTATAGACATAGCCGTCATGCAACAGCACCACCTAGTGACACCGGTCATAACAATACCATCTTTTTGATGTGGTACTGCTAGGAAATACTTCTAGATAGCAGCATTCCTTCCCTACAGAGGAGTACAGATGCAGAGAGATGTCAAGATAGCACCCTGGCCACTTACAGCAAAAATCTCCATGAGTAGCGTCTGGGAAAGATCCTGTCTGGGGCCACGATCAAAGCACTAACTCATGGGTTTTGTTAAAATTTTGGTGCCACAGAAATGACACCAAGAAAAAATTCTTGGTTGATTGACAGATGAGAGAGGGTCAGCCTCCACAACACCCCACATCTGGCCTCCTCAGCACCCCCGGGCAGGCAGGCCACTAATAACAAACTGACAATAATCCCAAAGAAAACACAGAACAAAAAGGTCCTTCGCTTTTCCTGGGCTACCCTTCCCTCTCGTACAGCAATGACCCTCCAGACTTTCTCCTTGGAGGCCCAGTTCCTGCCCAAGTGGCTCAGCTTCAGGGCTTCCTCCCTGGAGTCCTTCCCCCACTCTGGGACTCCACAGGCTGGATCCGTATTCCCAGTGTACCTGCAGACTTTCTACCTGGGGTCTGACTCTCTCCAGGGTCTACTACAGGAGCTGCCTCCTCTCCTGCTGTACTTTCCTTCCCAGCAAAACTCTCCCCGTCCTTTACAGAAATCACCCAACTCCTTCTCGGGGGGTCTGATAATTGACTGCAGCCATCTGATCAGGATCAGCTGCAGGGCTACCTGATCATAGAATATCAGGGTTGGAAGGGACCTCAGGAGTTCATCTAGTCCAACCCCCTGCTCAAAGCAGGACCTAATCCCAACTAAATCATCCCAGCCTGACTCCCCTGGAAGAGCCAGCCAGTCTCTCTCTCTACTGGCCACACTCTTCCTCTGTCTCCTCCCCATAACAAGCCCAGTTTGACCCCAAGGCAGCTTCATCAATTCAAAAGCACAACATTTGGAGGCACAAGCTGCTTTCAGAAGCCGACTGGTGCAAAATAAACGTCGTGCTGCTCACACCGCCAAGGTCCTGATTCCTCCACAGGATGTTTTTTTATATAAAGGCACTTTTGCCATCTCTAATTAGAACCCTACTAGCAACAAGCCTGTTCAAAAACACTTGTGTTTAATCAAGCCTTTAACTGCACTGTGGACGGGACCCTGCTGAATTAAATTCAAGGCTCCCAGTAACCTGGAACGTAGCTGTAATGAGTCCTAATATTGGAAGGGACAGTGCTGAGCTCCCCAATTAATTAGATGAGAACCCTCTCTTATTCCTCCAGGCGGCTGTCCTCTTTCAAATGGTCAGAAAGGGAAAAGCGATGGGATTAACTTGTGTTATTTCCCTCGAGAGGGTCCTCTGATATCTTCTTCAGGCATCATTTTCAGAAAGGCTCTTTTAACACAGTGCCTGCAGACCTGCACATTCTCACCCTCTGACTGCCAGGGGTTCCATTTACACCTGCCTCGAGCACAGCACCCGCTTACCTCCAACTCTAAATGGGTGAGCCCATGACCGGCGCCTGCCTCCATCCCCTCTTCACACTCCCCACCACCACGAGCAGCACCCGGCGAGCCCTGTGAAGGCTCTTTTCGTGTTGGGTTGTAAGAGGCGGGAAAGACAGAGGCAGTCACTCATGAGTGCTATTCCTAAATACACCCAGAATGCAGGACACGGCTACCTGCTTCATCTGGGGTGTTCCTGAGGAGGAGTGCGCCATAGCCTGCACTAGGGTTACCATACGTCCTCTTTTTCCCGGACATGTCCAGCTTTTCGGCACTCAAACCCCCGTCCGGGGGGAATTGCCAAAAAGCCGAACATGTCCGGGAAAATGGCGGCTCTGCTCCTC
>NW_020699373.1:11905809-11934258 GCF_002925995.2 Terrapene triunguis | reverse complement strand
CCGCCACAGGGATGGGTGGGGAGGGGGTTGAGCCTGGTTTTTTTCCCACCTCTCCAAGATGCTAGCCCGTGTGGCTGAGTCAGCATACAGAAGGAAGTACTCTGCACGAGGTATAGAGCTAGCGCAGGTTCCTTCCCTCCCAGAGCAAGGTGAGAACCAGGGACCAGACTGCAACTTGTACAGTCGCGGGGTAAAATGTTCAGAAGCGCCTAAGTCACTTAGATTCTTAAGTCCCATTTCCAAGAGAGACTTGGGCACCTTCTGCTCAATGAAAGTCAATAAGAATTAGACTTCTAAGTCAATTCGGAATGTGGGACTTAAGAACCTAAGCCCATGTGGGTGTTTTAGCCAATGTTGCCCAAAGTCTGGTTCCTGGACTGCTCAGTGCAACTGCACTTTACTCAGGGCTTATGGCAAAGCCACAGTTTACCCCACAATCATTAAGACCCAGATCCTGCTACTGCTGAAGCCAACGGTAACACTCCTATTGAATGGGAGCAGTTAGGCCAATGCTGAGCAGATTTGAAAACTCCCACCCGTAATTCATAATATTAGGCTGTGTCGCAGATATAGATATTAGCCCTAAACTGCCAATATCCCTTTAAGAGTGAGTTTGGAACAAGGGGATCGTAAGTGGAAGAAGAAAGGTGGCCACTGAGTCTAATTAAATTGCTTCTTCCCCCACTTGGATTACTTGGGCCATTGTCCTTGAGATGGGAGGGGAATGTTTTCCCCAATAGAGATTGAGGATTTCGTCTCAGGGCACGTTTTCCCCCCAAAATAATTCCAGGCAGCTGCCTGGTGCCTGCAGCGATAGAAGCAGCTGCCTGAGACATGGCTAGGGTTCAAAGGCAGATCAGGACTCTATATGGCATAGCATTCCCAGGGTTTGAAAATGTCAGCCATGCTGAATGCACAGGCAAGAGGTGATCAGAATGACAATCCCTTCGCTGAGACCTGTGTTTCGAATGCAGACAGGTGCACTTTGGAGAAAAGACATGAGATGCTGAAACCATTTTAGTCTAACCCATCGGAGCAATAAGGGAGTAGAGTAGAAGTGACAGGGAATTCAAGCTTTGATTAAAAGGTGTCACAATTCCTGGGTTAACTGAACCTGTATTGCCCCTCCATGCTCCCTTGAGGGCACCCACTTTAGGTTTCAGGCTCCCAGCTGTCATCTCCCTTAGGCAGAGACCCGCGTCCCTCTCCCTCCTGACTGGGCTATAAAAGCTGTACAACCGCCTGTCTTGTACTGTGATACTGCCTAAAAGGCCAGCACTGTGCTTTGTTTTCTCTCTGAAGTCTATGAACAGTGTATTGCCAGCAGTAACAAGGTACCACAGCTCTTTCTAAGCAAGCACGATTATTCTTAAGGTAAAAGCATTATAGAAAATAGATTTAAAACACACACAAAAGATACCAGAAGTCGTCTTATGGGGTTTTAGTAGGTCAAAGTCTTTCCAACCATTCTATAAGGGTTGGGCTCACAACCCCTTGGGCAGAAGGTCCCGGCTGTCGCCGGATCACAAAGAAGGCCCTGATTCATTTTAAACCCAGCCTTTTTACACCAAAAGCCTTTTCTTTATCTGTTGGAAAACCCAGTTTGAACTAGTATATACAAGCCTACCCAGGGGACGGTACTTCTTTGGAAGTCTTTACGACCTAAGTGATTCACTTTAACCACCAACACCCCTCGAACTGTTTTTGGTTGAGAGGCTGTGGTAAACTCCCCCCTATGGTTGCATACAATCCCTGTCTCATGGTGCTATATAAACAGTTCATATGCTGAATACAACATGGTCCCCAAAGACATTGCAGCAGCTTGCAATATCTGCCACAGAGCCCTGTTCTGTAAAGCACTCCACTGAAAGATCAATCTGTTCCTCATTGCCCAGTGAGTTTATTAAATAATTACAGCAGAAATGGAGACACGTCTCCTCTGAGCATATCGCAGTACATAACAAATGCATAAACCAAGGGTTCACCATCACAGCACAGACCAATAGTCCAGTTAATCTAGGCCCTTCCTCTGCCAACGGCCAGTACTGGATTATTCATAAATGGTTTTAACTAAAAACTCTTACTTAGCTAATTGTGCATTATTATATTTTTCTTTAGGGAGTTGGGAGCGGGATTCTTTGTGACCCCAGCTGGTGATCACCACAGTGCCCTGAAGCATCAGAGTTGTTAGCAGATAGAAAGTTCTCCGAGCTGGTGTCACTACTTACAGTTATTATTATTCATAGATAGAAATTTGTAATTGTTTTCTTTTAAATCTTGTCAAGTATCAGAGGGGTAGCTGTGTTAGTCTGGATCTGTAAAAAGCAACAGAGGGTCCTGTGGCACCTTTAAGACTAACAGATGTATTGAAGCATAAGCTTTCGTGGGTGAATGCCCACTTCGTCAGACGCATGTATTCACCCACAAAAGCTTATGCTCCAATACATCTGTTAGTCTGTAAGGTGCCACAGGACTTTTTGTGTATCATGCATACATGTTCAGCTCTATTTTCAGACAGAACAGACAGAATTGAATAAACTGGTTTTTCTATATCACAGCTCTCTTCTGAGCAGGATTGAAATGTACAACTGTGTCTCATAGGTCCTATACTGCCAGCAGAAATTCCCATATTTTTGTTTGTATAATGTTTGTATTGCAGTAGCACCTAGAAGCCACAGCTCTAGACCAGGACCCAATGTGCTAGATACTATACATCCACAGAACAAAAAGACAGTCTCTGCCTCAAAGAGTTTACAACCCAAGTTCAAGTGGTAGTAGCTGTGTTTTGGGAGCAAGAGGTTCTGAAATCTGTCCCTGCTGTGGCTATGAAGTTCTGAGCAACCATAGTGGGCACTCAAGTGACAACTCTGCCCAAAAGATGGCCATGGAGTTATGATGCTTTTCATTACTCTCTCCAAACTGTTTGCTGCTAAGTAATGGGCAAAACTGCAGTTAGAAAGGTGTAGAAATGCAAGAATTAGGAAAGTCTGTATCCACCTATTTATACATCCTTGGAGAGAGAGACGTACTAATCCCGCCCCTGCAATTCTCTGCAAAATGATAACTTTTCTAGTTTTGTTGCATCTGACGAAGTGGGCATTCACCCACAAAAGCTTATGCTCCAATACATCTGTTAGTCTTAAAGGTGCCACAGGACCCTCTGTTGCTTTTTAAATCTTGGTAAGCTGTTTGCCTCAGAAGCTCCACAAGTCAACACAGAGTTTGTGCAAAGCAGCATTTATTTCAAAACACAAGGCTCATGTTTTCTAAGCTGTCGGCACCAGAACATAAGCCTCCTTTCAGCTGTTCACGGGCTGCTCTCCCTGCATGGACAGAACTCCTGCTGCTAGCAAGGGGTGTGCCACGCAGACCGGCAGAGAAAAACAGAAGAGGGGAGATCCAGTCTGTGGATCTGAGTGCAGGGTTGTTGGCTTCAGGCTCCAATATTAAGCAAGAAGAAAATCTCACTAGCCGTGAATTGGCTTTCTGCCCATTGGCTGGAGTCTGTAGGACTAAGATGTGCCCTTCTTCACTTTTTGCAGAGCAGGACAGCTGCCGCACAGAATCATAAATTTTATACCAAGATAGCAGCCTAGGCTTAGGAGAAGAAAAGCTGGGGTAGCAGCAAGAGACGCAGGATGAGCAAATGGTCAGGGCGCTTATACATGACTCAGGAGATTGGAGTTCAAGTCTCTGCTCAGCTAGAGATTTCCCATGTGATCTTGAGCAAGTCACTTAGTCTATCTGTGCCTGAGCTACTCACCTGTGAAGAAAGACTGCCCTACTTCACACAGGGGCCTGAGGATGAATGTATTAAAGAGTGTGAGGTGCTTTGACACTATGGTAAGGGGGGGGGGGGGGGCATAAGTACCATGGAAACAGTCCTAGTCAATTTCTTCTCTCGATAACAAGAAAAGATCCTAATGAAAGGCAGTAACTGGGGAAAAGGGGGAGCTTATTTAAAATATAGTTATTAAAGCTAGTCAGAAAATGCCAATTATTTCTCTCACTTTAAAAAAAAAATTTCAAAACTTCTGACCAAAAATGGCTGTTTTTCAAACATTAACAATGTTGTGTTGTGACCACACACCCCCTACGCCCCAGGCAGGTATGTGTTTTACCTATTGACACAGTTGCCTTCGCTAGGAGGCAGTATGATCTAGTGGATAAAGCACTGGACCGGGACTCAGGGGACCTGACGCACTGCTGGGTGACATGGGGCAAATCATTTTCCCTATCCGTGCCTCAGTTTCCCCATCCGTAAAATAGGGTTAATGATACTTACCTCCTTTGTAAAATGCTTTGAGATCTATGGATGAAAAGCCCTAAATAGGAGATGATATCTTTCTTGCTCACTATAGTGTAGCTTTCCAGTCTCCTTTAAACTGGGGGTGTCAGAAAAATGACTGCACCAAAATAACATATGTTCCCTTTGAGTCTTTGAGCCATATTTTCTTATTTTACTTGTGTTAGCACTGCAGAGCCACCTTTCATACAAACAGGGAGACGGAGTCTACTGAATCTCACGCATTATATCTAACTTTTGTCTGCAAATACTTTCTCGCTCATGCGGATATAAAAACACAGCTCAGTGGTCAGATCCCAGAGTTTGTAGTTCTGGGTCTTAGAAAGATCATCAGTTGACTTGGAAGCAGAACAATTTTGATACAGAAGCCATAAAAGCAAGACTAAATACACACACACACCCGGACATTTTTCAGTCACTTCCATAATTCCGACTTAACTCTAGACACTTTTACTTGCATCAGAACTCTACTTCACAGACAGACTTTTTTAAACCTCACTTTGAAAATGTTAATCTCCCTGAGGGAAAGTGTTTCCAAACCTTTAGAGTGAAACAAACCCAGATAGTTTCAAATACCCTGCTTTGTTCCAATCATCAGAGCCAAAAGCTACCAGTACATACATCAGCGACTCCTACACAGTGATTTTTAAAACCCAAATAAACTTTTTTTTTTAAATGACATGGCTCAAGAGATTGGGAATGGGATAGGGAGCTTTACGGCTCTGTGTTGTCAGCTCAAACCCGTCCTCCCCTGGTTGTGACAGTAAGTTTGTTGCTAGGAGTTGTTCAATAAAATACACACAGACCATTGGTGATTTCAGCCCAGGTGTCTACATTACAAACAACACTTTCATAACTGATATTCCTAAGCATCCTCTTCTGCAAGTCTCAGCAGAGAAGCCAGGCACCGTACAGGCAAAGGATGGTGGAGGGAAGGAAGGTTGGATTTCGAACGTAAGCTCCTTGGGGCAGGTACCACCTTTTTGTTCTGTTTTTTCATCGCTGTCACAGACTGAGAGCTTAAGCAAGTCACCGCCTCAGTTACCCCCTTTGACACTTTTTTTCCCTACTAATAAAGTTATGAGATTTCATTCATTAACTTTTATAAGTGCTTTGAGATGGAGGATGCTATAGAAATACAAAGGTGTATTAAGAACCCTCACATTAAGATTGAAATACAATAGTGGAGTAAAAGCTTACACTGCCCCAACTAATGATTTAACTAGTCTGTGAAAAAACAGAGGATGTCAGATTCTCCGGCTGTCATTCCAGCACCTTTCAAGAAGGCTAAAGCTGCAAAATAATTGTTTATTAGCCTGTAGAAGTAGACTCACCACTGGTGTGCCCCCGGTGTCTGGGCATGGTGTAGTAAGGTCCTTCTCTACTGCCACCTGCTGGCAGCTGTTCCAGCTCTGCAGGGGTCTGCCTCTTCCTATGTGTCTGCCCTCTGGTCGGTCACTGAAGTATCAGCACTCCCAGGGTAACAGAAAATGCAACAAAACATAGTTCCACAGTCTCAAGCCGAGTCTTTGGCATGACTCCTGACTCATTAGTCCTTCCAGTCCCGGTGTCTGGGGTCTTTGCTATGGGCTGGTAGGAGAACCCAGCCAGTCTCTTCTCTGGGTTTGAGACCAGGGACCCTGTATTAAGCAGGTAAGGTCTGGCTACTCAGACCCCCTGCTTCCATCCTGGGTAACTTCCTACCATGGTCATCTGCAGGCTTCCCCACCAGCCCCTTCATGGGTTCACTGTGAATCTACAGTCCTCTCAGGCTGCCTGCAGGACCATGTGCAGGATTCCTCTCTGGAGTTCTCCAACAAATCCCAAACCAAAAATATAAACTTAAATCACTTCCACCCTCCTCAGGCTGGACCCCAGGGCTGTCTCCCTACTGTCTTGTCCCTATTTTGAAAACCACCAGAGGAGCTAAATCCCCTCTTCTTGTGGCTTTTCCCCAATACTTCTCTCCCCATTTGCAAAAGCAGGAACTCACAGCCTCCTCTCTGCTGGGCCCCACCCTAACTGATCTTTTCTCAATCCTTGTAAAGCAACCTGACTCCTTTCCAGGTGGACTTGATAACTGATCTACTTAACTCCCCTCCAGGTGCCAGCAGGAGGGATAATTGAGCTCTCAGGCACCTGGTACAGCTCTCAGTACCAGTGTGGGGTTTACACCCCCTCACTAACTATATTAAGAAGTGAAGTGAATTATGGAACCACCCTATCACTTCCAAAGACATGGGGTTCAAATGCTAACTTTGGGGGTCAGTGGTAAAACAAAAGTAAGGTGATTACACCTTAGCAAAATTCCTGACACAGCAAAATTACTGCTCAAGTTAGCTCAACAGACTATCCCTGCTGAAGGAAGCCCAGGCTCCAGGGTAACAGGATAGGAGTGAGGGGGCACTGGCACGGTAAAAGGTAACTAGAGGAGAAAGAACTGCTCTTTCTGCTGTGGAAGCCAAGAGCTTTTTTAAAAGAAGTGGTTTCAATGACTGGATTAGGGCTTTTTAAAGTTCATCTTGCACCGGGAGCAAGAATTAAAATCTACTCACAGGCAAGAAAAACAGCAAAACAAATGGAACCACAGTTTTTATTGGAGTTTGTGTAGTACAAGAATAGTCCTTGTGGCAAAGCTGTACCAAAGTAACCACTACAAATCGTCTTCTGGAAAATAAGGACAATGCTAGTGAGGCCCCAGCCAGGTGGGAGGGGACAGAAAAGTGTCCATATTTCATCCAGACCAAATGGGGCTCATCAATGGAATGCTATTCTGGAGGATTCTCCTGTACGTCTCTCTCCTTCCTGATATTAAGGTGTATGCAGCATGCCTTTGGATTGGGAAGGCATCATGTTCTCAGCGGCCCCAGCTTCTTCTACGGCTCTCCTTGCAGATTCTGGCCCTGAATCAGAAAAGTACTTAAGCACGTGCCTAACTTTAAGCATACGAGTCTTCCCACTGAAGTCAACAGTACATGTGCTTAAGTTCCCTTCTGCCTCGGGGCCTTTAACTGGTAGGCTATTCACGCTGAACAAGCCTACAAGAATAAAAAAGCTAGGTGTGCTGCCCAGCCCTCACAAGCACCCCTACAAAAACAATCACCAGCACACAAACACACAGAGGGACATTTCTAGGAAGGACACAAAATTTCCCACCTTCCAAGGGGTTTGTTGTAAGCAGGGGAAAAGGTTTTAATAGAAAAAAATTTTTTTTACCCTAACGTCGTCCATTTAATACCCAAGGCTATTTCAAGGCCTCAGGCTCATCTCTATTCTGCCATGGGCAATTCCCATCACACCTGGGGTTAGGGTTGAGTTAGGCTTTATTACTCCACAGCAGCAACCCCGACTCAGCAGTGTGGAGGGGGTGAGTGGGAATGACCACTGTGGGGTGGAGGTCCCATCAAGATGGAAGGGAAAGGCAGAAAGGAAGAGAAGATGAGCAGAGATCCAAAACCTGCCTCTCCCTCCTCCCTAACCCCGGGTCACTTGTTCTGGAAGAGAACATGGGTTGGTGAAGAAGCAGTGACTGTCGTGCTGGTGACAGACAATCAGAGAAAGGGGCTGGGTGGTCGGCAGAAGAGATGCCTCTGTCTCTGTGACGAGACTCAGCCGATGTAGATCCGATGGAAGTCGTTGGCACCAAAGGCAGCATTACACTTGGGGCACTTGCGCTGCCGGGTGTCGTAGCGCGTCTTCACACACTCAAAGCAGAAGACGTGAAAGCACTTGGTGAGCACAGCATCCTTCTTACGCATGTTGCAGCAGGGACAGGTCAGACGCGCCTGCAGGAGAAAAATGCTGTGGTGAGAGTCTAAGCTACCACATGCGACAGACCTGTGAAGAACTTTCAGGTGCCCCAAGTGGACAATACACCACCATGGGAAGCAGACTTTACCGTCTGCCCTAGGAGAAGGTGGTTCCTCCAGCTCAGAGCTGGCCTTCACTGACAGAACACAGCTAGGGAAGGCCAGTACTGAATGAATATGAAGACTAAACCCTTTGGCTAGGAAAGAGTAAACAGGGGAGAGTGACAGAGTTTCTCACCTTGTAATCCTTGATCTCCTCCATCAAGATCTCATCACAGTTGGGCACCATATCGGGTTTCTTTGTGGTCTCCAACTTCCTACGCAACCTGGAGATGTCCTCCTGCAGGAGGATAAGAGACCAACAAATAAATTATTGGAGCCATTTCTCCAGAGAGCTTGTGCTTCAAGGGTACAGAACTGGGGCCCTTAAAGTACATGGTAAAATACACCAATGCTGTGCTTCCAAACCCCTCTTCCCAGTGCACTGTAGAACAGCCTTTCACAAGAAGAAAGCGATTAGATTAGATCTGTACTGGAATATTGTCAGATCTCAAACTGGGCCAAGCCACAGGGACTGAGTGCAGAAGGTTGGGGAAGTGAGAAAAAGGACACAGGCAGGAGCCAAAATGACTTATGGATGGAGCTTGAAACAAAATGAAGTTGAAAAAACCTGGAGAGCAGAGAGAAGGGGGGGGAGGGTATATGATATGGACCCTTTTGAAGTTTCACTCTGGCAGGCAGAGGCAGACTGACTAGAGATGGAGAGTGAGGGGCTGTGGTATATGGCACGTACCTGAGCCCGTTTGAAGTTGAACATATCCTTCTCTTTAGTCACACTGTTCTCCACAATTTCATCCTGAAAGTCATGTAGCTTCTTTTGAGCCAGCTCCAATTGTGCTTTGAGATCATCTGCAAGCTGGGCTGCATCCATTGCCTGTCCAAGGAGATGGCCATAGGATCATAGATATTGGAGATGGAAAAAACCTAGAAAAATCTTCCAGTCCCAATCCCTGCCCGCCCAAGACTGTGCCCTACAGTACTTTCAGGGTTTTCCCTCCAGTCTAGTTTTAGAAGATCCAAGCAAAGTGATTTACAGGACTTCCCTTGAGGGCCTGCTCAACAACCTAAGATTTCATTGTCAACAAGTTCTTGACAGTTAGCCTAAACTTTCCCTTTCTTAGTTTAATTCTTTAGTGAGATACACAGAGTAGGACGAATGCCCCTCCTTGGTGTTTATACCCTTCAAGTATGTGTAGCCTATGTCCCCAGGGTCCTGTAGCTCCTGGCTCTATTACCTTGTAGCTATTTTGCGACTGTTCTGTTATTTAAACCAGACAGAGAACTACCACAATCACTCTTTTTCCTTTTCTGAAGACCAGTCCCTCATTTGCTTTGTTCTAGTCTTCCAGCACCCCACTAGCTGTCCATGATTTTTTTTTTTTTAATTTGTCAGTGGATCAGTAAATCATTTAGCTAAATTCCCTTCATACCATAGGATGCGACATCCAGAACCGCTGACTGTTGGTTACAAAGGGATACTTTTATCTTTCTTAACAGTTGTTCAGATTTCTTTCCAATATTTTTCTTGACAAGAGATTTAGAAAGGAGGGTAGAATCAGCGATACCAGTCCATCTAATTACACTCCTTATTAACAGACCACCTTTTTTTCATTGCCCCTAGATATATTAGTTAAAACCTCTCTCATTACTCTGAAGTCGTTATGCTTTTTTACTGTCTTTATCTTTTCTCTGCAGGCCTTAACAGACCCTGATCATATTCATTTGGCTGCCTCCTCTTTTTCCATTTGCAGTATAGTTTTCCTTTTACCCTCAGCTCTCTTCTCAGTCTTTCATGAAACCACTTTGATTGCTCTCGTTCCTTGCATTCTTTATCAGTCTATTGTGCCTTAATTAGAACATTAGTTGGTATTCCTCTGCCTTCTGCCACAATGGTGTAATGACATGGAATACCAAAACCCATCAGAGAAATCCAGTGCTAGCAGCCTTGCATACCTGCCATAGGATGAAGAAAACTCAACCTTGTGAGCCAAGGATTCATGCTCACCTTGCGTTTGTTCATCTCCAGCGCCTGGGTTCGGAGGCCTAGCTCCTTCTCTCCAGTGCCTATATTGCTCTGTAGCAGGTGTTCCTTTTCCTCCAGCTTCCGCACAACCTGTAACTGAGCATCCACCTTCCAAACGGGAAGGGTGGCGGAAGGGAGAGAAACATTTAGAACGTGTGCTGCTGATATTTTGTTTTTGGAATTTTCTCCTCCTTCCCAGGTCACAACTCCCACAACTATATGCTGCAACCATCACATTTCCCTGTCACTGCGTTTTCTCTCCTCCCACTCCTACAACCCTACTTCTCTCTCTCAGGCTGCAGACACATGGACAATCAACAGAGGTCAAACTATACATTCAACCAAGGGGACATCTTCCCCCAGCTCCGAGGTGAACCTTTCTAAACCCAGCAATCAAAGACCAATAACTGGTTGTTAAACATATCTATCCCTCTCCTTTGGAAGAGCACTTAGTGGAATCATTCAAAAGCAATGGACATTTCCATGTAGGCTACAAGAAGAGGGCTGTGGGAGGGGACAGCACCTAGGAGCACCTTTTCTCATATGATTAAAAAATCCCTCACCTTTTCCTTCTCCCAGCTCTACGTAGTGGTGAACCTCTCTCTGAGGAATTTCACATTTACACACAATCTCTCATTGCATAGCTCAAACAGTGGGGTGTGCTCCCTGGCGGGGGGGGGGGAGGGGGGAGGCACAGAGGAACGTTCAGGGGGGCACGGAGGGAGCGCCACCCAGCCCCACCCCGCCCCCAGCTCTGCTCCGGCCCCACCCCCAGCCACAGTCCCGGCTCCACACCTGGCCCCGTCCTCAGCCTCATCTCTGCACCCAGCCGCGGCTGCACTCCTGCCCCTGCAACTCCACTCCCAACCCCAGAACTGCCCCCCAGCGGTGGACCCCTTCCCCCCTCCACCTCGGGAGCCGCGGCCCTGCTCCAGTGGGGACAGGGGCAAAGGGAGGGACAACTCTGAAAACTTTGGGGACCACTGGCATCTTTCAATACACCATTGAAGAGGTTTAAAACAAATCTAAGCAGCAGCTTGTCCTGATCCATTGGGGGAGTATCCCTACCCAGCCTGTTTTCCCATCACCCCTCTTCTGGTTACCTGCGTCTTCAGAGTCAGGACCTGGTCTGCCAGCTCCTCCTTCTCCTCCTTCAGTAGTTTATGGATCTGGTTTGACTTGATGCGTTCTGACATCAGCTTGAAGTTGGCATCATCCTTCTCCCGCAACTGCTGCATAAGGCGAATGTTCTGCTCTTGCATATCCTCGAAGGCTTGTCCAGTGACATCCATTTCTGAAAGCAGGGCCTCTTCTTCCTAGAACAGAGATGGAAACACACTGTAATTGGAATCTCTTTCCCCCTCCACTATAGGGCGCTGAAACACCAATAACCCCTACCTTTATTTTAAGAAACAGAATTTAGTGATAGTGAAAGATGCAGATCAACATCCTGGAGAATGATAACCTCCCTTTACCCAAACAACAGGTAACGCCACTGAACTGTAGGATGCTCCACTAGGGGACAGATGGTAGTTCAGTCTCCACAGGCATTCAGTCCTTGATCTCTGTGCTAGGAAAGCCAACAAAGGTCAAAAGTTGGCTCTAATTGTTACCTGGCCACCTCTCCACTAGGAACTAGACAGAGACCAGTGACCTGTTTAAAATTAGTTGATGAACAGCCATCAGATGGTAACATCTTTGGGCTGAATTTGAATTTAGGTCAATTAATCTGAAAGTCAATGGCTCCATAGCTCATTACTACTCCCCTGAACCATCCAGCCCCCTTAACAAATTCTGTCTTAAAATTCACAAAGGAAACAGGCAAGGTGGGATCAAAGATCTCCACTATTAGCTGACAAGGAACAGGGACATGCCCCAAGTACTGGTGCTCTAGTCACCCTCACACAATCCTGCTTTCGTAATGCAGGATTTTCCCCATCAGCCAAAGTATCTGTTCCTTATACATTGGTACTTGTGTCATATAGACTGCACCAATTGTTGCTATTTCTAAATCATATAAACTGTGGGCTTGTCTTTAATTCTGAAGTGAATTAAGATAAACAGAATGAAGGCCACTTTAATTCTGAATAAGAGTGGCCACACAGGAGTTTAATGCAGCTAATTAATCCACTATGCATTCACAACTTTAGTTAATTTGGATTAATTTTCCTGAGTGTCCCTGTTTAGCCAAGCTCTGTATAAATCAAGTGTATTTTAAAAATGAAACATCATCTTACCTCACCACAGACTGAACCTCCCCTCTCCTCACTCACCCCACGCATTACTCGCCTCAGCAGTGTTACTCTAGCCCGATGTGTGTGTATAGAAATTAACTCTTTCCTCACTCTGTCCCAGTGACACCATGATGATATTGCCTTACATGGTCCTGGGCAGAGTTGGAATATCATCTGATGGAGGTGGTGGATGTGGGGTAGAAGTGCTCTCTCTTGATTAATTCCAGCCATTTCCTGATAAGGTTTGCCCCACAAGAAGGCCTTACTAAGAGGGCATTTCCATAAGCTCCTCTCACCTGCTTGGCCATGGCTAGTTTCTTCTGCAGATACTCGATCTGCTCCTCCACTGCCCGGATCTTGCGTAGGGCATCCTCATCTGCCATTTTTTTACTTTCTTTTTTCTCTTTGTCCTCCAGGTCCTTCACCCTCTGCCTCAGCTCATCCAGCTACAGCAAGGAAAAAAGGGGATGAGATGGGGGGGAAGAGCGAAAGAGCTCTGAGGCTAGGCAGGGAATAGAACAGCAAGGACTCTGCTAAGGAATCAACCTTCCCCACAATTTTCCAACACCACAGAGAAACCTTTTTTTTTTTTTTTTTTTTTAAAGAAAGAGAAAAAGACCCGTTTTCTCATCTAGTCCAGTTCCCCAGCATGGTGTTAGGAGGTGCATTGGAGGTGTTGCTGTAATAACTGGCCCACAAATTTACACTAACTAAACTTAAATGTGAAGAGCGAGAGCTGATTAGATGTCACAATAATCTATAACAATCAATGTTGATGGGAAAAGGTGCAAAAGGGAAACAGATAGATTAAATTAATACAAACAAAAAGGCCCACTGATATAATTCAAGGACTGTTTTAAAATCATGCCTGGTAAACAAGAAAAGTTTGGGACTGGAAATCGATGGTCCAAAATTGGTGTGTTGGAAATTAGGCCTAATTGAGTGCAAAATAATGAGGGGGTGGGCTATTCCACCAATCACTCCCTTTGGGGGTAAAAATTAGCAAAAGCAAAGCAAAGGGGGACAACTGCTAACTGAAAAGAGAAGGAAAAGGAGAAAGCTTCACCATCAAAGCTGCCACCCGTGGTATCTCCTGGGAACCAAGGATCTATTGCAATACCACTGGGCCTTCATTGACCTAATCACAAGAGATGTCCCGACCAGACCAGACCAAGAAAGGGATGCAAATGACATAGCCAGAGCTAGTGAAGGTGGCAAAATCCCAAACACTACCTGGGATATAAGACTGTCTCTCTCACACATGTCCTTTTCCTTCCCCACCTTTATTTTTTTTCTTTCCTAGCCCTCTCCTTTTTCCTGCTAGCTGGCAAGAGTCTGGTTTAGCCAGCCAAGAGTGCATATTTTGCAACACTGCTGTGAGCCTATGACCAGAGAGGCAACTAAAAGCAATGCCCTAAACAACCTGATACTGGAACAAATCTGCCAGATCGCTAATCGGTTGATAAGACCTGATATACCTGTTTTACTTGCAGCCTTGCTGCTGGAAAAACTCACTACCAAAAACAGAAGCTGCATTTTCTATCATTGCTGTTCTCCCCACCACCTTGTTCATCTTGTCTTTCAGAAAATGGATTGAACTTTAACAGCAGCTCCAGCCCATCTCAACTAACTTCTTCTCTTTTCCCCAAAAGAACAGTTACTGCTATCTTTAATACCATCTAAACAACTGTCACATAGGGGGGTTTCCCTCTAAAAACTCTCTCTAGCTAAGAGGAAAGGGAACAAGCTATGTTAAAATAAAAGCCTTACGTAATACTTTACATTTCAAATGCTTTCCCTTTTTCCCCTGTATCTTTAATAGACTCATAGACTTTAAGGTCAGAAGGGACCATTATGGTCATCTAGTCTGACCCCCCGCATGATGCAGGCCACATAAGCTGACCCACCCACTTTTCCTTAACTCAGCTGTTGAAGTCTCCAGATCGTGATTTAAAGACTTCAAGTCGCAGAGAATCCTCCAGCTTGCGACCCCTGCCCCATGCTGCGGAGGAAGGCAAAAAACCTCCAGGGCCTCTGCCAATCTACCCTGGAGGAAAATTCCTTCCCGACCCCAAATATGGCGATCAGTAGAACCCCAAGCATATAGGCAAGATTCTCCAGCTGGATCCTCATTTTACCAGCGATGGTACGTTATTGCCTAATTGACTAAAATCACGTTATCCCCTCAAACCATTCCCTCCATAAACTTATCTAGCCTAATCTTGAAGCCAGACAGGTCTTTTGCCCCCACCATTTCCCTCGGAAGGCTGTTCCAAAATTTCACCCCTCTGATAGTTAGAAACCTTCGTCTAATTTCAAGCCTAAACTTCCCCACGGCCAGTTTATATCCATTTGTTCTCGTGTCCACATTAGTACTGACCGGAAATAATTCCTCTCCCTCCCTGGTATTTATCCCTCTGATATATTTAAAGAGAGCAATCATATCTCCCCTCAGCCTTCTTTTGGTTAGGCTAAAAGGTTAAAAAAAGGGGTGTGCTTGCCATGGCCACTAAAGGTCTCTGTATACCAAACCTTTTCTCAAAATGTGTGATGTTGAACAGTGACAGGGTCATGTTAACACCTTTAACTCTTTGGGCCCATTTATTACATCTACAGGATGAGATATAAACTGAATTCTTGACCAACATCACCATTAAAGATTCCATGACACTTTCTTGTTAATAAGAGTAAATACATTAACCCTACTCTCCTGGTTAATCCTGTACAGATAATTACATTCTGCCTATCTACATTCCCTCTGCCACATCATTGGAATATAGTATCCTTCACTTTTAATCACAAATCTTTGTCTGATTATTTAGTTTAGTTTTAAATACCTCAAGAGATGGGGCTTGTACCTTTTCCCTTGGGAGATTATTATTCCACAGGCCAACTGCACCATAATAAATGTCTCCCTAATCATTCAAGTTTAATTTTCATCCCAGTTCTACCCCTTCAGGGAGCCTTTTCCCCCTTGCTATTCAAACCACTCTATTACTTTTACACACACCAGAGAGCCAATAAGATACACATCATCATGCAGGACAGTAACATTACTTTGCCAAAAAGGTAGACGAGTGAATCGTCAGCCAGGTGGACACCTCACAACCTCAACGATGAAGGACCATTCTAAGGCCAGTCCTCTGCCTGCACTCCCAGTCTGTCCCAACCTTAAACTGTCTGACAGAGGAAGAAGGGGAGGGACATTCTGGAGTCCGGAAGAGGAAACAACAGCCCTACAACAAGCCCGAGGAGGGCATTTCAAGAACAGCCATTAGATGGTGAGGGGCAAGATAAAAAGGAGGACCGAGATTGGACATTGTTACCTCAGCTTTTGCCTTCTTCTCAGCTGCCATGAGCTGAACCTTGTCTCTCTGCTCCTTTGGGGCCGAGCGGTACATGTCTAACAGCAACTTCATCTCCTTCTGGCTCTCCTGGGCTTTCCTGGCAACCGTGAAAGAAAAGCACCAATTTGAATATTTGGGAGAAATGCTATGGTGTGATGCTGTCTGCCTGAACGCAAGAACGACATTCTCTCAGCATCTTCCAGCGTAGGCTCGTGTGTGACTACTGGGCTCGTCTTACCCTGGGCACATGTCCATACTGTACATGGAACAATGCAGAAACATACATCGGAGGATGAGCAGAGACATGCTAAAGTCGACTCAGACGAAGAAGGAAAGAGAGCAGCAGAGGAACTTACCTTGGTAGTAAACTCTAGACTTTCTCAGTGACTGATCCAAGACAAGGAGGAGCGTGGTCTTTGATTGGAAATCTGCACCTGACAAGCCCCATCCCTTACAGATATCTGCAACCAGTTAGGTTTGTTGATTGAGGAGGCCCTAAATACCACCGCCACTATGTGTCCCTTGGGCACAATCATAACACCAGTGACCCAAGGAAAGAGTTACCTTTACCAGAATTAAGACACTAGCTTTTGGAGTTAATCAGGGGTTTCTAGCTATGCTCCCCGGACACCCCAGATTAGGGCACGATGCTGGAAAATAGGAACAAGAATTTCAACAGTACTTCTTACTTGAGATCAGCCTTCAGCTGCTTGATCACTTCAGCTTCTTTCTTCCTCCCATCCTCATGCTTCCCTTTCTCCTTGGTGGACTCTCTCTCCTTCTCAGACTCCTTCTGCTTCTGCTTCTCCCGCTCCCGTTCTTTCTCCTTCTCCTTCTCCCGCTCTCTCTCCTTCTCTTTCTCCTTCTCACGCTCCCTCTCCTTCTCCCGCCTCTCGCGCTCCCTCTCCTCTTCATCTCGCTTGGCCTTGGCATCACTGGCATCCTCGGGGGCAGCCTTGGGCACAGACGCCTGAGCAGAGGAATCATCAGGCTCCTGTTTGACCTCCGGTGGTTCCTCCTTGGTCTCTTCAGTGCTGGACTGGGACTGCAGGAGGGCACTCCCACTGCGGGAGCGAGTCTGGGGGGGGGGGAAGGGGAGCAGTGGGGAAGAAACAAAGGGAAACCAATCAAGTGAATGGGAGAAGTTCTCAGCCAGAACACATTTCTCACTGCCAGCCCTGTAGGATTCCCTTGCATGTTTCCCTCACAGATGCTATTGCCAATGCTTTTTCAGAGCACAATGCAGCCATGGAGGGAGGTCCACTCTGTGGGAGGTGGAAATCCAAGAAGAGGCTTCTGCGTAGAGCCCGGTAGAAAACTGTGCAGTTTATCCCCTGGGGCCTGTTATGCTTTTCCCAAAGCCTGTGGCACCAGAGAGACATTTACACAGGCAAACTATGAGACAGATGGGTAGCCTATGCTTTGCTGTCGCAGGTTTTTCCTCCCTCTCCATCTTCCCCATTCTCTCCCAGGATCTCCAGCTCCGGTACCTTGCTCAGGTCGGACTGGGCCTCCCTCAACTTGCGCTTGTACCTCAGCACCTCCCCCTTCAGCTGGTGGTTGTGATTCTGGAGGCTGCTGATGAGGTGACGCATCTCCCGATTTATTGGACCTATAAAAAACAAACAACACACACACACACACAGGCTAGTTACCACAGGCCACAATCAGCTCTGCCCTCCAGACCTCAGAGTATTTTTGCTGGTCTTTTGAAAAGCCCTTCCATTGTATCAGTATATTTCTGGTAATGATGTACCCAGAACTGAATGAAATGTGCCAGGCACAGGCATTGTCACAGAGAAAGACTCATCTCCCTGCTCCATGGCATGGTGGCTTGGACAACTGTACTGGTCCTATTTGCCACCATATCTTCTTGCAAATCACCACTGTAGGTCTCGCTCAGCATCACTGCTTCACAGATTTCTCCTTCCCATCAAGAATCTGAGTATGGGAAGGCAGTGCTACCCCATCAGAAGTCTCTTATTTAAATGCTATTTAAAAATACCTTTTTGCCCCTCTCTGGTGGAAGTTAAATATGCCAGGGTATAAGCCCAATTTCCTAGACAAAATCCCCTCTCTCAGAAAAAGAGCTTCCGATAGCGTAAGAGGGATATTCTCCCTACACAATCTCTCCACTGCCAATAACCAACTAATTCCCAAACATACTGGAAATCCTTGTAAGAGCATTTGGCCACAGCCAGAAAGACAGAAGATAACTTGACACCAGTTTGTCTTATACGTCTAAGGAGCTTTTTTTCTGAGACAGAACAGTGCAAACAAGTATTTAACAAGAGCAGAGAAAGCTCCAAAGAAGGCATTCTGCTGAAATCATAGAAATGTCGGGCTAGAAGGGGCCTCAAGAGATCATTTAGTCCATCCCCCTGCCTGAAGCACCCCAACAGGCATTAGTCCAACTGTGACTCCGGGAGCCCCTGGCAGAGTGTCCCCTCCAATAAAGTAACTAACATCGGGCCTGACACATTGTACATTATGACAACTGTGTGTTGGGGCAAAGGTGTCATATAATGTATCATATGTAAACTGGTGACACACTGGTCCCAGAAATCACTGTGTATGTACAGGTTATGTACAAAGATTTATAGAGGTGCACTGAAAATATGTTTTTAAAATGTGTTTGGGAGGCATCGCATGAACCCAGCCTGCTCTAAACAAAGAAATGCGTCTTCGCTTGTCTGACTGGCTTGGTTACAGGCAGAGGACAATGAGTACCTTTGCATGCAAGGTAAAGAAATTCATCAAGCTAAACAAGCAGAGGAGACAACCGGTTAACAATCATACTGGGGGACAGAATCTGCACCCTAGAAAGCCTTCCTGGCTCCTGAGTCAGAGACAATGGACTTTGAATAATATAAGGGGAGCAAAAAGATCTTTTAGTTATCCACCACTGAGGGGACATTGGGTACAGCACCCCTGTGGAAGTTGGATCCCCTAGCATGGAGGGTTAGGGATGCTGACAACTTTATGTAAGAAAGAAAATTGCTTAGACAAAGATTGTAACTTGCTAAAATTAAGTTTTAGTCACTAGAAAGCATGTTTTGTTTTGTTTTATTTGTAACCATATTTGTCTCTTTTATTCTTGCTTAGTATAACCTAAATCTCTGCTCTTTGTTAATAAACTTATTCTTGTTTTAGTACAAAACCATCTCGGGGCTGTATATTAAAGTTAAGTGTGAGTCCTCAGCTAACCTAACATGTTGTGATGTGTGCTCTGTCTGTCGGTCTCTTTGGACGCAGCAAACTTAATTGCTGTGAGTGTCCCATGAGAGGGACTGGACACTACTGGGAGACATCTTGGGGGAACTGGGGTTCAGAGACTTGAAGAGTTTGCTGGCAAGGCAGACAGGGAACTGACACACAACTTAGCAAGAGTGTGAGCTTTGCTCCTGCTAAGGCAGAGTGGTAACACAGTGGCTCACAGTTCTGCATGAACTGAGCATAATGTCACACCAACCTGTTCTTACAAGCCACCAAGAACAGGGATACCACAACCTCCTCAGGTAACCTGTTCCACTGCTTAACTATCCCTACAGTTGGAAAGTTTTTCCTAATATCTAACCTGAATCTGCCTTGCTGCAAACTAAGCCAATTGCTTCTTGTCCTACCCTCGGTGAACATGGAGATCACCTGATCATTTCCTCTTTATAACAACCTTTTACATATTTGAAGACTGTTACATCCCCCATCAGCCTTCTCTTCTCTAGATTAAACATTCCCAATTATTTCAACCTTTCCTCATATGCCATGTTTTCTAAACCTCTTACTTTTGTTGCTCTCCTCTGGGCTCTCTCCAGTTTGTTCACATCTTTCTTAAAGTGTGGTGCCCAAAACTAGACACAGTACTACCGCTGAGGCCTCATAGTGCCAAGTAGAACAATGATCCCTTGTATCTTACACCTGGCACTCCTGATAATATATCCCAGAATGACATTTGATTTTTTTGCAACAGCATCACACTCTTGACTCACAGTAGGTCTGATCCACTATAACCCCAGACCCTTTTCAGCAGTACTACCACCTAGCCAGTTATTCCCCATTTTGTAGTTGTGCATTTGATTTTTCCTTCCTAAGGCCTGGTCTACACTGGGGGGGAGGGGGGAAAATCAATCTAAGTTATGCAACTTCAGCTATGTGAATAACGTAGCTGAAGTCGACATACTTAGATCGACTTACAGTGGTGTCTTCACCGCGGTGAGTCGACTGCTGCCACTCCCCCGTCGACTCCGCTTGCGCCTCTCAAGGCGGTGGAGTTCAAGAGTCGACGGGAGAGCGCTCGGGGGTCGATTTATCACGCCTAGACTAGATGCGATAAATCGATCCCCGCCTGATCGATCGCTGCCCAACGACCTTGTTGATTTCAGACCAATTCTCCAGTTTACCAAGATCATTCTCAATTCTAATCCTGACCTCCCACTCTATCATTAATGAAAATATTGAATAGTACTGGACCGAAGACAGATCTATGTGGGAGCCTGGTATATACATCCTCCTAATTTGTCAGTGAGCCAGTGTGCCTTTGGCACAGGTATTTTTATTAAAAATCACAGACAGGATACGGGCAACAAACAATAAATCACAGATTTATTGAAGCCCAAGCTCTGCTACCCAGGACCGAAGCCCAAGCCCCACCACCCGGGGCTGAATTATTGCAATTTTCAAGAAGTCAAAGAGGTCTTGTAAAATCACGGAATCCATGACTTCCATGACAGATTTGTAGCTTTATAGATAACTACTCTTTGATTGTGGTCTTTCAATCATTTGTGCAACCACCGTATTATAATTTCATCTAGACCATATTTCCATAGGTTACTTATGAGAATGTCATTTGGGACCATGTCAAAAACCTTAAAGAAGTCCATACATATCACATCTACTGCTTCTCCCCCAATCCACTACCCTGTCAAAGAAGGAACTCAGATTGATTTGGCATGATTTGTTGTTGACAAATCCACACAGCCTAGTACTTTTCACTTTATTACCCAGCAGGTTTGAACATATTGTTTAATAATTTATTCCAGTGTCTTTCCAGGTATCAAAGTTTGGGTGATTAGTCTGTAATTCCCCTGTAATTAGTCTGTAATTCCCTGTAATTAGTCTTCCTTTTTCCCTTATTTGAAGATAGGTACTATGTTTGTTCTTCTCCAGGCCTCTGGGATCTCACCATTCTCTAGAAGTTCTTGAAGATAATCACTGAACATTCAGAGATTAAGTACCTGAGGGCGAATTTAACCAGGCCTGGCTAATTTGAATACATGTAAAATATCTATGATTTTTTTCATTTGTTCTTTGTGTATTCTTACCAAAGATCCTTATCCTTTGTTAATACTAATGATGTTAAGCATTTAGTCACAGTTAAAGTGAAGACTGGAAGTAAACACTTCAGCCTTCTCTGTGTCATCCATTATTTGCTCTCCTTCCCCATTAAGTCGTGGACTAACACTTTCCTCCATCATTCTCTTACTTCCAATGTATTTTTAGAACCTCCTCTTATTGTTTCTGTCCCTTGCTGGTCATGACTCATTTTGTGCCTTAGCTTTCTGAAATGCAACCTCTGTTTACAAACAAAATTTGGTACCTGCTTGTTCATTGGCAGCAAGTGTCTGTTCAAACTCTATCCTCAGCATCTCATACTCCTTGCGGACCTGTGCCAGAGTGTCCTCTAGCTGGATCACCTCTGTGCGCAGCTTCTTGTGGAGGCTGACCTCATCCCGCTGGGGAGCAAGAAGGGACACAGAGAGAGAGAGAGAGAGAGAGAGAGAGAGATAAGTGCTATGATCTAGGTGTCTCATATTTCCTCATCAACCTGCTTTTACAAAAGAGGAGAGGATTACTACCCTCCTAAAAAAACAGAAGAACAACTGAGCCTGCAAAGACAACTGCAGAGGGCTTGGTTCACTCCAGGGGCCAGTCAGAGGGGGAGATCTCAAAGAGGAGAAGATGGAGGAATGAGGTGGTTACCTCAATGAGTTCCACCTGGCGCTGGTGTGTGCTGCGAGTGCCGTGAAGCAGAGTGCGTGCCTCATCCAGATGTGCCTTCAGCTGGAGACTCTCATTATACAGGACCGAGAACTGGGACTGCATGCAGCGGTACTCAGGAGTCTCCTTCACAGCCTCTTCCACCGCCCTCCGCAACTCCACCTGGGCAGAGACATACAGTCCCATGAAGAAAAGGAGAGAAGCGGAGAGGATAGAAATGTTACCTCAGAGTGGATTCCAAACACAGGGAGATAACAGAACTCCAAAGCCCATTCTCCTTCCACAGCCTTTCTTTGACTAGATAGAATTTCCACAGGGCAAGGTAATGGCTTTGTGAACTATCCCATTGCAGGAATTTATCATCTGTATGAATTCAGTACTGATTAAAGTTACTGGATTAACAGCCTGGAGTCCAGAGACACCGCACAGACAGCAGCATGGTAAGACTTCCCTTCACCACACAGCTAGCATGCCTGCCAGCTCTAGGAGTGAGAGAACTCATTCTCCTGGCTCACTCCATCTTCCTGTCACCCAGGCTGTCAGTTGGGGGAAGAGGAGATTTCTATAATGTGGACTACCAAGAACCAGACTGAAATTGACAATTCATTTCACAGAGGCAGTAGTGCAAGCAATTTTGAAAACAAACAAACAAACAAACAAAAGGTCTTAAAAATATTGTAGCATCAAGTTAGAACAGTTCTATGAGTCAGTTTGTTCCACGCATTGCAGAAGCTCTAAAACCCCCTTTTTTCCTCTTTCACTTCCATTCACTAGAGACTCTCTCTCTCTGTCAGATAATTGGATTTGTTGAGCACTGAGCTCTGCATTAGTTCCCCGCAACCAAACTATGAGCTGGGGAAAAAAGGTAACCCCTGTCCTTCTGGGCAGTTATTAGTGTTGACAGGTGGTCATTGAAGATGCAGTGAATCAATAAAACCAACACACAGAACAGGAAACAGACAGCTACGATTCCCTTTATTGACCACATGGTGTCACCATTATACCAGGAATGCCAGTCACAGCAAAACCCCAGGTTCCCATTAGCATCCCAGCCTATTGCATGTAAAACATCATCCAAGCACAGAGAATGTGCCTGAAACAGAGACAGAGACTGACCAGAAAATCTAGCTTCACAGAAGGTACTAAAGAGGTTTTACACAGATTCAACAGAGTGAAACAGAGAGGAGCCAATCACATCCATCCGTCTTCAGGCTCCCCAGAGAATTTTGCTCATACCTTCAGTTTATCATTCTGTGTCATCACCTCTTCGAGATCCTGGCGCAATTTTTCCAGCTCACTGTGGCGGTTCCCAGCCAGCTCCTTGTTCTCCTCCAGCTCAGCGTTCATTTCCTCAAACTGAAGAAGAAACACAAGAGTTTTTTTTAATGTATTGAAAAAACCCATTTTGCATCTATCTACAGTACTCATATGACCCAAAATACCATAGTATCAGAGCACCTCACAGTCTTTAATGTTTTTATCCTCATAACTCTTGTGACATATATAGGACAGTGCTATTATCCTTGTTTTAGAGATTGGGAACTGATGCCCAGAGAAGCTAAGTGACTTGCCTGAGGTCACACAGGAAGTCTGTGGCATAGCAGGGGCTCAAATTCAGGCCTCCACAGCCCTAGGCTACTGCCCTAACCACTGTACCATCCTTCTTCTCCTTCACCAATCAAAGCTTCCCCTCACCCCGCCAACCCCACGGCCTTAGGTTTTACCTTGCGAGCATTGATGGTGATTGTACCCCCGTAGAGACTGCTCCCAGCTCCATATACCTTGTAACCTTTTGAATTCACCTGCAATGAGGATAAAGATTTTGTAACAAAAGTGTGTAGTGCTTGAATCCTGCCCCACTTCCTAAACCATTCACGCAAACAAAAGACAGTCACTCCATCCTTAGCTCACGTCTATTACGCCATTCCAATTAGCAGTGATTTAGTACAGTAGAGGAAGGCTCCATAAAGATTCCCCTCTCTTTCTCTCAGCAATATTCCCTATGAAGATGTTAACAGGTGTTGCTGAGCTCCGAACTGCTCTAGCTCTGGATCTCCTTTCAAAGGGCTTGGCGATTACCCGTTCCAGTACATCAGCCAGGTGTCGGTTGAGCCGCTGCTCTCTCTTGCGGATCTTGTCAATATCCCACTGAAGGTCGTCGATCATGGTCTCCAGCACGCACACCCGCGACTCTGCCATCTCTACTTTCTCCTGCAACTTGGAGAACTGCAGCCAAGGAACAAAGGGGAGCATGGGTTAGGATAAGCAGCAGTGTCGGATTCACAGCCTTAGTTTATCAGTTTATTGCTCAAGTCAAGTTTGCCAGGTACTTTACCACATGATTCTGCTTCAGAATCACATAGAAGTACAGTGCACATTACAGTTCTCCAAAATTAATTACTCCTCCCTTAACCTTTGCTCAGAACTTGAATTCTTCAGACCTAATCATCCCTGGTGCTCTACAGTTCAGCCTCTCGATGGCAATAACATGCTTCCTGGGCGACAGTAACCAGGATCGTTCAGTATTCCAGACAAGGATCAAATAAGCACAAACACAAAGACAGATTCTGTTTTTCTTTCTTGTACCTCTTGAGACATGATTCGGTGCTTTTCCTGGAGTAGATCAGCCAGTTCCTGCAGCCGTCCATTTTCATGTGCAAGGTAGGAATTTAGTTCCTGGACCGCTTCATCCACCAGTGACGCATCTGAAGTAAGTGTGGGGGGGGGGAGGAGGGCGAGAATGAAAAGGGAGTCATGAACGAGTGTCTTCAATTCAGCAAGCAAAGGGGAAGGGGAAACAACACAATAAACCTATTTAGGATGGTGGAAAGAGAAAAGTGGAGGGGAATCTGAACAAAGACAGTTGCTCAACCCTTAATTCTTATCTATTATGCCATTTCAATTAGCAGGCTCCCAAATACCATGTGTACCGCGACATTTAGGCGCATCTGGGCAGTGGGGAAAATTATGGACAGAGCAAGAATTCATTGTCTGTTGTGCAGAGCTGAGTGAGGCTTTCCTAAACATACAAACTCAAAACTCAGGCCAGCTTCACAGACTTTTCAGGGAACAGAGCCTGAGAATTAAGTGAACCTGAGGTCATTTTTATTTTTAGGTGAAAGACATGGAAATCTCAGCTGCTTTTGCAGAATTTTTCTTGAGTTCATGTGAACCTTACACAAAGAACCTTTTCAAGGAATTAGCCCGTTTGGAATTTGCAATCTTCCCTCAGCGCTATGTGGTTACCATACATCTCTGTGTCAAATAGTTACATACCCAAGGAATCAGACAGCTAACATCTTGTCCAGGTGAATTATTGCCTCAAACCACAAGGAATCCAAGAACTGTCCTCCAGCAGCCCACGTTGCTGGTGAATTGTGAAAGGAAGGAGGACGGTACCAGTTTCCATCATTCCCACTTTGGATATAATTTCCACACTGCTGCTCTTGGCAGCAGCTTTTGTGTAGTGGCAGATTATGTCAGGGTTATATGGTTCCACTGGGACTTAAGTATTTCCAAGTGGATCAACAGGTGATTCAGCACTGGAGGTGCCCTCCACTTAGACCCCACATACAAGGCACAGTTTTCAGCATTCAAGTAGTTTAACTATCTGAAGAAGGACTTTAGCACAGAGGGACAGATTTTCAACAGAGCTCAGCAGCCAACAGACCCCACTATTCTCAAATAGGAGCTGATGGGTGCTGAGTGCTTTGGAAAACCTGGGCATTTCATTTTGATGAATAAGTCTGAGGGAAAATCTGGCCCTTCCCACTTACATGGCAGGAACTGGTTCATCCCTGACTCAATGTGTTAAGAAAGTTGGAATTTGCGAGCATAGGCCCTCACAGTCAACCGGCTCTGTCATACCTCCACTGTTTAGCTTGTGAGACAGCATGTCCATCTTCTCCTGAAGCTTGTCATACTTTGTCACAATTTGGGCGACAGCTCGGCGGGAGGACTCCACACGCTCCTGCAGCTGAGACTCCATCTCCTCACTGGTACTGCTGGCCAGGGTAGCTAGGAAGGAGAATGCTGGCTCCAGCCCTTCCCCTGGGAGACAGAGGTGAAGGAAATGGATGAGTGTATATTTGTGTGTAGTGGGAGAAGTAGTCACCAGTATCTGCAAATCATTCATTTTCCCAGAGGGCACAGAACATCAACACTTCCCTCAATGAAGTCCATCTTCCCAAACTGCCACAGATAACTACATGGCACAAGGCCTCACCTCGCTCCCTCTCATCCTTACGTTCCTGATTGCTGTCTGAGTCTGGTTCTGGTTCTGGCACCACCAGGGCTTTTCGTTCAGACAGAAGGTCTCCAAGACCTTGCTCCAGGTCATAGCGTTTAAGAATGATGCGGATATTTTCATCAAACTGGAAGAAGGGACAATGAGAAGATACATAACTTGCATAGCATCAGAGTGAATGAGACAGGACAACATAGAGAACAAGACAGCTCGACTGAGCATGCCGCGAACCTGACTCCAGTAGCGGTTCACAATCAGCAGAGAGGCATCATCGGTGGCCTGCCGCCGCTCCAGCTTCTCAATATGCTCACGCAGCTCATCCTCGATGGCCTGCCGCTGGTCCAACATCTCCGCCAGCTTTCGGTTCTTAGTCTGCAGCGTCCGGATGTCCAGCTCCTCCTGTGCAGAGATGAGAATCACATCAGTGCAGTTAATGCAGCACAGGCCTGTTCTACCCCTTTCTATAAAAGGGCCTTTGAGCAAGATCTTTGGGCCTGGGTGAGGATGAAAACAAAATAACATGGTGGAGGCGAGGAGGTTGGTTGTATTACTTGCAGGACATGGCTGGGATCAATGAGCTGGGGGTCCATTAAGGAAGAGGTTGAGTGGGGTGCCATAGATATACATACCGTTGAGGAAACACCTCCTAACTTAATGGTCTCCACTGTTGTTCCTGAGTCTTCGACCCCTGCCTTTTTCTCTGGGGGCCCAGAGGGGCCAGGCTCTGCCGCCGCCCGCTTGTTGCCGATCCCAGACATTGTGGGTAAAGAGTGGAGATTCCCAGCTCTTCCTGAAACACAAAGAACAAGTTTAATAAACATCTACCCTCTAACCAGTACTATTTTAGGGATTTCTAACATGCCTATCACTATGGTATCTGCATGCCTTACACACCACAGGAACACAAAACAACAACAACAGATTGTATACACCAGAAATAGATGCCATGAAGGATTTAGAAGGTAAGAATGTAAAGTAAACATTACAAGAAATTGGCTGGGCTAGTATTATGAATGTCAGAACAATGTATGAGGAGATACTACAATAAAAAGAGATTACTCCAACAAGTTCAGAACAAATCCTTGAACCCTGTTAGTGCCTTAACGAAAGACTCTATTGCCTTCAATGGTCTTTGGGATCAGGCTCCTGGAGAGAATATCCTAGAACATTAGAAGTAAATTAGAGCTTTGCAAGTGGATATGGTCATCTAACTTTGATATGTACATGCAAAGAAATCTAAGAATACTTTTTAAAATGTTTTGAGATCTACTGCTCAAAAGTGATATATAAGAGCTATGTGTTGTTTATTTTTTATTTTAACTGTAAGCTTTTTAGGATAGGGGCTGAGACCACTGTCAAGACCTGAATATTTCTTATAATATAAACTCTTTGGGCAAGGATTGCATCTTACATATTTGTGCAGTGCTCAGAATAATGGGATTCCTATCTTGAATGACCTACTACAATATAGATATTTAAAAGTTAATTTCTCATATACAAATGTATTTTACTTGTTTCTCACCATTTTTATTGTAATGGATCTTAAATAAAAGACTTAAAAAATGCACCAATCATAAAAAATACCAACAAACAAGAACGGGGACAGAACTGCTTCATTTGATGGCTTACAAAAGAGATCTCGGATGTGGCAGGGATTGGTACAGTAATGTTCCCCATCAGGATTCTCACATTCTAATTCTGACCGGACTCAGGATTAAAGGGTTTGGTAACACTCCTCCTTATACCCCATATGTCTACTGCACATTCGGACTCTATTACAACTGTGCAAGAAGGAAATGCTGTGGTTCAGGGCTGAGGTGCACGGGCAAAGCTCAGCAGCAGATCTTTTCATATCTGCCAACATCTGAAGGCTATAAATAGGAACACTGGAGAGAAAGTCTGAGGATATTCCTTTTAAATCCACTGAAACCTACTGCTTTTTACAAGCTTATTAATACTCCTTGACCTACATATTGAGAAAGGAAGGAGTGGAGACTTCCTGCTGCAAACACACCATAACTTGGTTGAAATAGCCTGTGTAATCACAGAGTTTCCCTAGATCTTACCGTTTTAAAATGAAGTGCATGTGAATGGGTTAGGGGCCATTTGAACCTAGTGCATGGGGTTCTCAAACTGGGCATCAGGACCCCTCAGGGGGTCACAAGGTTATTACATGGGAGGATCACAAGCTGTCAGCCTCCACCCCAAACCCTGCTTTGCCTCCAGCATTTATAATGGTGTAAAATATATTTCAAAGGGTTTTTACTTTATAGGGGGCCTCGCACTCAGAGGCTTACTATGTGAAAGGGGTTACCAGTACAAAAGTGAGAACCACTGACCTAGTGCTAGTGAAAGGCATTAGCTTGATGATCCTGAAGACTGAAATGAAAGCAACAGCATGTTTCCCCACACTGTCCCACCTCTAAGCTG
>NW_020699373.1:11866685-11890809 GCF_002925995.2 Terrapene triunguis | reverse complement strand
GCATCAGGCTTCTCGAGAAGCCCTCCACCCAATATGCACCCAATTCTCGGAAAATAAAGGGGGAAGTTGCCGGGAAAGGGAGCAGCTCCTAACCCTTTATTTTTCGTAAATGATGTATAACTTGTAACATGTGTGTGGTTTGTAAGAATAAAAGGAGCCTGCGAACTCTGTTCGGGGGAGCAGTTTCTAATTGCTACCCCCAGCGCGTTGGTATGTATTGCAATAAACGGGCCTCAGGCTTGAGTCTGTGAACTAAAATCAATGCGTGGGTGACTTTTTCCACAACAGTTACCATCTGTATCATTATTAGTAGTAGGCTGAGTGTTTTGAAATACTGGGATAGGGATTGTGCTAATGTGTCCCTTAGTGCTATGTATGTGAGAAGTAAAACAGAAATTTGGAGTAGTGACTAAATAGTGACACTACCACTGAGGCCTTTATATATAAATATATTGTAATTAGTTACTATACAGTACAGTCCATCCATGTTATAGATTACCCTTACTGCTGGTTGTCACCCTCTGGTAAGTGTCACTGGGCAGGAAACAGAAGTGGCTAGCTTCTCTGTTCCATTGAGCAGAACTGCTCTGGTTGAACTGCTCTGTGATACACCAGGAGTTGACGTAAACCCAGTTGTTTCTTATGGATGCTGTCCTCCAGATAATCTACCAAATAGACAGTAACCAATTTATCAAATATTGCTGTGTCAGGATGTAGTATTGGTATCCCGACATTGAACAAGACTGTTTTGAATACAAGGGTTTATGTCTCAGGGCCTCATCTTACCACAACTGCCTTTCACGTTCTAAGTGTATACGGATATAAAATGAGACTATGTGTGCACGCTTCTTGTACTGCACTCAGTCTATGTAGTCTGTCGCAAATGTGGGAGTTTATTTTAGGTAGTTAGGAATGTTAGTCAAATCCTGAGCTAATATTCATTGGGAAATAGTTGAAAGGGTTAACTACTATAGATCCATTGGGAAGGACACCTTCGTAAATTGGCATGTACCTAATTAACCACATTGTTTTGTGATCTAGATTTGCATTGTTTTTCCTCCATTGTGTTAGCAACACCAGAGTTAACCACCAATTGGCACAAGTAGGGGCCTATTCTGAGAGGCTCTTAGTCAAAAAAATAAGTATGAAGCATCTGGCTCAGCGCAGTTGGCTGGTACGTGCTTGTTGGTGGGGTCATCCACTCCCCGTGCTCCAAACAGGATCTCTGCATACATTTACCTTACTAAGAGCCAGGAGTAGCATCTGAATTATGCATGATGAAAGCCATGTAAAAGGGTAGGTCAGGGGTATTAGGTTGTTTGTTTTATTTATCATCCTGAAGCTGTAAACTGTCTATGTAACTTCAGATTCTCCTTTAGAGGTTCTAGATCAGCCTTGTTTGTTTTTCATCTGGTTGTTAGATCATTTTCCTGGCAACTGTGAGCTGTCTATAACCGGTCACTACACAAAAAAGATGTTCCTTCTAAACCGGAGAAGATTTCAGCGCACTGTGTGAACTGTGATTGTAAGAGAGATTGTCACAGCCCTTTATACCATTTTATTTTTGTTTGTTTTTACTTTGTACAGCTCTGCACATCTTACTCAGCAACATTCACCGCAAGAGTCATAGAGAGACAAGACAGTCAGACCATTAGAGATCTAGATTAATAGATCTACACTACTGATATTGGGCAGCACGTGTGTTTCTTAGGCTATGTCTACCCTAAGAGCTAGAGGTGCGATTCCCGGCTTACACAGACATACTGGCACTAGCTCTGATCTCAGCTAACATGCTAAAAATAGTAGCCTAGCCCCAGTAGCACAATCAGTGTTGGCATTGTGCTAGCCGCTCTGAGTACAAAACTGCCTGCGTCCCATGGGTATGTAGTGGGGGCTGCTAGCACATGCTGCCCATACTATTGTGGGTACACTACTATTTTTAGCATGCTAGCTCAGATGAGAGCTAGCGCAAATATGTCTACATAAGCTGGGAATCACACTCATAGTGTAGTAGCCTTAAGCTGTTCCTGCACTTATATGGCTTCTGACTTCATAGAATAATTTAATGTAAAAGTTTTGTGTGCTTGCATGGATATTTCCTGTAGGCAGCAGCTGCACTGAAGAAAGGATTTAGTCAGAAGCACAAATGCAGTCAACAAACTTTTATTAGGGATATGCACATCCTCTGAAAATAACTGCACCACAACTATCATTCCTCCAAGATCTGTCTATACAGTCAATTAAACAGAACTTTTAAAAATAGCTATGATAGTACCATCTGAAAGATTAATTCGTTTTTTGAGAGAGTGAGCTTGAGACGATGGTAGGACATCCAAGAGATGTCTGAAAGACATTTGGATATATGAGATTGGACAGAGGGGTGGCAGTGATGGGACAGGAGGTGGATTGAGGGTAAGTATTTTAGTCCTGAATGTATGCCCCAGTCCACAAACCATGATTGAAAATGGAATTCAGGCTTCTGCACAGACTGAATCCAACAACCGATAGATAGGCAGGTAGATAGATAGATACAATATAGAGAGAATGCCCTTCGTTGTATTTGCAGTGTTATTTTAGCTGTGTTGCCACATAGCTGTGTGTTGTGCTACTTCATTGTTATTTGAGTTCGTTGGCAGTTCATCTTACTGCTGTTGTATAGCAACAAACAGAGCAGTCAGGACATGTCTGCTGAGCCCTGAGCTCATTGTGTCCTTTGTAGACAAGAAGGATGCTAGACTTTTAGTCTCTGGGTCTGGATTGAGTAACAGAAAAACAGAAAACTGCATTATGAAATTTGGCCTGAATTTACAGTTGTGTCCTGTCCAAGTCAATCAAGAACGTATGTTTCTTATTGCAAACACAAAATACAAGCGGTAGCTATTTATTTATTTAGTGGTTTACTATATTTTATTTCTACAGATAATTAATTAGTAAAGGGAAAAATTAACTGGTAAACTCTTGCCAAAAGCAGTATACCCCGCCTGGGAGGAGACACCCATTGTGCTGTTGATCTCCAGGGACAGCGCACTGAATTTATCCGTAGGGGACATACAAACCTGCTGCACTATTGAACACGCTGGGAGGGTCCAGGGAGCATGTGCTGTGCTGCTGAACATGCCATTCATTCTTCTTGCAGTGAATGCACTACTCTGCTGCCAGACCTGCCTGCCATGCTTTAACCCTTTGTTTGCTGTGTGGCTTTGCTTGGAATGCTGAGCATAGAGTTAGTTAGCCCAGTGATATGTGAGTGCACCTACAGTGCTTTGTCAATTGCAGCTGGTCACAGCAGCCATACAGAGTGACAGAAAGACCCTAGCAGGAGCAGGACTTAGTCCCAGGTAGTCAGCTCAGCTTCCCCCTCCCCTTAGACAGGTGGGCAGGGGGAAAGCTATGAGTAGCAGTTGCTTGCTGTCTGAGCTCTACCTTGTCAGTCTGAGGAAATTAGTCTGCCTTCTGTAGAAGACGAAAAGCATCAAGTATTTTTTAATACTTAATGTTGCCAGTGAAGACGTGCCCCTAGAGTCCTGCCCCTCTAGTCTATTCTAGTATTTTTATCATGCCCAGTACTGTGGTATCTGAGCATTGTTAGCCAAATGGGCTCGTTTCCCCCTGGAGCTGCCCAATTACCCCAAGGAGGCACGGAAGTCTAGAAGACGGTTCTAAGTTTTTATTGACCAGTCAGCTGAGTGGGATCTCTCCTTGGCTCATGCCAGTAAGAGAGAGCCCCTTACAAAGGCAGAGCGAACCTTTTTATACCTAGCAACAAACAACTTAACATGCATACCTTATACGTGTATGCGGAAGGAACATTTCAAAAGGCCTTGTATGCAGATTGAGAGAGGCAAGGGAATGGATACATAACAGGATGCGGTTTAACATTTGCTTGAACTTATCACCTCTTTCCACAGCACCCCCCTCCGCCCCCCCGCACTCCACTCTGAGGCATATGTTAGCAGTGCCTATTTGTCTCACCTAGGCTGGTGGTTTGGCCGCCTTGTGTTATCACATAATCTTGCTACACAGAAGGCTGCAGCGAGGGTTTGCAGAAGCAGCCGTTGCTCCTAATGTAACAGCTGAGATAATAGGCAAATAGTTGGCCTTTGCTCTAACAGCATCTATGTGGAAATCTAAGCGTGGTATCCAAATATCAATAAATACTATGGGGGAAGGGGGAGGGAGAGGGAACCACCTTTTTTTTTTTTTTTGCATTGTCTTTCCCCAGGTGACTTTGGGAAAATAACAAGGTAGCAGACATCTGAGCACATTTGTAGATTCCCCCAGGTGACCTCACCGTTTCCTGGGAGAACAGATCTCTATAGGAACCAAAACACAATCAATGCTACTCAACTGCATCTTCGCCCTGAATGCTGCAGTTCCTTTCAGGCTGTTCCTGGCATTAACTCAGCAACGGGAAGTTTTCAAATATATGGATATATTTTTGGAAACCACAGTAAAGGGGGATTTCAGGCATGCATAATTTAATTACCTCTGCCTATAATGCTCCTTGGATCAAACAATATAAATGGAGCAATAAAATTCATGTATATGAGATGAGAGCATCCTGGCTAGAGTTTTCTGATCATGTGATTGGATAGCCCTAAAACAATACCTCCATTAAACAGCATGTGGTATATTAAAGGGAAATACACACTGTACATTATTTTTTGCTGTATTTGCAGAATTTTTCTAGCAACAGGTGAGTTCACAGGCTGGCCAGCAGCATGAAAATAATTTAACCCAAATATACAGCCATTCTCTTCTGTGCTAGATCAAGCACTAAAGAGTTCTGCAGAAATTTCCCTATAGAGACAGACTCACAGAGGTATACTTGAGATATAGCAAAACTGAACTTTGTTTTCTACCACATCTTTCAAAGAAACAGTAGCTGAAAGCGCTGTAAATTGTTAAATAATATGAGCTTGGAGAAGTTGGGGGGGGTTGTTTGAAGGCCAGAAGAGGGGGTTCAGGAAAGATTTATTTCAGGAGAGGATCCCCATCGAGTATGAGTTGTAGCTGTTTGATGATACCCCATATGGGTTCCAGTGTAGAGTGGTAGGTGACATCTAGGGGCATGTGGTTGGAGGGGGTTTCCAAGCCTCAGCCTAGGACACACCAATGCCAAGCAACATAAGACCCTGCCAAAACAACAGGTGCGAAGCCTGCAGATTTATCTCCAATGATCAGCACCCCCAACAACACACCTTTCAAGACCTCTGGGTCCTATACATGCCTATCACAACATGTGGTATTCCTCAGCCAGTGCACTAAATGCCCCAATAACAGCTATGTGGGTGAAACCAGACAATGACTCTTGAATGAGCTCACACAGGAAACTGATAAAAGACAAAAATACCCTATCACCTGTGGGTGAACACTTTTCACAAAGCGATCCCTCTGTATCTGACCTAAGTCCTCCTCCTCAAAGGAAACCTGCACAACACTTTCAAAGGACAAGTGTGGGAGATTAAATTCATAACTTTGCTAGACACTAGAAATCATGGACTGAATAGACACACTAGATTTATGGCTTATTACAACAAACCATAACCCACTAACAACCCCCTCCCCCAGCTGCTTTTCCCTCCCTCTTTCCCCCTTATGAGTGGAGAGGTGTTAACAGGCCACTTGGCCTTGAATGGTCTCTTGATATATGTGTTAATAATTTAGGCTAAACAATCTGTTCCACCTTGTATTTAGCTGTGACACTCTGCGCAGGGGCCGGGGCTCCAGGAATATTCAGGGCCGGGAATGTTTAGAGCCGGGTCTCTCCCCCAGCCCTGTCTGTTACGCTCCAGGAGCGTCCCCCACCTGCCGCCCTCCCGGAGTGTCGCTGCCTGATTGAAAGCGGGTGGCTGCGCTGCTCTCCCTCACCTGCGCTGCCAGCTGCTGCTGCCTAAGGCGAGGCGACAGCACAAGACCAGCGTGGGCGGCAGACTGAGGAAGTTGCTGCCCCTGCGGCAGGGAGGAGGTGCACACATGATTGGCAGCCCTTCCCTCCCCTGGCCACCACTGGAAGGCAATAGTCAGGGGATTTCCAGTCGGGAGACAGCTGGACCTCACTCGCCTGAGCAGCTGCTGGGGCTTTGGTGAGTGTCTGACCCCGTGATCCGCCCGCCACCGCTCCTGCCCCACGCTGGGCAAGGGGCAGCCCTATCCCCCACCCCCAGTGAGGCTATGGTGAGGGGTAGCAGCAGGGGAGGAGGGCCCCCCCCCCTGCACCCACCACAGGGGAGGCAAGGGGGCTTCCTGGACCTGAGAGGGGCCCTAGGCGCACATGCAGTGACAGTGGTGCCGGGTGAGCGTGCTGCGGGGGGGGAGAGAGGGGTCCCTCCCCTGGAGCTTGCTACTGCCAGTGGGGGGAGGGCTGGGGGGAGTCGTCCTCTCTGGCCTCAGCTGGGGGCAGCCTGCCGGCACACAACTCTTCAGCCCCTCCCCACCCCAGAGCCCGTGCCCCCAGCCAGAGCCCTCACCCCCTGCCCACCAGCCCTGAGCCCCCTCCTGCACCCCAGCCCAGACCCCACACCCAAACTCCCTCCTGAACCCCACACCCTGCCCCAGGCCAGACCCTGCCCCCCAACCCCCTCCCAGAGCCCATTCCCTGCACCCCAACTTCCTGCCCCAGCCAAGACCTCAACCCCCTCCCACACCACAACCCCCTGCCCCAACCAGGAACCTGCATCCTGCACCCAAATGCCCTCCCAGAGCCTGACCCCTCCCCCCACCGCACCCAAACTTCCTCCCAGACCCTGGGAGTGGGAGGCCACGACTTGGACCCATTCTGGGCACCACCACAAATTATACAAACCTGCCGCCTCTGACTCTGCGCACATTTCCCAGACCTGAAGAAGAGTGCTGTGTAAATTCTAAGGCAGTGGTTTTCAAACTTTTTCTGGTGACCCAGTTGAAGAAAATTGTTGATGCCCATGACCCAGCGGAGCTGGGGATGAGGGGTTTGGGGTGTGAGAGGGGCTCAGAGCTGGGGCAGAGGTTTGGGGTGTGGGGTTGAGGGCTGCGGGGTGGGGCTGAGAATGAGGGGTTCAGGATGTGGGAGGGGACTCTGGACAGGGGCAGGGAGTTGGGGTGTGGGAGGGGGTCAGGACTCTGGGCTGGGGGTGCAGGCTCAGGGGTGGGGCCAGGGATGAGGGGTTGGGGTGCAGGAAGGGGCTCTGGGTTTGTGGGGGGCTCAGGGCTGGGGCAGAAGGTTGGAGTGCGGGCTTACCTCCAGCGGCTCGGGTCAGTGATGGAGCCAGGGTGCAGAGGCAGGCTTCTCGCCTATCCTGGCACCGTGGACCGCGCTGCGCCCCGGAAGCTGCCAGGCCCTATCCTGCCTTAGCCAGGCAGCATCCCCAACAGGACTTTTAAGGGCCCCGTCGGTGGTGCTGACCAGAGCCGCCGTGACCCAGTCCCTTCCATTCCGTGACCCAGTTCTGGGTCGCGACCCATCGTTTGAAAACCACTGCTTTAAGGCCTTGTCTACACTACACTCACTCTCCCCCCCAACACATACGTTGCTTCTCTCTCTCCCATACACTCCCACAACACCCCCCCCCCCGCAGCAGTTTAATTACAACTGTACGTCGGCATAACTTACATCAATAAAATGCTGTAGTGTAAGACAAGGCCTAACTCTTGTCTCTCTCGCCAACTGAAGTTGGTCCAATAAAGATTTTACCTCACCCACACAGTCTCTCTAATATCCTCGGACCGACACAGCTACAACAACACTGCATAAATCAAGACAGACATTTATTCTGGAGAATACAGTGGTATCACGGTGCATGACAGAAGAGGGGACTGGACTCGATGACCTCTCGAGGTCCCTTCCAGTCCTAGAATCTATGAATCTATGAATCTATGAAAGAGCAATGGGGTTATGTCATAAAGGATCAGGTGGAGGAAGGAGCCAGGGAATGATCAGTGTACATGAAATCCTGTCCAGAGTAGGAAAAGGGCAAGTAGGGGGTAATCTGACTGGATTACCAGCCAGAACAGGGAATTGCAGCTGTCTCCAACAGTGAAGGGGTTAACATTTCATCAGTCCTACTGCAATGTTAATGGACCATAGCAGAAATCCGCCAGTCTGGCTGCAACAGGAGCTCAGTCCTTGGCTTTGTTGACATTTGTCCTAGTTATTTTTCCTCTCATTCTTTCACACCTCTTCTTTCCCTCTCGTTTTTGGTGTCTCTCTCTCTCTCTCTGTTGTTTATGTGGTCACATGTTTGGTTTTAGGTGCCTTGTTTAATCCCACCCTCCTGGCCTGAGAGAGAGGAGGAGGGGACCTGCAGGCGAGAAGAGAGCAACAAGATAACATGGATAGCAGAGCAAGAAGCATGGAGGGTGGAATATTGTGCTGCTAGGGAGCATTGAAAAGGAAAGGGGTGACACCCAGGATTTACATAAAGCCAGCGGCTCAGGTTTTCAGGATTACTAGCTCTTTCCTTCTCTACATGCTGGGCAAGAATCCAGATGGGAAAACGGGTAATTCCTTCTTCCTGTAATTTCCAGCCCAGCTTCTGTGCTGTTTTTCCGTTATGGCTTTTGCTGCTATGGTGAGTTTGATTTTTGTTATTTTTATACTGGGGTGCCAGGAGGCTTAATGATCTCAAAAGGACCATTGATTTCTCAGGTGAAAGGCACTATCTAGTCCGAAAACATTATATTTTGCTCCTGCCAACTGTACAGTTCCTGTGGGGGAGACATTAGCAGAGGGTTGGGCGGGGGAGGGAGGGGGAGGCAGAAACTTAATGGTTGCAAAGAGCTGTTTTCCTTGAATTAAGATCTATACTTTTTGCGGATACAGACTAACACGGCTGCTACTCTGAAACCTGATCTATAGAGGGACTGTCCTTCTGGGAATGAACTGCAGTGCGTTCTGATCGCTGGGGCAGGGGAAGAGGAGCGGTGGAAGCCCCTGCAGGGACAAGATGGATGTTTTTTGGAGTAGCAGCCGTGTTAGTCTGTATCCGCAAAAAGAACAGGAGTACTTGTGGCACCTTAGAGACTAACAAATTTATTAGAGCATAAGCTTTCGTGGGCTACAACCCTGTGCTTGCTAGAAGGTTGGTGGCCAGGAGTGGTGTAAAGCAGGGGAAATGGATAGTGGTCAGGGCATGGAAGAACAAGCCTTCTGGAGGAAAATTTAATGAAGATCTAATGTAAGGAAGCAAGTGACAGCTTCCCAAAATGATTCCTTAAGTCAGTCTGAGTGAACAGAGCCCGAATTTCCTGCAAGGAGCTTTCTGCCTGTTGACAGCTAAATAACATCTGTGGCTCCTGGCTCAGTTGCCTTGGGAGAGAAGGGGAAGGGGTGAGGGCGAGAATCAGCTCAGCTGACACTCCCTCCTCTTTGACCATCATCACCAAGGTAACTGCCATTAATCCCAAGCGATCAGTGCTTGAGGGTCACATCCTGCTACCTGGCAACTCTCCAGAAGGAGAAGGAAGCACTGGGAAAAACAAGGGCTGAAATATGAGATGTTTAAAAATTGTTGCATAGGAAGTCTGCAGCCACAATGATTGTATGGTACAACATTGTGTATATTCTTAATAACTCTGTGTGTGTGTGTGGGTGGGGGGCGGGTGAAGTATTTGTAACCGGAACTACTGGTGATGGCTCTCTCTAAAGTTGCTGGGAAGATGGCGTCATGCACAACTTCTGAACTGCCATAAATGCACAGTGGTTCAACACCTCAGCTAGCATTTGCTGGGAGGACAGGGGAACAAGCTGGTCCCCTTTACCATTAGTCAAAGCCTGCTGCTTTGTTGCCTCTCAAATGAGGTGTGTGTAAAATATGTGTGCGCACACGACATATTTTCCAGCTGCTCTATTTTTCCCATTCACCCGCCCTTACCAGCTGTAGGGATGGGCCTAAATCGATCAGCGCTCTGTCCTAGAGCCAGTAGCATCACATTTGCAGTCACTTCTTGCAGGGGGTGGTGGTGGTGGTACAGAGCTTGTTTCATGCTCAGGGAAAGGCTGCCCACAGAGCTCTGAATCCTTCTGAGTTGAGTACAAAGAAAATGAGTTAATGCTGCTTAAGATCTTCAACTGTCTCGTTCAAAATAAGTGACTAATGTTTGCCTCTGAACACTGGCTGGAATCTGGATCCTCTGGTTCACACCTGCTACATTTTTATTGTGCTGCTGATCTGTCCTGGCTGGAAACTTTCAGACTTATCAGCAACGGCCTTTGATCACAAGGAAGTGTGTGCCTGAGGCTGTTTTTAGATAACTGAGAGGCAATAAAGGTGCAGCCAGAGGTGAAAGTAAGCTGGTAAGCTTCCCCAGGCTGGCGATTTAAAGGGCCCAGGGCTCTCCGCAGTGGCCAGAGCCCCTGACCCTTTAAATCACCGCTGGAGCCCTGCTGCTGCTACCCCGTGGCTCCGGCAGCGGGGCTTGGGCGGCGATTTAAAGGGCCCGGGGCTCCCCGCTGCTGTAGCGGCAGCCAGAGCCCTGGGCCCTTTAAATTGCTCCTGGGCTCCCAGCAGCCTCTGCAGCTGGTAGCTCTGGGGGTGATTTAAAGGCCCCAGGGCTCCTAGCCAGAGTCCTGGGGCCTTTAAATCTTGATTTAAAGGCTCCGCCTCTTCCGGAGGAGGCCACGCCCCTGCTGAGGACTCCGGCGTACCAGTAAGTCCCTTATCTTACTTTCACCCCTGGGTGCAGCGTTTCCTGAGCGGTGCAGTGATGACGCCATTCTACTGTTTTGCCCCCCAGCCCAACCACTCAAGGCAAGGGAATGGGGAGCTGTACTGCCATGCATGTGGCTAATGCAGAGGTTTTGCTAGTAATGAGTGTTAAATGCCCGGGGTGCAGGGTGGTAGGAACAGCTCCTCACCCTGTGTGATCCTGGACAAGTCATTTCCCCTCTACACCCTTCTGATTCCCCTCCTACCTTTTGTCTGTTGGGTTTTGTCTATTTAGGCAGCAAGCTCTTCAGGGCAGGGCTTGTCTCTTCCTATATTTATGTACAGTGCCTAGTACAAGGGGGCTCCAATCTCAGTCGGGGCCTCTAGTTGCTACATCATACAAATGACGATGATAACACCAGGGAGAGGAAGTCACCTGTAGGTCTGAAATTCCTGTAGTGCAGAGCAAATGATACGAGGGCCTCCATATGTGATTTGAGAATAAAATTTGCATCTGTATTTATATTAAAAGAGAGATGAGCCCAAATCAACCCCCATGTTCCAGGCTTGGGGAAGTTCCCAGCCTATCTCTAATGAAAAGTCCTTGTAGATATGTCCTGAATAAAAAAGAATACACTACAAAATTAAGTCGACTTAAGGTAGGTCGACCTACAGCCACCGCAGTAATTGAATCTGCTCTTCGTGTCCACACTGTGCTCCTTCTGTTGGCAGGATGCATCCTCACCAGGTGCATTTACTCTGACTGAAGTGGGGCATTATGGGGCATTGAGAGCTGGAGCCCCACCCCTCCGGGACGGAGAGTCAGAACCCCACTGCCTCCAATGTGCTAATCAGCAGAGCTAAGCCAGCATGGAGGAGCTTTTTGGCCAAGAGGAAAGCAGATTAACTTTACCCCTGAAGCAAAGGCGGTAACAGGGAAGGAATTATAACGGAGTCATAATTCGGTGGTTGGTCTGCTCCGGGGATGGCATAGTTTCTTCAGGGCAAATTGTAAGGGTAACCTCTGGCTACCATACCCATTTACTCTCACTTATTTAACAGCTTGACTCTGGTTTCACCTTCCTTTTTCGGTACTCTCTTTCAGTAAGCCTGTTCAAACAGAGGTAAACAACGTTTAATTCTTCTCCGTCAATCTTCATGCACTTGTCTAGGCTAAGAAACAAACCAGCTTGGACAAAGCATGGCTCTTTCTGACTGGTGTGGGAAATGACTGTCCCACTGTTGCAGACTAAGCCAAACAAGTTCAACACCTGCCATAAGCCAGCCTGGCTAATCGCTAACTCTAGCAGGGGTCAGTCATGCTTTAGGTTTGTCTACATCAGCATGACAACCATTTTCAAGACTGGTTGAAGTGGATGATGAGGGCCAGAGAGCAGTGTGACAGCGGATAGCAGTCATTCACAGGCTACATTTAACTGACCAGTCTCTAGCTAAGATAGAGTGCTGCTGCCTCAGAGATATTTTAGTTCTTGTATTTGTAAATAGAGTTTTGCAGTGAAGGCCTAATTTGTTATAACAGCTCAGTCGTCACTAAATTAAATGGCCAGATTTTTCACGAGTGCTCAGCACCCAACAGATCCCATTACTCTCAGTGGGAGCAATTGGGTGCTGAGCTCTTCAGAAAATCTGGCCCGAAAATGATCTCTCCCGACTAATCTCCAGCCTATCGGAATTTAGGGTGGGAGTTTCTATACTAGGTCAGACCAGTAGTCCTCGTAGTCCAGTATCTTGTCTCTAGCAATGCTTGAGACCCGAGGCTCCAGCAGAACTTGAAACCCCTGTAATATACCTAGCTCAGGGGCGGGCAAACTTTTTGGCCTAGGGCTGCATCCGATTTCCAAAATTATATGGAGGGCCAGTTAGGGGAGGCTGGGCCTCCCCAAACAGCCAGGCATGACCTGGTCCCGCCCCCTATCTGACCCCCTCCTGCTTCTTGCCCCCTGACAGCCCCCCCAGGACTCTTGCCCCATCCATCCCCCCTGTCCCCTGATGGGGGGCCCCCCCAGGACTCCTGCCCCATCCAACCCCCCGTTCCCTGTCCCCTGACAGCCCCCAGACCTCCCACCACCCCATCCAACCCCCCCTCTTTCCTGACTGACCCCCCACCCCTGCCCCCGTTCCCTGCCCTCTGACCGCCCCCAACCCCTATCCACCCCCTTCCCCTGACCACCACCACCCTGAACTCCCCTGCCCTCTATCCAACCCCCCCCCGCTCCCTGCCCCCTTACTGCCCTGCCTGGAGCACCAGGACAGGCAGCCGCGCTGCCCGGCTGGACCCAGCCACACCACCACGCAGCACAGAGCACCGAGTCAGGCCGTGGCTCTGCAGCTGTGCTGTCTGGCAAAAGCTCGCAGCCCACAGCTCAGAGCATTGCGCTGGCGGCGGGGCGAGCTGAGGCTGTGGGGGAGGGGGAACATCAGGGGAGGGGCCGGGGGCTAGCCTCCTGGACCAGGAGCTCAGGGGCCGGGCAGGAGGGTCCCGCGGGCTGGATGTGGCCTGCGGGCCGTAGTTTGCTCACCTCTGACCTCGCTGATGGTGTAAAGTGGTACATGAAGTGGGAGAGAGAACAAAGGGAACTCTCTATTTTTCTTATGGGTTTAAGCTGGTCTGCCAGCAGGGTCTTTGCAGGTGTAGCCGCAACTGTTTACCTCTAAAAGTTCTTTATATTTCAATGGGTTTTAACCACCTGACTTCTGCTTAAATCACCACACTAAAAATACCACCCCACAGACAGAACTCATCTGTCTCTAGCAAAGTGGGTTAGTAGTTAGAGCTGCTAGGCCCTAAACCTGCAATTGAATCCCATGTAAGTGGACCTTGAACCTCCTGTGATGCCCGGGGGCTTGGTGTAGATGCAAGATTCTGCTCACATGGGTGTCATTGCAGGAGCAGGGCACAAGTCAGACTTTCCCATGAGACACAACCACACATTGCTGCACACCTCTGTAATCCTAACAGCTGATATTTCCATAACACCTTCTATCCTGAGGGTCTACATATTATGAGCTGGGTGAAACCTTGTTTAAGTAGAGTTAAAACCTCACTAAGTTTGATAGGTGTGAACATAGCCTTCAATTAACATAACAGTAAGGAAAAGCCCTCGCCTAAGACAAAAGGAGTACAGTAGAACCTCAGAGTTATGAACACCAGAGTTACAAAGTGACCGGTCAACCACACACCTCATTTGGACAGTAGCAATGACAAAAAACAAAACAAACAACCCACAAACAAAAAAACCCAAATGCAGTACAGTACTGTGTTAAATGTAAACTGCTAAATAAAAAGGGGGAAAAGTTTAAAAAAAAGATTTGACAAGGTAAGGAAACTTTCTGTGCTTGTTTCATTTAAAATAAGATGGTTTTCTTCTGCATAGTAAAGTTTCAAAGCTGTATTAAGACTATGTTCAGTTGTAAACTTTTGAAAGAACAACCATAATGTTTTGTTCAGAATTACGAACAACCTCCATTCACAAGGTATGCGTAACTCTGAGTTTTTAGTGTATATGAACCCACTCAGGAGCTTTTGCTGAATATTGTTTTGGGGAGGTTTGCATGTGGGCATGTGTGTAGACAGAACAGAAAATAAACTAGGAGAGTCCGACAGAAGGAGCGGCTGAAAGCACAGTGTCTGACCCTTGAAGAAGCATGAGGACAGGTTTTTGGGTCAGGAGCACAGGCGGAGAAGATTATTCTTGGTTCTGTTAGCAAAAGAAGTTGTTTCTTACTATTTGATTCCTACTGTGTTCAGAGACACAGGACTCTGTACATTCTGTGTAAATAAACAAAACTGCATCAGAGAAATACCAGTCTGTCACCAATTTCTACTCCTACCTGGAACATGCCCAGGGCCCCAAACTTTGGCTAGCCGCTTGAGTCAAAATGGTTCCCAAAGAGAGCTCATCAGGAAGTGTGGTCACTTTCAGGTGGAACTCTAAAGCAGTGACTTTGGAGAACAGGTTTTGTTATGGTAGGAGAGGAATGGAAGAATAGCTTTTCCAGTGAACAAATTTTAGGGTGGCAGAGTGGGATTACCCAAGGTGCCATTTAATGGTAAAGGACTAGATTGTGGCCTTGTTTTACATGAGCACATAGTGGGAAGTAAGGAATCCCTCTGTTGTGGTGACTATACGTGGGCTCCCCACGGAGCAGGCGTGGAGGCGGCAGAACCATGGCTGTCCACCCCTCCACACCAATACAGAGGAGAATATGCTGCACCCTGAAGAGGGGTGTCACATATGTCTTCCTTCCTCCACCCCCCAGCACAACCGCACTCCTGCTAGGCAGGGTGTCTCTGAGCTACCACAGGGGCAGTGTGGAAGCTTTACTCCCCCTTGACTTCAGGCTGTGCCTGAGTGGCACAATGTAGTTCAGAGTAAATGGGGATACGATAAATACGGGAAGGGGATTTGATTTGTACGCAGTGCCACATCTCTGGAAGGATGTTGAGTCATGGGGCTGATGGTCCCTAAAAAAGCGAGTGAGGTCAAGTTATATTTTTCAGCTAAGCGTTCAGACAAGAAATCTATCATAAGCTGAAACTGATATACACACTCCTGTAGCGCTTTAAAAGAGTAGTATCAGTTGAAAGCATTTACACTGTTACAACAAAAACATACAGCCATTGTACGTGGGGGAGGGTTTAAAAAAATTACAAAATCCAGTCATGCCCTGGATAAATATTTTACTGAAAATGCATTTAAAGTCCACCACAAATATCACTAAACTCTTAAGGGAGATTACATAGAGAACTGTAAAATGAGTATTTCAGTGAGAACATTGATAACACATCTGAAAAATGGGGGTAATGCCAAAATATGAAGCATTCTAATAAGTAGAGAAGAGCCTGAAATGAGAGTCTACATCCAGGTTAATGCCCGAGAGTGGGACCAGAACCAATCTCTAAAAAGTGCGGACTCCAACAACCCTGACCTTTGGGATCTGGCCATTTAAGCGGTTCCACTCACCATTGTAGCACCCCCTGGCTTTTGGGGAGGGGGGGCAGAGAGTGTCCATTTCTAGCACCCCAGTTGATCACTTCTTTGGCTCTGCAATGGCCTATTTCTGTCTTCATCTTTCATGGCCCAGCCTTCCAGCCAGGTCCTCTCTTTGCAGTTCTGTCTCTTTCCAGCTAAAGACTCCACGCCAACCCCCAAACAGAGCTCCTTCTGTCCCTCTCAAGCTGTATTGAAGTTCTCTGCTTTTCACCCCAGCTCCTGGGCACTGCAGAGTTATTTCTTTGCTCCTTTGACTCAGCACTACCTCCTAGGCTTTTTTCCCCACTTCCTCCCCTTCCTGGGGACTCTGGTAACTTCTACCAGGGACCTCCCTGCTTCTTAGAGACTCTCCTGCTCCCTGTGGTTCTCTCTACCCTGCCTTCACCAGGCTATTCCCAGAGAGCTGGCACTTCTATTGCTCCTCTGTCCTAGATTTCCCCTTTCTCTAGGTAGTCCTCCCTGACCCTTTCCCAGCTGGGGTCATTACTGGTAATTAAGCCACCAGATCAGGATCTGCTGGGGGGTAACTGCTAAGTAACAGGCAAGGCTGAGGCTGATTTTCCTTAAAGGGCCTGCTAGCCTTTGGCAGGCCATTATAGAGATGATGGGGCCGGTCTAGTTCTTTGTCCATTTGACTTGAGTCCCGCATCTCTACATACCCAGGAAACCGCCTCTCTGCTCCCATCTGGCTGTGCACCAGTCCCACAAGTTGTGGTAATTCCCCTCCTTCACCTGTTTATGTCTTGGTGACCCTTCTACTCCTGCTATGTGAACAGGAAGTCAGTAGATGGAGCCACAACACAACTTTCCAGGCCAGGAGAAAGACAGGGAATTGCAAGCATCTCTGGGGTGACCTGCAGGTACAGCAATCTGGGGGTGGCACCCTGATGACTGGCTGTGTGTGCATAGCAAGGATCCAAGACAGCGAGACCCTATGCAAGGGCACAGGTGTCGGGGTACCTCTGATTCACCAAACTGTGTTCCATCCAAGCATCTGTTGAGCTGGCAGCCAGTCCTGCATTCCTCTCTCTCCCAAATAGTTCAAAGATGCCTCTCCTGAAGGGTGTGTGAAGAATAGGTGGCATCCACATCCTGCTCTTCCCTGCTTCAGACACGCCACCCTCAGATAATGCTCATCTTTGGGGGCAGGGACCTGCTCAGACAGGGATTTCCTAGCACCCAAGTATGTGTTCCTGAAAACTACAGAGCCAGAACAGCTTGCTGCGGGCCCACAGCTCCTCCAGTGCTGGCTTCCAGTTTGTTCACTGGAGGGAGCCTGATTTCCTCCTCCTACTGTGAGAATGTTAATGCCACCATTGATTGTGCTCCCCACCCACAGATGCAGGTCCTGATCCTGCAGGGCCTTACAGACACAAGCGGCCCTGCTGATATCAATGGGCCCTCATCCATGTACTTGTGCGAGTGAGGCTTTGCAGCATCCGGCCCTTCATGGAAGTGCTCCTTTCACCACTGCACCTGACAAACTGAGGAGCAGGGGCAGTACATTCACCAAATTAGCCTAAGATAGCTTCAGAAGTGGACCTCAAGTCCCTAGTGTCCTTGGGCCTTCGGGTCCACTTGCCCTGAGTCCTGAGGACCCTGGGCCCATATGCAGAGTACAACTCTCTGCTCTAATACTCTTGCAAAGCTCATACATTCAACACAATAGGTTATACATAAAACAAAACCCGGTTATCAGAGAAGGGAAGAACCGCCAATGAAGAAATCAGCCAGAGTCCCTGCAGTTCCATCTCATGGTCCATGCACTGTCACGAATTATGGAGTGACACAGAACTGTAATGTCATTGTCTAGCCAGGAGTTCTTTACTATCCTGCAGTGAGAGGGAGCATGGTCTGAAACAAAGCCAGAAAAAACAAACAGAGGTGGGATAAATCCATCATATTTTGCACTTATACCAATATAAGGCCTTTCATCTAAGGATGTCAAAGTGCTACCGGTATTTATGCTGCAGGAAGTAACCATCTTCACAGTAAACACTGCAAATCCAGTGACTATCGCGCTGGCTGGAGTCACAACGTGGGCCCAGAATTAGGCCCGTTGTGTGCTCAATAACAACTGACCCATCCCTATAGCGACTGACCGATCCTGGTCAGACTTTCTGGCAGACAGCATCCCCACCTCTAACCCCACTCTCTTCTGGGATGGGCAAGTGCTACCAAGCCCTGTCTCCTCCAAAACTATGCATCAAAGTTCAGCTAGCACCTTCTGCTGCTCACAGGGCACTGATGCTTCCTGGGCAAAATCATTCAGTCTCCAAGATTCTGGTGCCCATCCCAGGAGGAAAAAGGAAGATCAGTGTGTACGGAAACTGGTATCATAGCCTGTCTGTGATGGGGAGTTAGATGACCATGAAACCAATGCTCCTCTAGCATCTCACAGCAGGGCTGGAGCAAACGAGGGAACAACACTAATTAACAGGAGGGTGCAAAAGAGCCCCCAGCATCAAGCCTCAAGCAGAATGTTAGTTACATCACATGGCAAGGGTGTGAGTAACAGAAGTTAGACCTGGGAGGTTAACTGAGATTTAACAATAGGTGAGAGGAGAAGATAGCAAACAGTGCAGCAGCCCCAGCAGGAACTCCTCCACTGGAGAAGAGAGCTGTGGTACAAGAATTAGGCTCACAGGAAGCAGAAAAAATGCAGAGTCAAAGAGAAGAGTATGGGAGGAAAGCCAGTTAAAGGACAGAGAAGGAAAGTATAAAGAAGTGTCAAAAGGGCAATTAGAAAGGAAAATTACTGCTACCCACTGAGCAGCTACATGTGCTAATGTAACCCATGTGCCTAATAGGGAGATATCTCCTTAAGAGACCCACTGTGGGGAGGTAGGAGTGAGCTGTGTCTGGGTCACTGTTGCTAGGCAGATTAAGCACTCCACATCCAGAAGCTTCTGGAATTGAGTGGGGACGGTAGTGTTGGGTCTGCTCCAATAGGTTCCCTGTTGCTGGGGTCAGACTCTGTGAGGGGGAGCAGTCAGCGCAGCTGCTGTACAAAGGGCCAACACGTGCCCTGTGTGAGTTGGGAGAAGCTGAGCCAGGAGCAGGAAGCAGGCTGTTGGCCCTAACTCTGAAGCACTTTGCAGCAGGTTAGGGATATTGTTACCCTCCAATGGGGAAGCCTGGGCAGTGCTAATTATAGCCAGGGGAAATTGGGAGGGAAAAAGAACTTCTATTTTAAATGTACACTTTGAATGTTGTTTTGATTTTAGCCAAACGGTTCTAGTTAAATTGTCTCAACTAGTGCGGTTCACCAACTTTTCTTTAAATGTAGTAATGAGGAAAGAGTCATTTCTATTTTACTATTCTCAGTTTTGTATTTTCTTGTAACGGTTTTGTTTAAATCTAAACACTTAAGTGAGTGGTTGGTTAATCAGTCAGCTGACCAGCTAGCAGTGATTTCAGCAGAGGAAGAGTCTGCGCGGATTCCAGCTGAAGGTTCCTACAAGCCAGGGGAGGGAAGATGTTGTTTTAGATTCAGCAGATTGATAGGTTTGGTGATCAAAGACTCTAACTGAGATTTAGGTGAACAAAACCTAAGTGGGAACTTCCAGTTTCTTCTCACTGTGTTTCTGTGGGGACTGAACTGTTCAGATTTTAATTTGTTTTCTTTGTTTATGTTTATGTATAACTGAAGGTAATGTCTATGGATTATAAAATAGGAATGTTATGCTGTAAAAATTAGATTATTTGTTTCTTTACCATAAGATTTGATAAAGTTATTTAATTAAATTCATTTCTTTAGTTCCTTTGCGGAGTTGAATGTGGGGAGGTTAACCCTGTGCAATCCTTGCTGAAAATCCTTAGAGCCTGAACTCTGGGTCTCCAGCTACTTTTCTATGGGAGTTGGGGTTTTTTAGGCACTGGAGAAGGGCAATGAAGTGAACTATAGCCCACCCAAAGGTTACACTAACTTTGTGTAAACTAGGTGCAGTGAGACTGTTAAGAGTGGGCTAGTGGCAGCCCAGAAGAGTGGGGCAGAGTAGATGGACAAATACTAATTTTTAGGAAGTTAGAGGGGGTTGATTGGTTCAGCTTTTAATTCAAATGTTTAATGCAAACTCTTAATTCTAAATCTGAGTTAACTGTTCAATCAGAAGATACATCCAGTTGCTCCTGAGTCTTTGTCTATACTAGCACTTTTGTCGGTAAAACTTTTTCTCCCTGACCGACATAAGTTTTGCCAACAAAAGTGCCGGTGCGCACAGCACTGTATTGGCGGGAGATGCTCCCCTGCTGACCTAGCTGCCGCCATTCATTGGGGTGGTTTAATTATGCCAATGGAAGAGCTCTCTCCCACCGGTGTAGAGCGGCTCCACGGGACACCGTACAGTGGCGCAGCTGCAGCGGTACAGCTGTGCTGCTATAAGGGCTGTAATGTAGACACAGCTTGAGAGACTTGATCTGCCTCTTCAAAGTAGTCCAGAAAGAGGGAGCAACCTGGGAGTAGGGGATCGGAATTGCTTGATTTAATAGACGGAGGGGCAGATTCATGGTTACGTGCCTGAGCCTGGTTCAGACATTCATTTACTGCCAGCAGGCTCTACAATGCATTAAGCCTCACAGCACCCCAGAGAAGTGAAGAATACTTGTGAAATCATGAGCTACAGAAGAGAAGTACATGTTTCTATCGGGACCGGAAGTATGGTCTTCTAGTTATGGCACTGGGCGGGGACTCTGGAGATTTGGGTTTAGATCTTGGCTCTGCCACACACTCACTGGGTGACCTTGACCAAGTCATGTAATTTCTCCGTGCCTCAGTTCCTCATCTAGACAATAGGGTTAATAATGCATTCTTCCACTGAGTCTGAGTTGTCTACTTAGATTGCAAGCTCTTTGAGGCAGACACAGGTATATGTACAGCACCCAATACAGTAGGGTCCCAATCTCAGTTGGGGCCTCTACGTGCTTCTATAATAATAATGTTACTAACAAGATCAGAGTCCCCAGCAATCTCATGGGACTCTCTGGCCATTGTTTGTGATGTAATAGCCCCAATGAGCTCAGCGACTCAGGAAGGATCCCTGGACTCCTTCATAAGTCACCCTATTATTTCTTATGCTGTCCCAGTATGGGACCCATTGAGCATGATGCCTAGGGACCTTTTCCCACTGCTGCTTCAGTGGCATGGCATTCATTTCCCCATGAGCTCATCATAGATTTTTGCTCTCACCAGATTGTTAGGTCTGGAAGTTCTTCCTTTGATACTGGTGGATTTGTGCATGTTTTTAAATGTTTCCTTCTTTCCCTGTAGGTCGGCTGCATTGGTTGGGCCTCACTTATGTTGCACCAGTGATGGCTTGCTACTCCGAGCAGAAGCAGAGGAGTGAATGAATTGGGGCATGAGCACAGGGGGGCCACACCCTGTATCCGGCAGCCATGCTCCTCCGAGGACTGCGGCTCTATGGGAAGTGGTGCCGTTTTTCCAGTCCCATTACTCAGCTCCTTACCTTAACTGTGGTGACATTTGGCGTGTTGGCTCCCTTGATTTGCCACCGGCTCCTCCACTCCTATTTTTACTTACGCCACTGGCATCTGAACCCCATGAGCCAGGAGTTCCTGAAGCAGAACCAGGAGGATGGCCAGACTGCCCTCCGTTACTTTGAGGACCTGCGGACTCCTAACTCCTCGGAGATCTCAGGCGACAAGGCCCTCAGACCATGGCTGCTCATCACCATCATCACCGTGCAGAGGCGGAATGAGTTCCACTACGTCCTGCAGGTGGCTTCCCGCTTCCACCGCCTCCTCCAGCAGTGTGGCCCTCACTGCCGGAGCCACCAGGTCTTTCTCTGTAACGTAGAGCAGGACCCGGGCAGCCACCAGGATGCCAGGCTGTTGGGTAACTTCTTTGCAATGGTCAGCCGCTACAAAAACTGGGAGGACCCCGATGCCGCAGTGAACCAGTTTGAGAAGGAGAAGCGGGACTACGCCTTCTGCCTGGAGCAGTCGCTCTTGGCCTACAGTCCAGAGTACGTCCTTCTGGTGGAAGACGATGCTGTTCCCGAAGAGGAGATATTCCCTGTCCTGCAGCACCTGCTGCTGGCACGGCTCTCAAAGCCACACCTTAAAGATGCCCTCTACCTGAAGTTGTACCATCCCGAGCGACTTCAGCGCTATATCAACCCGGAGCCCATGAGGATCCTGGAGTGGCTCGGCCTGGGCATGTTTCTGGGCCCCCTGCTGAGCTTTCTGTACTCCTGGGTGTCTGGCCGCCCAAGCCTTACCTGGCCCATTGTCCTGTTCTTTGCCTTGTACAGCATGGCACTAGCAGAGCTGGTGGGTCGCCACTACCTGCTGGAGCTGCGCCGGCTGGCCCCTGTGCTCTACAACGTGGTGCCGGTCACCGAGTGCTGCACGCCCGCCATGCTGTTCTCCGCCCCTTCCGCCCGCCGTGTCTTGGGTTACCTTCAGGAGCTGCACTGCCGTCGGGGCTTTGCCAAGGACACTGCACTCTACTCCCTGTTGCGCACCAAGGGTGAGAGGGCCTACGTGGTGGAGCCCAATCTGGTCAGGCACGTGGGGATGTTTTCCAGCCTCAGGCCAAATGACAGCCCTAAGCTACTGTGACCCACCGAGAAATGCCTTTATGGAAAGACTGGGAGCCAAGGGAGCCTTGTCCTTGGACAGACCTATCAGGTGTGACTCCAGATGTCATGCCACTTGCAACTGTGCTCAGAACTACCAGCGCCACCTAGTGGAGGGAAAGGAACTTTTAAAAAAAAGTTTACTTAAACCTATAGCTACATTTATTTTATAATGAAGAAGTGAAAGGAGGGTGGAGGTTTTCAGGGAAGGGGAAGGTTTGCTACTATCCTTAGTCATTTTGGGGGGGAGACCCCAATATATACACACACACACACAGGCCATTTGCACGTGAATGTGCCTCCTACAGCAGTATCCAACACAACCAGTCTCTGGTATCACAGACCCGAGACAGTTTGGCTGTATCAGCTGATGTTTGAGATCTCCTTTGTCTTTTTAGCTGCCCCATGCACCTCCCCCACCCCTCATCCTTCCTCACCTACAATGGCCCTGTCTCAATTCCCTCCATGCTAGTCAATGCCACTCCTGTGGTCACATATGTCCTAGTCTCAAGGTCCTGGAAATGCTAGCCAGGGTGAGTGCATCAGGCACAAGCTGACCTAGGAGGAAATATGGAGCTGGAGAATAGCCCTTGTTTCCCCCAACCTTCTCCATATCTTACCCCGATGATCTGTTCATCTCCTCAAATAAAAACATGAAGAGACCTTTACAAGAGGCACGATGCATATAATGAGCTCCTTACCCCACATTCTGCACATGGTTCTGCGAACATGTTTCATGCTGCTTCAGCACCTCCAGATCTTCTCCTTTGTGGGTGTCATAGAAATTCCTGTCCGTTCCAGCTGAAGAATAAGGAGAGGCGGACACAGTTAATCAAGCAAGGAGCCCCAGGAGGGGCGATCCGTTTATTTCAATTGCAATTGGGTTCGAGCTCATAAGTCAGCAAGAACAAAGAAAACACTTACACCAAAGCATTATATGCAGTTGACTATGATAATCTATCGCTCTATGATTGGCCAAAATTTGCTATCATTACCATACATAATTAGCAAGCTACATATATCTGCCCTCCTTGTGACCCCTTATTGTTCATCTACTTGCCGCCCCCCCCCCCCTTGCGTTATTTTGCAAACCAAGCAGTTAGTTATCTACAGGACGCAGGCACAGAAAATTCCATTGTCTCCAGGTTTGGAGTTTGGCTACATTTCCTCTCAAAGGAACTTCCTGAGTTAAGACTATGCATAGCTGTGCTATATATCTCCCATGTGTATGTGACAAATTTGCCCCCTGGCAGTTAAGTAGAATACTTTTATTTCATGGGTAACATGCCTCTTCCCCCAAAGCTCTCTTTTCACCTTGGAGCAGAGGATCTGAAACATAAAGTCCATGTTCTTCCCCATTGCTTCAGCTGGGGTCCCCTATGGAGCCAAGAACACTAAAACCAAACAACCTCCCGCTCGCTGTATGTGGCTTGGATTCACTGGCCCATGCACATACTCACACACACCCACACAGCCTCACATCAGAACAATCTTTGAGATTGCACATACAGCTACCTCTCATAGGTGAGGAAGAGCAGATTCCCCATTTAGGCCCTGATCCTGTATCACCGGGAGCTCACTCATTAGCTTTGAGTGTAAGCCCTTAAAACTGGCCCTAGACGGGTTGCCACCCATCCTGATTTTCCATGGATTCCACCTGCAGCATGGAGAAGCTCCAGTTTGCCTTGGGCAGCCCAATGAATGATCCAGCATGATCATGTTATTTACGGGAAAGGTGAAGGAACAGTTGCAGCAGCATGATGTCACAGTGCACTTATCTTGCCTCAGCCTGCAGTTAGATATAGCTGACAGCTGCAGAAGACACAGTTCACTGCTCCTATCATGAATAGCTGGGCATGGTCAGATGAGCAAGTTTCAGTAATGT